>NC_047022.1:43390459-43760532 GCF_902652985.1 Pecten maximus | reverse complement strand
AAATTACTGATATAGTGCTGTTCTTGATTTCCTTTTGTGGGTTTAAATGATACAGACTACTCCCAAAAAATGTAAAATAGAAATATACTTTTGTTTGTTTTGTTTCAGGGCCAGTGGCCGAGGTGGATGAGGTGGTCGACTATTTTGAGGATGATGAATTTGAGAAGAAGGAAGAGACAAAGCCAGAGACTCAACAGAAAACAGAAGGTACAGAGTTCACTTTAACTGTATCCTAAATCCTAAATCCTAAATCCTATCATATCGTTAAGTTTTGATGAGTATATACAGATAATGTCATAATGGATACATAAGAATTTATAGCAATTTATTTCACGCTACTTTTTATTGAAATAAAAGACATTTTAGTAATTTATTAATAGTCCAATCAAAAAGACAAGTAAGTAGAAATTATTGCCTGGTCTATTGTTGAAATGTTTGATATTAAACGTCACTGATATTTTCTACACAATCTGTGACATATGTAATGTATTTATGACGAGGCATGAACAGCACATTTGACGATTACTCTGGATGATGATGCACACATATTATTACCTGTTCTTGCATGCTTCAATGTTTATGGTTATTTTTTATTGCATGAAATGTTTATTTTGCCATGTTACAAGATCTTGTTAAGCCTTTTCAGTCAGATCGAGATCTATTATGATATTTCTTTTAATAAAATGTGAACATTAAGGAAAAAATTCAACCATTCAGCCTTTTGCCTGGGAGTAGGATTAAGTTTATTTGATTCAAGTCAGCTTAGATCGAACAATGATCCAGACATTAACTCATCATTACTAGTCAACTCAGTAACATAGTTGTAGATCAAGACTATTTGATATGATACATATATACTATCCTAGAAAAGACAGTTTTTCATAACATATCTCAATGGGACTGAAAATGAAATATTGATCATTTGTCTAAATTCTGCAGACAATTAAGAAGCCAGATTAGAGTTATTTAGGATGTTAATCAATAATCTACTCCTCATTAGACACTGCAACAAAATGGATGGCAAGATAATTATTATCAGAACTCTTCAAACAAATAAAAACCATCTTGAAATATCTTTATAAGCAAAGAAAGCTGTTGCCAATAGTTTATAGACAAAAGAAGCTGTTACCAATAGTTTATAGACAAAGGAAGCTGTTACCGATAGTTTATAGACAAAGGAAGCTGTTACCGATAGTTTATAGACAAGGGAAGCTGTTACCAATAGTTTATAGACAAAAGAAGCTGTTACCGATAGTTTATAGACAAGGGAAGCTGTTACCAATAGTTTATAGACAAAAGAAGCTGTTACCAATAGTTTATAGACAAAGGAAGTTGTTACCAATAGTTTATAGACAAAGGAAGCTGTTACCGATAGTTTATAGACAAAGGAAGCTGTTACCGATAGTTTATAGACAAAGGAAGTTGTTACCAATAGTTTATAGACAAAGGAAGCTGTTACCGATAGTTTATAGACAAAAGAAGCTGTTACCGATAGTTTATAGACAAATGAAGCTGTTACCGATAGTTTATAGACAAAGAAAGCTGTTACCAATAGTTTATAGACAAAGGAAGCTGTTACCGATAGTTTATAGACAAGGGAAGCTGTTACCAATTAGTTTATAGACAAAGGAAGCTGTTACCAATTAGTTTATAGACAAAGGAAGCTGTTACCAATAGTTTATAGACAAAGGAAGCTGTTACCAATAGTTTATAAACAAAGGAAGCTGTTACCAATAGCTGTAGATCTTAATTACTCTGTAATGACTGACTGGACTGGCCTAACAGAAGTTTCTTTTTGCTTGTGTTGCACCTTACCTTTGTTGATTTTTGCTTTGTTACCAATAAATCTGATAGACAAGGAGGTCGTACAACAACAGAGCACTACTGACGGAGCTGAAGCTACAGAGGGAGACAAACCCAAGGAGGAAGGTACGGCGGAGACCGAGGCTCCAACTGAGGGGGAGAAACCGACTGAGGGAGAGAAACCGACCGAGGGAGAGAAACCGACTGAGGGAGAGAAACCGACTGAGGGAGAGAAACCGACTGAGGGAGAGAAACCGACAGAGGTAGAGAAACCAACCGAGGGGGAGAAACCGACTGAGGGAGAGAAGCCAACTGAAGGAGAGAAGCCAGCTGATGGGGAGGCACAACAGGAAGAGGTCAAGCAAGAGGAGGTCAAGGTAGATGAAGAAAAATCAGAGACAAAACAAGAGAAGCAAGATGAAAAACCAGAGGAGAAAGTTGAACAATCAGAAGAAAAACCTGCTGACATCCAAGAAGAAAAGGTAGAGGAAAAAACAGAGCAGAAAAAGACAGAAGAAACAGTAACAGACGGACAGACAAAAACAGAGACAGACAACCAGGAAATAGAGAAAAAGGAGGAAACACCAGCAGAAAAGACAGAGGAAGTAACAACTGAAAAGACGGAGGAAGTAACAACTGAACAGACAGAGGAAGGTACCGCAGATAAACCAGAGGAGGGAACAACAGAAAAGGCAGAGGAAGAAGCAACAGAAAAGAAAGAGGAAGGAAAAGCTGAAGAGGCTGGTGAGAAGGAAGGAGAGGAGACTTCCCCTAAAGAAGGTAGTGATCATGGGCTGAGGGTGACCATCTCATTCTAACATCTAGTACTGGTCTAACAAATGTTACTACAGATAAATCCTGCTTTATATACCTCCCCTGTGTAATGCATTCTCCTTAAGCTAATTCATCATAAAACAAGACCATTATTTCACTAATGAGCTTATGCACACACCCACTTGATTATAATCCTCAGCTCCCAAATCACAGATTTGTTTTGTAAGTATGATATGTATAAGGATTCTATCTGATCACTTCATCACAAATCGTTGTAAGTTGTTTGAATTCACTGTTTCCAGCATGCCATTTACATAATGAAAGTCTCTCCATGTCAATGTCTGTACTTTAAATGCATATAACAATGCTTAAACCTGTCAAATAGGTCTACACCTAATTAGTCGCCTGCTGGTTAAACTGGGTGTGTCTATAGTTTTCTTCTCCTTCCATCTTATATATACCCCACTTGTCAGTGCTCTGGCAGCTCCATACTTTGAGGAATATATCTCTGACAGGTTAAAATTATAGGGTTTCTTGGTCAAGGTCATTGTCACTATGACTATGGTTAGGGGGGGGGGGGGGGGGGGGGGGGGGGGGGGGGGGGGACATTAGATGTTTGACAGGGGCATTCCAGATTTTTGGAAGGAAAAGAAATTTGTCCAGATCATATCTGTGCCTTAGTCTGAAAATATCAGCACTTTACAAATTGTCCTCATGCTTTACCTCAATTTTTTTTTTCGCTTGATTAAAAAAATTGACATGGACAAGCTTTCATATTTACTACACTTTTACATGTTATTGTTGTTTGTTCTGTAATCGTTACACATATACTACGGTACAGTCATATAATATTGCATGCCAAATTTTTACCTTACTTAATAAATGTAAATAAAGGAAATACAAAGCTACTTTGTATTAGTTTTTGAAATGAAATTACCATATTCTCTGTGATACATAGGTTTATCTAACATTTAATTTGAATAATTTCTTATTACAAGTGCATCATGTTCAATGATTGAACTTTTACTGAACAATCTAATTTACTGAAGGTATTGTTAGAAAATTACAGGGAAAAGAAAATGTGGTTAACATAATTTAATTTATCCAAATTAGATGTTAATTAAAAATGTATAATGACTTTAATTATGGATGTTATTAATAGAAATACATTTGTCGAGTCATTTAATTTATCCAAATTAGATGTTAATTAAAAATGTATAATGACTTTAATTATGGATGTTATTAATAGAAATACATTTGTCGAGTCATATTTAACCTTTGACCTTTGTGATTCTGACCTGCATTACAGAGGCAGTGCCCGAAACAGTGCCAGAGACAGACCCACCTAAGACCGCCACGGCTGAGAATACATCTGTCACATTCGCTTTGGGCACAACGTTTAGTCGGGAAAAGACAGGTACCAGTCCACATACTAGAAACTTCCTGATGGAGTAGATAATATTGTAAAGTTTGTAAGCTCACTTATATGGCTGCTGTAAACAAGCTTATTGTTAGACTGACTGATGAAATGTAATACAGTGTTTGATTGTTCAGCGGTAATGTTAGTATTACCATGATAGATTTTTCTTATTTGCTTTTTTAGCAATTCTTATATCAAATCCTTTTTTTTTTTAAATCGATATATAAGCAAGTAAGCCATTTGTTGCTTAAATAACTTAAATAAGGCAAAAAACCTACTGAAGTGTGATTTTTTCAGCAATGACCCACATCAGTAAGACCTCTGGTGCCTCAGCGTTTGATGAGAACTCACTGAATGTATCACAGTTTGTCCATCTGACGGAGACATTCCTCGGAGAAGATCCCGTGGAAAAGGCTACATTTGAGACTCTCGCTAAGTTTATCAAGGGTGGATACGAGGAGACAGAAGATGAGAAAATGGAGAGACTGATGAAGGTAAAGTTTGGTCAAACAGTTTAATGTGATCAAATACATCATGCTGCAGTATACAGGTTTATGAGGTGTGTGATTACTGTGGCATGTTTTTGTTACAGGCCCGTAAAGAGGCACTGTCATCCCAGCGTAAACATCAGATGGACATCCTGTTTGAGAAGTGGGACAATGATGGAGCTGGCTATCTTGATCTGGACGAGGTTGAAACAGTCATGCAGAAATACAAGGAAGGACAAGAGAACCAGGCTATAGAAAGGGGTAAGGTTATAATAAGGAGAACTGGGCTATAGAAAGGGGTAAGGTTAGAATAAGGAGAACTGGGCCATAGATAGGGGTGAGGTTAGAATAAGGAGAACTGGGCCATAGAAAGGGGTGAGGTTAGAATAAGGAGAACTGGGCCATAGAAAGGGGTAAGGTTAGAATAAGGAGAACTGGGCTATAGAAAGGGGTAAGGTTATAATAAGGAGAACTGGGCCATAGAAAGGGGTGAGGTTAGAATAAGGAGAACTGGGCCATAGATAGGGGTGAGTTTAAAATAAGGAGAACTGGGCCATAGAAAGGGGTAAGGTTAGAATAAGGAGAACTGGGCCATAGAAAGGGGTAAGGTTAGAATAAGGAGAACCAGGCTATAGAAAGGGGTGAGGTTAAAATAAGGAGAACTGGGCCATAGATAGGGGTAAGGTTAGAATAAGGAGAACTGGGCCATAGAAAGGGTTGAGGTTGGAATAAGGAGAACTGGGCTATAGAAAGGGGTAAGGTTAGAATAAGGAGAACTGGGCTATAGAAAGGGGTAAGGTTAGAATAAGGAGACCAGGCTATAGAAAGGGGTGAGGTTAGAATAAGGAGAACCAGGCCATAGAAAGGGGTAAGGTTAGAATAAGGAGAACCAGGCCATAGAAAGGGGTAAGGTTAGAATAAGGAGAACCCGGCCATAGAAAGGGGTAAGGTTAGAATAAGAAGAACTGGAACATAGAAAGGGGTGAGGTTAGAATAAGGAGAACCAGGCTATAGAAAGGGGTAAGGTTGGAATAAGGAGAACTGGGCTATAGAAAGGGGTGAGGTTAGAATAAGGAGAACACGGCCATAGATATGGGTAAGGTTGGAATAAGGAGAACCAGGCTATAGAAAGGGGTGAGGTTAGAATAAGGAGAACCCGGCCATAGAAAGGGGTGAGGTTAGAATAAGGAGAAATGGGCCATAGAAAGGGGTAAGGTTTAAATAAGGAGAGCCTGGCTATAGAAAGGAGTGAGGTTGGAATAAGGAGAACTGGGCTATAGAAAGGGGTGAGGTTAGAATAAGGAGAACACGGCCATAGATATGGGTAAGGTTGGAATAAGGAGAACCAGGCTATAGAAAGGGGTGAGGTTAGAATAAGGAGAACCCGGCCATAGAAAGGGGTAAGGTTGGAATAAGGAGAACTGGGCTATAGAAAGGGGTAAGGTTAGAATAAGGAGAACTGGGCTATAGAAAGGGGTAAGGTTAGAATAAGGAGAACCAGGCTATAGAAAGGGGTAAGGTTGGAATAAGGAGAACCAGGCCATAGAAAGGGGTGAGGTTAGAATAAGGAGAAATGGGCCATAGAAAGGGGTGAGGTTAGAATAAGGAGAAATGGGCCATAGAAAGGGGTGAGGTTAGAATAAGGAGAAATGGGCCATAGAAAGGGTTGAGGTTGGAATAAGGAGAACTGGGCCATAGATATGGGTAAGGTTAGAATAAGAAGAACTGGGCCATAGAAAGGGGTAAGGTTAGAATAAGGAGAACACGGCCATAGATATGGGTAAGGTTGGAATAAGGAGAACCAGGCTATAGAAAGGGGTGAGGTTAGAATAAGGAGAACCCGGCCATAGAAAGGGGTGAGGTTAGAATAAGGAGAAATGGGCCATAGAAAGGGGTGAGGTTAGAATAAGGAGAACTGGACCATAGAAAGGGGTAAGGTTTAAATAAGGAGAGCCAGGCTATAGAAAGGGGTGAGGTTAGAATAAGGAGAACCCGGCCATAGATAGGGGTAAGGTTAGAATAAGGAGAACCAGGCTATAGAAAGGGGTAAGGTTGGAATAAGGAGAACTGGGCCATAGAAAGGGGTAAGGTTAGAATAAGGAGAAATGGGCCATAGAAAGGGGTAAGGTTAGAATAAGGAGAACCGGACCATAGAAAGGGGTGAGGTTGGAATAAGGAGAACCAGGCTATAGAAAGGGGTGAGGTTAGAATAAGGAGAACCGGGCTATAGAAAGGGGTGAGGTTAGAATAAGGAGAACCAGGCCATAGAAAGGGGTGAGGTTAGAATAAGGAGAACTGGGCCATAGAAAGGGGTGAGGTTAGAATAAGGAGAACTGGGCCATAGATAGGGGTGAGGTTAGAATATGGAGAACCAGGTCTTAGAAAGGGGTGAGGTTAGAATAAGGAGAACCTTGTGAGAGGTTCTGGCAATAGTATGTGTTGAAAAACTAGGAAAAACTTGAGAGAGTACAAGTTAATAACATAGAGAGAATGGTAGAAAACAAATACTGAGATATATTGAAGGGTGTAAGTACTGTAACTGTTCTGTGTCTGTTCACAGCCAAGGTGAGCCTGAAAAAACAAGCTAAGTACTCACAGGACAATCGCCTGAGTCGGCGTGAGTTCCGACAGTTTGTGTTGCTGGTTGTGGATGAACTACCAGGAGCCGACAGCTTCGATTATTTTGTGGAGTTCCTCGTCAACAGTGTCGAGGTAAGATGTCCAAGCTTGTCAGTGTCTTCCCCCTTCTCCTTAAAACCAGATATCTCAATCCTATATTGTGATCTCTGTTCAAACCAAATAATAACACAGCAAAACACTGATAGAATTTTCTGTTTGTGTTAATTAATTTAAACAAGTAAAATTGGGAAGCTGAAATACAAACACAAAATCAGTTTTACTAGTATATACATGTAACTTCCAGTTTAGATATACAAATGCAAGATGACGACATGCATTTCGGCTTATTGCATAAGTCAGTTAATCAGGTAAAAGCCCCTGCAAATAAACAACCCAATTAAGTGGAATGCACTGTAAATAGTAACATGTCACACTGATTTTCCACCAAGGATATATTAGACATTTGTTTTTACCAGGAAGGAAATAGACATGTCTAACTAGCACAGCAATATGTCTGAGTCTGGAAAAGTAGCGAGGGCCAGGGTCCTGGGGTCCTAGAGAAATATTTTTTTTTAATTTAAGTGGAAAATATGATGGTTTCCGAGTCCCTTTTCAGCTGTATAGTTACATAAGTTAGTGATTGGGGGAGACAGTCTCTGTCTTTGTCTATCATTACTAACCTTGTAACTCGCATGTAGAATCAATTCCTTAGTTCCTATAATATATGGGGTAAAGTAGATTCACTAAAGTAAGAAGTCACTAACATGATCTCGGTAACTGTTACAGAGGACTTACGCTGAGCGTATCCGAGGAGAGGCCAGGAAGAAGTGGCTACAACATGTGGTGAATGCTGCGGAGACCGGTGGCGCCAGCATGGAGCCAGTATATAAAGCCATCTTCAACGCTCTGTATAAGGTAATTTAACATTTTACAAAGTTACTGAAGGAACAGGGTTTCATAAGTAACTGGGTTTGACAAAAACTGAATCCTTGTCATAGACATGTTGATGTGGACAATTTCTAAGTTTGATATAAACTAAAGTGTATGATCAACCAAGATTAAAACCCTTTTTGTTAATTTGAAGATTCACATGGGAGTTATGGCCCTTTAATGATTTCCACATTTTATATGTGGGAGTATTAGATCAGCCTTTAGCCTATGTTTATATCTTACTTTGGTTTTGTGGTGTCTAGGATGCTGAAGCTCACGGTGGCGGTAAGAGGATTAGTGCTAACATCTCCATGTTGGAGCGTAATATCCTCGACCCCACTCGTGGAGAGGTCTGTCTACGATATGTGGCTGCTACAGTGGACGATTCTGACTTCCTTCTGGGCAAAATCTTATTTAGTGACATGAAAGGGATCAGGTACGTTTACACCCAGTCAGGGACGTGGGACAGTTAACCAGCATGTGATGGATTACCTTTAGATTTAATTATCAGTCAGGGACGTGGGACAGTTAACTAGCATGTCATTGGATTACCTTTAGATTTAATTATCAGTCAATTTCAATGATATACTGTCGTAAAGAACAATAACTGTTAAGTAAGGTTGATGTTTGGCTATTTTTCGAGGATAGAATAAAATTGCAAACAAGACACACAATACAATAAAATCAAGAGAGAAAATTACAGTCCACTTCACAATTTTCATCACTGTTTTGGCTTCGACGTGTCAGTAAGATGAAAAGTTTTATTTATTGAAAAAAAAAAGAAAAAAAAGCTTAACAGTAATTGTAAGAGGACCAGTGTTTTCATATTATTGACAATCAACTCTTTGATTTTTCTTGTCACAGTTTTTCATCCGTTGAGAGTGGTAAGCCGATCCATGTGCCCCGAGTGTACAACCACGGAAACATCCAGTTCTGGAACCCCTACCGAGTACCAGAGGTGTGTAGTCCTACAGGTGTTCTTGGAGACCAAATCAAATGATGTTGGTGGGGAGGAAGTTTGTATGTGACACCCAATCTATCCCTTATACCCTTGGCAAACCACAAATCTCTTACGTCTGCATTTCTTGTGAGATATATACAATACAGATGAAAACAGTCATTCTAAGCCTCTGTTACACGTATTAGTTGTCAATGTTAGGAACTCTCACACTTACAGAAGTGAACAGGGGTATCTGACTGTCATGATGGTGTGGGTTTTATTAGGCTCTCAGTGAATTGTGTGTTTGTCTTTATATCTAACAGTGACAGGGTTTAACTCGGTCAGTGTCTGCCATGGTGTCTGTTTGTCGTATGTCTGTGTGTCTTTTTTTTTTTTTGCGTCTGTATAGGCGTCGGACAGTGGGTTTCATTGAATGAGTATTTGTGTATTTGTATGTACATATGTATGCATGCTTTTTTGAATGTATGAGCATGTAAGCGAGTACATAAAGAAATTATAGTAATGAAAGTGAGCAATGAAGAATGTAACATGTAGTGTATTGTATAAATTGTAAGAATTGTAGAGAGTCGAGACCACTATAGACTTTGGCTAGTTTTGTTTGGCTGATAGTCATAAACTTTTGGCTCCGAGTGAAAAAAAAAAAAAAAAAGAAGGAAAAAAAAAAAAACATTTAAAGAGGTAATGCCTGCTTTTTAAGTTTTAATCTAAAGACTCATATTTAAACCTTTAACAGATCTGTATATTTGACATTTAGAAATGCCATAACTCTTAAGCTCAGTGACATGTTTTTGTTGTTTCTTCCAGGACCGTGAGGGGTCGTTCATTGTGGTGCCTCTGATGGACAAGAGGAAGCGTGTATTTGGACTGCTAGGTATCGACACACTTAACGACCGACACACAAAGACCATCTTCATCACTCACGAGATTCAGTTCTTCCAGGTAAGTTATAAATGTCTGCTGAAATATAACACTTAACATTGGTAGATTTTTTTATCCTTATATCAAAACAGTAATGTTTCTAACAACCTATAAGTGTTAGCTTTCTGTAATTAAGCTTAGAGGGCAACAATCATGATTGTTTATTTGTACGAAATCTAAATTTGAACAGTGTTTCAAACTAAACACTCCATCAGTATAGGAGATAAAACCCTAGTCTGTATTCTAGATTCCTGTATGGTTTGGTATGTATAGATTATATTTGTTAGGCTGAAATGTCACACAAATCAATCTGTTGTTCTATTCCTACCAGGGTGTAGCCAAAGCCTTCAGTATAGCCTACCACCACGTCGACATGAGTAAGAAATTACTGCGGATCACAGAGAGTGCTGTGTCATGGATCCACCGACGGAGTCCACATGTCCACGAGATCACCACATACATGGTGGAACCCGAGGGCACGGAGAAGGACTATGTCCTCAGGAAGATGATGACAACTGATGTCAAGGGCAATGTTGTCAACATGACCAACCCCCCACGACTGGAGAGGAAGGATAATTTGTTCAGGTAAGAGCAAGATGCAACAAGTTAGGAGGTGGGCAACATGGAAGATTTGACTGTGCAAAAGGTTAGGGCAGTGTGCAACAGGTTAGGGAGGTGTGCAACACTGAAGGTTTGACTGTGCAAAAGGTTAGGGCAGTGTGCAACAGGTAAGGAATGTGTGCAAAAGGTAACATAGAGGAGTGCAAAAGAAAAGGGAGATGACTGCAAAAGGTTAGGAAGGTGCATAATGGGCAAGGGCAGTGTGCAAAAGGTAAGGGAGGTCCGCAAAATACTTTGGCAGATTTAAACAGTTACGGAGGTGTGCAGAAGATTAGGATTGTGTGTACAGGTAAGGGAGGTGTGCAATAAGTTAGTGCTGTGTGCAACAGGTAAGGGAGGTGTGCAATAAGTTGGTGCTGTGTGCAACAGGTATGGATGTGCAATAAGTTAGTGCTGTGTGCAACAGGTATGGGTGTGCAATAGGTTAGTGCTGTGTGCAACAGGTAAGGGAGGTGTGCAATAAGTTGGTGCTGTGTGCAACAGGTATGGATGTGCAATAAGTTAGTGCTGTGTGCAACAGGTATGGGTGTGCAATAAGTTAGAGTTGTGTGCAACAGGTAAGGGAGGTGTGCAATAAGTTAGTGCTGTGTGCAACAGGTATGGGTGTGCAATAAGTTAGTGCTGTGTGCAACAGGTATGAGTGTGCAATAGGTTAGTGCTGTGTGCAACAGGTATGAGTGTGCAATAAGTTAGTGCTGTGTGCAACGGGTAAGGGAGGTGTGCAATAAGTTGGTGCTGTGTGCAACAGGTATGGGTGTGCAATAGGTTAGTGCTGTGTGCAACAGGTATGGGTGTGCAATAAGTTAGTGCTGTGTGCAACAGGTATGGGTGTGCAATAAGTTAGTGCTGTGTGCAACAGGTATGGGTGTGCAATAGGTTAGTGCTGTGTGCAACAGGTATGGGTGTGCAATAGGTTAGTGCTGTGTGCAACAGGTATGGGTGTGCAATAGGTTAGTGCTGTGTGCAACAGGTATGGGTGTGCAAAAGTTTAGACAGTGTGGATAAGGTCTGTCAGGGCCTTGTGCAAAAGGTTGAAGGCAGTGTGTATTAAGGCCAACAGAGGAATACAGATCAAACTTTGTCAAAGACTTTATAAAATCTCTTCTTTCAATTTCCAGTAAAATACTGATTTAACAGATGACATTAAAGATTGCATGCACCTTTTGATTGAAATACAAGAGGTTTTTTATGTTAAGGTTTACATGTTTCCTGTGGATCATATTTATACTGTTATGTGTCATTACTGTGGTATTTAGATTGTTTACAAAATTATGTTGTATTATAACTATAAAAGTGAAATTCTGTTTCAGGGATTACCTATTTAAGTGTGTGGATAACAGTGAGAGTGTATCGGCCGATGCCTACGGTCAGCGCCATCTTGGTTTTCCCCTACGTAATGATGGGGGGAAGGCAGTGGCAGTTGTGGACATCAGTATTGGAGAGCTTAAACACCTCCCCACCCACGAAAACAAGGAGGTACAAAGGATGCTGAGGTTGTTACAACAGGCCCATAAGGAAATCACACGGGAATCGGCCGGCGACGATAAACTTATGGTGTTAGGTATGTTTCTCTATCAAACTTTTGGTGTCAGGTATGATTCTATATCGAAGTTTTGGTGTTAGGTATGATTCTATATCAAAGTTTTGGTGTTAGGTACAATTTTATATCAAAGTCTTGGTGTAAGGCACAATTCTATATCAACGTTTTGGTGTTAGGTACAATTCTATATCAACGTTTTGGTGTTAGGTACAATTCTATATCAAAGTTTTGGTGTCGGGTGCGATTCTATATCAAAGTTTTGGTGTTAGGTACAATTCTATATCAAAGTTTTGGTGTTAAGTACAATTCTATATCAACGTTTTGGTGTTAGGTATGATTCTATATCAAAGTTTTGGTGTCGGGTGCGATTCTATATCAAAGTTTTGGTGTTAGGTACAATTCTATATCAAAGTTTTGGTGTTAGGTACAATTCTATATCAAAGTTTTGGTGTTAGGTACAATTCTATATCAAAGTTTTGGTGTTAAGTACAATTCTATATCAAAGTTTTGGTGTTAGGTACAATTCTATATCAAAGTTTTGGTGTTAGGTACGATTCTATATCAAAGTTTTGGTGTTAGGTACAATTCTATATCAAAGTTTTGGTGTTAGGTACAATTCTATATCAAAGTTTTGGTGTTAGGTACAATTCTATATCAAAGTTTTGGTGTTAGGTACAATTCTATATCAAAGTTTTGGTGTAAGGTACAATTCTATATCAAAGTTTTCCAAGGTTATTACATTGATTCTTACAACCCAGCTATACTTATTCAATAAGGAATCATTAGTCTGTTGATGAGGACATAAGTAGATTTGAAATTTATTTCCTGTGACTCTTTGACAATGAATACATTTATCAGACATTTAGAAACACGAATCAGTATCTAAAGTCCATGTCGACATGTTTCACTACTTTCAGATAGAACTGTATAGTTGTCCAAGCTTCAATACAATTTCCAATGGAACTTTATGTATATATTTATCCTTTAATAAAACAAGGGGAAGCACATTCACTTTGACTCAAAGAAGGAAATAGACTTATTAAAGAATAATATAATTAAATTTGTTTGAATTTTCACTGAACTGCGATAGACAGGGTTGTTACCAGACTTGGGTCTATTGCTTGGTAAGTACACTGTGTTTATACCTATGATTATTTAGCCTGATGTACAGAAAGAAATACATAGGGTTGTTTTTCATATTAAAACATTTTTCATCAGATATGGCTATGGAGGTACCTGCACTGTAAATGATCCCACAATATTAAACACATCTCATTGTTTTCTAACAGAGGCCGAGAAGGACGATGACAACAGGATGGACATCATGTTTGACCGCCTCATGTTGATGGAACTCCGAGAAAACGTGTCCAAGATTGATGCCAAGGGTTTCGCCGAGCTTCGAAGCTATAATGATCCACCTAAGATTATCAATGACATTGTGAGAGCAGTGTGTGCAATATTCTACTACGAGAAGGTCGTCTCTGGGGAGCTGGACAACTGGGGAGAACTCAAAGGGGTAAGGACATATCTGTTTGGGAAGATTAATGATATAGACTGTGAATGTCTGTATACTCTGTTTCTGTATGATTTAAATTGCTATGTACATTGTATATCCAAACACAACATGGATTATATAGGAAAGGTTAAATTCAGTGTGTGATCGCTAAATGTCCCTGGTGTACGGGTTTTGGAATTGTTTATAATGGTGGATGTCAAAAGTCAGACCCCTGTTGAAATAGGATATGGAAAATATGTCTTATTTGAAGTAAAAACAAAGTATTTAATCTGTTAAGCGAGCAGTGTTTCATGCAGTTGCAGTTTTTTCTTGGAGGGAAAATAAAGCCTACAACACTAAGTAGATTACAGTATACAATCAGTGAATTTGCCTTATATCTGTTTCAGTTAATCAACGGTGATCTTCTACAAAAGATAGAGCATTATGATCCCTACATCTACTGAAAACCAGGAACTTATTGCACCAGACAAGATTGAAGTCTTCCTCAAAGGTAACGTGGAAATACTGGATACATTTTGTATTGTATGATTTGCCGATTCTTGCTGTAAGACAGAAATATATGTTGCTGGATTATGTTTTACCAATCCAAACACAGTCTATTTTTTGAGCTATGTATAGAATCAAACACAGAATTTATATGCCCAAAATGTATAATTTCAACCATTGAATGGGGGTTGGGAATAGAAAATATTAGTCTAGGACTATTTCATTATAATACAGATTAAATTCATTGCTGTTTTCTGTCCAAGTCAATGGAGCTTGTACAGATGGGGAATTGTCAGTATTTATTATATTTTGGAGTTTGGTTCTGACATGTTGTTTGTTGAGAGAGCTGACTTCTTGTTTTTCCCTTCAGATGTTCCCCACGGTGAAGTGGCCAAGTTTGGCTCCATCCCCGCCCAGAATATGTACAACTGGGTATTCGTCTGTATCTCCCTAATCGAGCATACACTCAAGATGAGGAAGAATTCTGATGAAGGAGCCATTATTCCGTCAGGGCAGGAGGAGTCAAAAGGATCTGAACCAGCACCAGAACCCCAAACAGAGACGTGAGCATCGTGGACAAACTAGCACAGCTTGTGTAGACTGTAGAGTAGGACCTAGTGTGGTCACAGCCATATAAGGTGTGGAGGTCATTAAGAACGTACTCATACCATCGCTATAAATTGGGTGTGGAAATCACTAATGCGACTTGAAATGTAATTGTCTATGCTATATGGTAGGACAAATGTTTATCCTGTGACAGGAAATGTAGAAGATACTGACAAATATAACTGTCCTGTCAGCGACATAATGATGTTTAGGAGATCTTGTTTACCTGTCAATAAGATAAAGACTTGTCGGTGTCCTTTGTTAATTGTGATGACAAGGTACTTGTATGTGAAGAAATTAATATTTGTTACTTTATAACTTGTCATTAGTATCTGTGATGATAAAATTTATTGATGATGACAAAATATAAAAGTTAATTTTCATTTGTTTACAAGTTTCTGTGATGTCAAATTGTGATTTTAGGGTATAGTCAGTTAAAAGTGGATTTACACTGATATGAATACTATACTGTACTGTAACAATACTAGAAAACACTTTGTTTACACTGTGATAGTTGGTGTTTGATAACTGTATGATTATAGAAATACATTCCAGTGAAGTGAAAAGGGGAAAGTTTGGGAAGGGAACAAAATTGAATTGCAAGGAGAGAAATGTTACAACCAGGGGATGAATTGTGTTTAATGACAAACAATGAAAAATATTTGGGGGAATTTATTGCTGGAATTAAAAGTTAAGACATTTGAAGGTTAAAGATGGAAAATGTAGTAAGTCTTGTGATCTTGTGATGAGAAAGTAGTGTCTGGGATATGCTGGCCAAACATCTGTGATATTGAACACAAAATTGAAATTAATGCATGCAGGTTTCACATTATTTATTGTGCTTTTAATTTATTTGTTCCTGTTACTGTTTCCACATTGTGCCTTGTTGTTTTTCCAAATGAAGCTTTTATATGATTTTATCGTCAGTATTTTTTAATCATAAAATATTTTAATGAAGACTGGATCAATATATTGTTTATTTTTAATTATTGGTGTTAAAAGTTTGTGTGAATCTTTATGACACAATAATGTTTTACTGATATGATTTTGTTCTATCATTTAAAAAAGTTTGTAAAAAAATATACATTTGTATTTGACTGACGACTGTAACAACTGCCAACTCTGGACATAGACTTAATCATAGAGATTTGATCTATAAACTTGTAGAGATAATTGTTCTTTAGATTTATAGAGATTTGTTCTTTAGATTTATAGAGATTTGTTCTATAGATTTATAGAGATTTGTTCTATAGATTTATAGAGATCTGTTCTATAGATTTATAGACATTTGTTCTATAGATTTATAGACATTTGTTCTATAGATTTATAGACATTTGTTCTATATAGACTTATTTGTTCTATAAACTTATACTTATAGACATTTGTTCTATAAACTTACAGAAACTCATCAGAAGTGATCACCTGTAGCTTACAAATATTTCAGCTGTCTACAGTTTAATTTCTGATGTTTATGTATAATTAGGTATTGTAGTTCCTATCATTTGTGTATATATTCTTTTTGTTGTAAATATGTAAATAAGTATGTACATTATGTTCTTATAGCCAACTGTGGCTTATATAGTAAAGAATTCATATTCAATTGAATATTCAGGCATTCATCTTTTAATAAAGACCTATGCATTATGATAAATATGTCAAAACTGCTGCAGTCTGTATACCTAATTAATGAGTATTAAACTGATGTCAGGTACTGTTGGAATCCTACATATTTTGCCAAATAATTATTTCTAAGATGTCTTTTTGGCAATAAATTATTTTAATATGTAATATTTATTGACTTATTTGTTGTTTGAAATTATTAATTTAAAACAAGTTTATATGTGTGATTCTTAATAGAGAATAATTAAAGGTGTAAATGACCCTATGAGTATGTATGATAGGAAACAACAAAAAATGTGAGGGGCAAGACAACCTGGGGTTAAGTTTTGTATTGTTTAACGTCCTATCAACCCCTAATGTCATTTAAGGACGGATGACCTGAGGAGATGAACCTGAACACTAACTGCTGGGAACACTAAGATAGAAAGATCAGCTGCAGTTGATAAAGTGAGGACATGCAGTAAAGCATTTGGAATTTGTTTACTTGCTTTATGGCCCCTAATGAACAGCCAGTCATTTGAAGGCAGGGCATTGTTGTAGTAGTTGGTGGCTACCTCATAACAAAATATCATAGGCTTGTCACTTGGCCATCCAGAGCACACAAGGATACAGCCATGACAGTACAGGGCCGTTTTCGTTTATCGCTGTCCAAATGGTTAGACCAGAGTGGTTCATTTATGAAATAAGGGCGGACCTGTTGATTTTTATGTTGTTTTGAGACGAGCTTTGATAAAGACTTTCAAGGCCTGTAGTAATATCTGCAGGTCCGTCAAGATATGTGCCCGAAATATCAAACATTAAAAATTGATGAACCTGCATGCCGGGTTGTCGGATGTCCGCATAAACAAACAGGCCCCTGGACAGTCTGACATGTTCTAATATTCCTCAGAAACAGATTACCTGAAGAAGAGCTACATATATTTAGTCCCTGAGCCCAACTTTCCTCTGACCCGGCACCATGTCTGGTGTATACATGTAGGAGACCTATACCAGACATGGTGTCAAGGTTAGAGGAAACTCTTGCTAATAGCCCAAACACGACTGTTCTGAAAGACATGTTGACATGTATCAATATCTGAATTCCTATACTTATTTTCTAGCTTCAAGTGTTCAGTAATAAGCCCATCCCTCTTTATATATATATAGTAGCTAGGTTATTGTCCTGCAATAAGCGACAGCCTATCCTTGACTTTGTATGTCTTTAATATGGATACATCAAAACACTTAATCTAATTCCCTTTTATCTTCTTTAATAATCTTTCTTTTACCGAGTTTGACTCGTTTTCTCGATTTTGTTTTACAGTCTGCTCTGTTCCGTATTCGCTTGTTGTTATGTCCCTTTCCTCTCGTAATCACGTTTTTAGTACGACCCGTTGAATGGTCCGTATTTTGCATAAATAGTCGATAAATTCTTACGAACTAGATAGGTAATAAGGCGGTTAGGGTCCTCCGTGTCATGGCGTCGAATTAGAGACACCTCGGCCCCGTACCGTCCTCGGCCTAAGACACCTCGGCCCCAATACTTTCTCGGCCTGGACACCTCGGCCTCTATTTATAATATATAATAGTGTGACGGGCTATACTGTAACATGTAATGAATGTTATTAATAATGGAGGTAATATTTTATAATTTTATTGTTTTGAAATCATTTCCTGCTTTATTAATAGGGGAGGTAACTAGCAAGAACTAAAATGTATATTGTATTGCGGTTACTTCCCCTGCCATAACAATTTATTGCATATAAGTTATAAGAGGATGTCAGCCGGTATATATCATTTCGTCGCATGTATATGCATGCATTTAAACGATGTATACCGTTACCAGTTCTTGCCACGTGGAGGCCTCCTCTTTCAAGAACCAAAATGTTTTGTTTTTTTTTTTTTTGTGTGTGTGTGACCTGCCTCCTGGGTGTGGCATGGCCTTGTTCGACTGTGAACTGGTCGGCGCGGAGATGTTGGTATACTCCTGAAATGGAAACGAATTAAATTAAAATAACAGTCAAATGATAATGGTATATTTCCAATTTAATGTCATTATACGAGGAAACATTCGCATGGCGGTATTTTGACCGATATGTATAACTTAAGTATTGTTTTATATGTATAACTTTAGTATTGTTTTATGTATATCGTTGATATCTATCCTTACCTCATTCGTCGTCTGGTGTTGGTCGGACCGTCGCTGGGCAGTAGATCTTGCCGACGGTCTTCAGGAAGGTCGAGCTCGAGATCTCCTGCTCAGCATACTAAAAAAAAAGACACAGAAGTGATTACATTTAAAAAAAAATTACATTTAAAAAAAACATATTGATAGGCCTAATAAATGTACAATGTACGCATTTCCTTTTATATATTCTTTTATATATTATGGAAGTATATGCTTATCTTAAGTGAATAACAATGATTCTGATTTCAATTCAATAAGTTTTACATACCTGGTCCCACAACGTCTGGATCTTCCCCTGGATCCGGCGGTACACTGTAGTCTGCTGGCGACGCAGGGCCTGCTCGGCTACCAGCCTCATCTGGAGGGTGACCAGGCGGCCTTCCTGGTGAAGCAATGGGACGAGCATGTAGAACGGGAGGTTCGCCCGGCGAGCCTTGGTGTTGATCCTGCGATGCCAACCTATAAACAAAATGAATGATTAATCATGTGATCATAAAACAATTTAACAAATATATAATCAGATATGACTTATTTTAATGAATAAGAACTTTTATTATGACAATATAGTTCTATCAGGCATCGCTTTGCTTTCTGTATTGTGACACCCATTAATATGTACAACTTACCCTCTACGTCGTTGTTGGTGCGGACGGACTGTCGATGGACGCACCAGTTCGCAGTCGACCAGACACCGCTCCTGAACCAGTATCTAAAAAGTACAAAGGAACAATGCATAAGAGTTTCAATGTATGAACACTGCTTATAAAATAAGAGTATAAATGGAATGACACGTGTAATGTCAGGAAATCGTATGCTTCAGGACATTTTTATCGGTAAATTCTTTCAACGATTAGAAAAAAACTGTTGATAAATAAGATTGATTCACAACAAACACATATTTAGAAGTTTTACCTGTCGAGGTAATCGACCAGCTGAGTCAGCTCTGGGGTGTTGGCCAGACGCTTCAGCTTCACAAAGGCGTCGTGAATCTGAGGCGACGGGAGGAACGGCAACGCCATCAACTTCCGGATGTATTCCGCAACACCTGAAAAATTGAAATAAAGTTCAATATTTACAATGCTTATTGTAATAAGATATTACTAGTATATATTTTAAGCATGGTTTTAAATAACTGTTATACACTATGTAATTTTATTATTTTGTAATTGTGATATATATGACACTATAATAAACAAATACATTGGATGATTGATTGTAACTTATAACGTTTTCGTTAAACGTCTTATATGTGTAAATACCTTGACGCTTCCTGAAGGTGGCCCTAAGTCCAAGACTGTCGACCTTGCGGAGGACAGCTTGGGCCCAGTGAAAACTGCAGCCCTTCAGGTCCACACCCGGGAACACGCTCCTGCAGAAGCCGAAGCTGGGTAGGTGTGGCAAACATCAGATGACGGTGGCTGCCGACACGGACGTCACCAACGATGAAGTCATCGCAGTCCAGGAACTCGCGATTCACCTGATAATCAAAATAACAATAATGTTAATACAGAATAGTTTACATGGCTTTAACAACTTTAAGAAATGTACGTCGTTATATTCTACGTGGCTTTAACAACTTTAAGAAATGTACGTCGTTATATTCTACGTGGCTTTAACAACTTTAAGAAATGTACGTCGTTATATTCTACGTGGCTTTAACAACTTTAAGAAATGTACGTCGTTATATTCCATTTTGGCCTTTATCTTCATATAGTAAATACCTCAAAGTCCAGGTCAACCGGCTCTGCGGGGCGAATGTGCTGCCGACATCGGTTGGCGAACCGGATCAGGTTGGCGGGCTTCGGCAAGTCGAAGTCGTCGTCATCAACGTTGGCCTGCAGCTTCTCCTCCACTATCGTCTGCGCAGATGTAAACGGCTGAGCGTTGGCATCTTCCCAGATCTGAAACAATAATTAGAACAATTATTTCAAATTCAATGCACAATATTGATAATATCGTTACTCGTTCAATGGCAAGACTGTCTATGTGACAATTATCTCCTTCACAAATGTGATAAACATTCAGTCAGTTAACTACCTGTTTCTTGACACGGACAAGCATGGCTGTGGAATGGTCAGGAGGGTGGATGTGGTCTGCTGATCCGGGCGTGAACGTGGTTCCTCTCTGGCTGACGGAAGCGCGGCACCATGTCGATCGGTTCCGGACAGCGCATCTCCACTGAGTTGTGGTGGGGTTGGAGCTCTGTTACAGAAAGACATTTAGAAATGCATATTAAGAACATCATAATCGTACTTATTATTGATATGCTATGATATTGGTTCATATTAGATATGCTATGATATTGGTTCATATTAGATATGCTATGATATTGGTTCATATTAGATATGCTATGATATTGGTTCATATTAGATATGCTATGATATTGGTTCATATTAGATATGCTATGATATTGGTTCATATTAGATATGCTATGATATTGGTTCATATTAGATATGCTATGATATTGGTTCATATTAGATATGCTATGATATTGGTTCATATTAGATATGCTATGATATTGGTTCATATTAGATATGCTATGATATTGGTTCATATTAGATATGCTATGATATTGGTTCATATTAGATATGCTATGATATTGGTTCATATTAGATATGCTATGATATTGGTTCATATTAGATATGCTATGATATTGGTTCATATTAGATATGCTATGATATTGGTTCATATTAGATATCATCTCGATCATTATTTACCATTCATTCTAATTACCTTAACCGTGTATGAATAGCCATCGGTGGCGATCAGCTTCCGGCAGCGACGGATGGTCCCGCTCTCCACGATCTCGTAGGTGGTGTCCTCGTCTACCACGACGGTGTCAGTGAGGGGCGCATCACCTAAAGATCTGTAATAATAAGGAGTTTAGTTAGTTACTTCTCACCATTAATGTAAATCAGTATATACTTCATTACTGTAAGAAAAGGTTGATTAAGTGGATAATAAAGGACTATAATATAAGCTGCGAAATTACATAGATTTGTTTTATATTTTTGAATGTTTTGTTATACTTTCTACATATATATATATATGTGTGTGTGTGTGTGTGGGTGGGTGTGTCTGTGAGGGTGTGTGTGTGTGTGTGTGTGTGTGTGTGTGTGTGAGGGTGTGAGGGTGTGTGTGTGTGAGTATACATACCTCTCCGATATGCAGACGGGATCATCGTCATCCTGTACCGTCAGGTCAAACGAGGCGTTCAGCGACTGCTCCGGTGGTGGGGGGACAACAAACGTCGAGTTCATCCGGACTGGCGACAGGTCAAAGTTCCTGTAAACAGTATTCTTTCATATAGAAAATACATATATAATATTCAATTATGCACTTTATGTAAAAACAGACTTGGCACAGGCGAGGCACAGACGAGACATCATTAAAGATAATAATTTGATCGAAAATGATCAAGTGATTTGTTCTATACTTTCACTAACTAATATACCTCATGTGCCTTTCACTGATTGGTTAATCGATTTGCGGTAATTGACTGAGCTACTCTTATAAGAGGTACTCTATTAAAACAACAACCCCTGCGTCCTTAGCTCCAAGCGCCCGGATAAAGATAATTCATATTAATTAATTAATTGATTAACCATTTGAATTGATGTCATTTCAAATTATAAATAATTAAAACAGCACTTAAGGATAAAATAAGAATAACACAATATATCGGAAACGTATAAACATAAGACATTATACGTCTCATAAAAAATCAAACAAAGGCAAAACATATTTCAAAATTGATATTTAATAACATTTTCCCCTGTAAAATGAACCTTTTTAACATATTTAATACATATATACGTACATGGATACTTATACAGTACACTGTATATTATAGAGTAGGGCCGATTTTTACAGAGGCCGAAATTGTCTAGTCACCTCGGCCCCGACCGACATGCGCAAGGGCCGAGGTGTCCAAGTACCATGGCGTCCAAGATAACATTTGATGATGGAGGGCCCGCAAAGAGGGCCCGTTTTTCAACTCCTGAATTCCCAGACGAACTTGTACTCAAAACGGCGATCAGTATGGGTGTTCTGTCAGACTTAAATGTCCCATGTTACACATTAACACCGTTAGAAATAATTAACTGCAACGGCGCGGACTGTCAACAGGGATTTACATTCCCGGATGCCTATTGCAGTGTTAGTCCTATAGAACCGCTGCATGTATTTGGTAGTGTGTTTGAAAAGGGAATCTATATGGTTCTACACTATTTAGATGGCCATGTTTTACCAGATAATAATCAAGAAAAACATATATTGTGCAAGCTGTTGGATTACCTTGTTGATAAAGGTAAAAATAGAGTAAACTCTAGCAGAAATCTACAAGTAGCTCATGTAGCTATTGATAATTGCCTAACACCTTATATTAGCTTGTACAGACTGTACAAAATCAACAGAGTAGAACTATTAGTTACTGAATAGTGTTATCATGACAAATACTGAGCTGGCATTGCCCAAACATGTGATCAATAAATCAATATTGTTAAGCATATACATAAAATATGGTCACCATTTTAGTACATGTATTGTAAACACTGGTAAATCATGAATCATGCTTGTTTTGTTCGAATGAATGTGCTTTAAGGTCACAGGTGTCAAAGTGTTAAAAAATGTAAGCGACTAGTACTTCTCAATAAACAATTGGGCCAGAAGATGAAGGGCTCGAAAAATTAAAGTTTGTTCAAATCAATGACCTTGACCTAATTTCAAGGCCACAATAAAGGGACAATTATGTCAAAAATCTTTTAACAACTTCTTATTAACTAAAAGAAGGGCATCAAATGAAAGTTTGCTTAAATGAATGACCTTGACCTACTTTCAAGGTCACAGAGGGTCAAATGTGTAAAAATCTTTTTAAAAATCCGAATAATTAAAAGACTACAAGTCAAGATATTGGACCAGTAGCATGCTGGGGTGAAGAGCTACCAAGTTTACTTTTACCAACTTTCATGACTACAAGGGTCAAATGTGTTAAACTCTTCAAAGACTGCTTCCAAAATGGATAATTCTCCAGCAAATTGTATCAAACGTGGGTCTTTTTCATGCATAAGACAGAGAATTTTCACATGACATCTTAATTAAAGTGATGTCATGATACCAAATGGTCTGACACATTGCTACTAGAGAAGGATATATCATTGATATATGTTAACAATGTTTAATGTATTTTTCATACAAACATAAACGTACAAAAACATAAACGTACAAAAACATTAACGTACAAAAATCTATACTTGATATACAAAGTCATACGGTCACACTCTGTACATTATTTTCAAAATTGCTGTACTTATTTCAGTAATGAGTTAAATGCCAAATAATGGTGTAAGATTCTTTTAATTGTATCATTATCAATTCAGATTCCCATGCTGTGCTGGAACAATCAGAAATGTTTTCCGAGACAGATGTATCTGTTCTTTTGGCAAATCACCTGTTTGTGAAATTGGCAGCATCTCCGTCCTATACCATCGACTGGCACTCTAAGGGGAGACGAGGCGCTGAGTGTCCCTGCTGTATCAGTGATTGTAAACTGAGTGGTCAGTACGGCGATACAAGTGCAGGTAAACTTACATATCTATATGTACAGTTCACAAGACTTGATTTATATTACAACAGTTCCTGTACAAGTTATCACAACTTGATTAATATTACAACAGTTCCTAAACAAGTTATCACAACTTGATTTATATTACAACAGTTCCTAAACAAGTTATCACAGTTTTATAAATCACTCTTGGCGGCCTACAGTATAGGTATCTGGATAAAACCCAGAAGGTCCGAGACAGCTGACCTTTCGATGCTTTCCACATCTGACCGTGGAATCTAATTCAGCTTATATTTTAGCTAGGTAAAAGGTTTACCACTGTATCACCAAACTTAATTTGTGGGATTATGTCCCTTTTAATGCTGTTGTCATTTTAATCCAACACAACATTCCAAATATGTTGGTTGAATTTTTATCAAGTGTGGATAATTATTAAGTTATTGTTGTTAATTAATTTCTTTATGTGTAGTTTGTAGTTACTGTGTGCATCTTCTGTATGCTAGTGCTTATAAAACTTGGATCTACTAGGGTATGAATTTAATTTGGTGACAGACTCGCACCATTATATCTTCTAATTATGTTTTCATGCTTATTTCACAGGAAATGAAGAAGTATGGCATGGCAGTTTGGATATTATCATCAATGATGATGTTATTGTTGTGAAACCTTTAGAAAATACAGATGGAAATTCCTTGGAAGAAAGGAAACCAGCAAGTTTAAAAAACAACCCGCAGATTATTGCAGAGACAATAGTGTTTTCATTTCTTCAGAAGCAGAGACACTCTGAAGATGACCATTATCTGTTTCCTTGTATCGGAGTGACTGGCAAAGATTTGGTCTTCTTTTTCTATGACTCGGATAATGATGTTCTTCTAGAAAGTTCCCCTATTCCATTGCTTGTAGAAGATTCCGGTGGTGAATTCCGGATCAACTTTGTTGCTGTTCTGGCTTCTTGGTTGGTCATTAATTACAAGTATTTATGTAGCGGACTTACAGAGTCAATGTTATCAACAGACAAGAAGGCAGGCTTCTTCTCACATGCCGGATCAATGTTAGACATTTATGAATATTCTTTAAAATTGGGTAACGTTGGGGAACCTTCTCGCTCTCGGAAACATTGTAATGTGGTAGACGCCAGTGATCCTATCCTTAAAGGGTCACGAGAAATCATTGACAAGATCAAGGCAAAGCAAAGTGGACACATCATTTTGTAGATGAAGCAATATTGTATGGGGAATGATCACCAGTTCTTGTACCATATAGACAATGCAATGCATGAGAACTTATAAATATAATGTGACAAATTTTTGTGGTTATTTATATGTCAATAAAATGTCTTCAATTTTATGTCCTAGAGGTTCGTTTATACAGACATATGTGCAGCATTTGTTTGTTAAGCTAAATTAATAACTTGAAGTGTTGCAAGAAGTTTTTGCCAGTTAGCAGAGTCTAAGTTTTAACTTGTGCAATTATTGGAATATTCACATGCGTGAAAAAAAATGTATGACTTAAAATGTAGGGTATTCCTTTGGAGAATCAAAAACTGATCTGTATTATTTAGTAGAAAACACTACTACTCTAGAAGCCTCATGATAACAATGGTTTACTGATTTGTAACATGCCCACACGAAATGATTGTATGGGAGATTCCATATGCTTCAGTGATATTGATGTATGTATTAAACTTTTTGTAAATGTATTAGTTATAAGGTCTGTACAGACACTTAAATCACTAGACACTACAATCTATTTTCTTTCTTATTGTTTTGTGTACCATAACTTGGGAATAAAAAAATATTCAAAAATTAATTTTTTTTGTAATGAAAATAATGCACTGCACTGTAGCTAAGATGAAGCAGTTTCTTATTACTAGTGGTTTGGTATTAAACAATATTTGGATGAAAGCAATTCATGTCAACTTAGAAAAAAAAAACAAAAACAAAAAACGATATACACGTAATCTATTTTGTCCCAGTGCAAGATCTACCATTATATCAGACTACTGTAGTCGATAACAGTTTGCAAACCCTACTTGGTGTTCTTTAAGTCAAAGGAAGGGAATTCCCGTAGTCTATTTTTAGCTCACCGGTTACGAGTAACAGAGGTGTCGGCGTCCCAACCCAAAACTTTAAAGTTTTTTGAAAGCTTGTATAGTACAAAAGTATACACCTCATGTCCTTCTTATTTGGTTTATACATTCATTTGAGGTCTAGGAGTGATGTTATTGCAAAATCATGTAGAAAAAAAAATTGTGATTTTTCCGCATTTGACCACTTTGTGGACAACTTGTTTGGCGCCAAAACTCACTTTAGAGATTTTGGGGGTTAGTTTTGGAAAGCTTGTAAGTCCACACCCTTCTTATTTGGTTTATACATCCATTAGAGGTCTAGGAGCGATATTATGTGATATACAATTTCAAAATGACATGCTTATAAATACATACATTGATTGCACTTGTTACATTTTCATTCTGGTAAGCGGGATACAAAATGTATATTCTAATTTCTAACATTGGTCCCTTAGTCCAAGTAGGCCGTATGTCTTCAATGCGTGTGCTGTCTGCTTTGAAAGACGGAGGAAGCAGTTGTAAGGCACCTTGTAAACGAGATTCAGGGAAGGGTCAGTTTTGATATTGACAACGATGCGATATTAACAGATTTCCAAAAAAAGTTATTCGGCGGGATCAACATGGCGCTCGACTCTCATATTGACGAAGACAGCTACCCACCTTCCATAACATTGACCTGTCACGATTTTAATGTGCAACGGGGCAGATAAACAAGAAGGGTGTCCGTTTTCTTAGGCATTCTACAGCACTGATATGTATATATAAACATTCTGATCGACATATCCAACGAAGACTCCCTCAAAATCGGCAGCACAAATACATTCTGAGACAAATGTTGCTTTATCTGAACTGCATGGTAAATTTGGGTAGGCAAAGATATATTTCACGACGCCCAACATGTTTTTGTAACTTTCAAATGTGGAAATCAATTAGATAACCTTTAATTATGTATTTCAAAACATGTATCAAATACCACATGATTATGGTCCATGATCAGGGGGAATTCGCTACCGGCTACTACAGAAGGTTAACGTTCTATCAATAAGAATATAAAGTTATCCATGTACATTTTTTGTACATGTATATTATAAAAAAAAAATGCCACCCCCAAAATACCCCGACTGTCCTGACCGGGCATACAATTACACTGCGCACTAACTACTATTGTAGCGGAAAAAAACATTTGACTAAAAGACACTTTTGCTTGTAGCTACAGTATAACAAGGCACTAATAAATATAACCTGCTTCATCAGTCCCAATGACAAACTTTTGTCAATTGTGACGGGCTCTTTCACGATATCGGCATCCCAAGAGGGAAAATCTGAAAGGTCCACACTGGTCTTATGTCCACATTTATGGTCCTCGAGCTGTTGACAGAACAAATGGACCTTCTGGTGGTCTATGACCCTGTGATGACGTATTTCCAGACGATATTGACGAAGTTCCTCAATCCACCGGACAATCTGACCTTGATGATCTTTAAAATTGAGGAGCCATTGTAGACTACTATGATCAGTCCAAACCACCACGTTTTGTCTGAGTAAATAGTGTCGGAAATGCATTGTACTACAGCAGGAAGTTCCTCGAGACTTGTCTGATTAGTCCGTGTCTGGTACAAACCTTGGTCGGTAGGGTCAAAACCAGCATGGAGGTGAGAGCAATTTCCAGCTGGTTAAAGATGGCGCCATGCTTAAATACTCCTCCACTCAAAATGAGTCATCCCTGTCAACTCGTACAGTGGGGCCAAGAGCTGGGCGTAATTTTCGAGCGATCGAGGATAGTTAAGAGATCCCAAAATCGTTCAGATCTTAAGAAGAAAGAATAAGCAGATCAGGTAAAGATTGTCGGAGGGAGACAAGGGTGAAGACGATTCTATTTAAATGGGAACGGGGCGGCAAAGAGGTCGAAACCGACCTCTATGTCTTGACGATGACCCCAACTTACTGAATTACTGAGTTAGATTGCGAAGATCCCATGCTCGGTCCGAGCAGTGCTTTTGAAATACATGTAGATGAAGTTCCCGAAGATGAAACCGGTGTAAATAACGTTGAGATATGATTATATATTTCTAGTTTCTATATGTATTGGTGGATTTTCAATAAAGGTTATTGTAGATAATATGTACAAGGATTTCTACCTCTCTGCCCTCCCCATTCCCGTTTGTATCGCCCTCGTCTTTGTCTCCCTCCGACAGTATTTACCTGATCTGTTTCTTCTACAAAATCTTCAGAAGATCGGGGCAATTATATTTGAAGTGCCCTTCCTTTCCATACTCATATCAAGCTTCCGGAGAACTCCGTTATAGCTGCGAAGTGATTACAATTTATCTAACGTCCCGTCCATTCTCCCATCTTTTCCTTCCAATGTTGAGAATCGTACATGTAGGCCAAACGATTCTGGTCCTTTAACATCCCGGGGTAAACTACCACTGAGATATTTGGGTTGCGTTGGCTCTAGAGATTCTTTGTCACCTCTTCATCTCCGACTTCCTAAAACGCGGACATTGTTCATATTAACATGGCACAGTGGCAGCATCGGTACTGCGTGGTTAGTCAAATTATCCGCAGTGTCCTTCCTAAGAAAATCTTAAAGTTAACAAAAATGAAGACAATTTCGTTCAGCAGTGGGACCACGCAGTTGTCAGACGACTGCTCAGAACCGGAAGCGGACAAGGTTTGAGCATTGGAAGTCTACATTCTTGACCAGGTATTCATAACTGTAAACGAGTCCGATGATATAAAGGTTACCCTATGTAGCGGTCGGGGACGTGGTTCCATATATCGTCCATCGCATAGTTGAGTAAACGGCCTATTGAACAATCGGTGTTGGACCAGCTAGAGCGGAGTTGGCGGCCCTACAATGGAGGGGAAACGGTGCGTTTGAGGAGAGAGATACATGTTACAAGGCAAAGACGTGACTTCTCAGCACCTCAAGTTGTTCCTGGTTGGACCCCTCCCCGATCTACCCAGCCGTAGCCAACAACACCAACACTTCACATGGAAGGGGGGGGGGGGGGGGGGGGGGGGGGGGGTAACACTAGCAGTGAGTTTTTGTTGAAATAATTTCTCCGCTGTATCAGTCATGCTACCGATGTACACCTGCAGATAAAAAGATGGAAGCATGCACAATTGATTTCCTTTGAAGGGCAAACATGATACAATAACTATCGAGGGAATGTTTGTAAAATTAAATCGTAACCCGAAACCACTCCTACAGAAAATACCTCTATTGAAGTGTGGGACTAAGGGACAGTGGCAATTTTACAACTGATGGAACAGAAGGACATAGATGTTTTCAGAGAGACTGAAAATCATGAGGAGTTTCCATGGAATTCGTCCCGTAGATTTGGTTCGGTTTGGTTTATTTTGTTTAACGTCCTATTAACATCTAAGGTCATTTAAGGACGGCCTCCCGTGTGTGCGACATGCATGCGTGTGGTGAGTGCGTATGTGTGTTTTGGGAGGCTGCGGTATGTTCGTGTTATGTCTCCTTGTGATAGGCCGGGACTTTTGCCGATTTATAGTGCTACCTCACTAAAGCATACTGCCGAAGACACCCAGCAGCACACCCCACCCGGTCACATTATACTGACAACGCTGGATTTTCAGTTGGTTCGAAAGCCGATCATCAAATGCTAAGACAACGCCAAAACGTCGCGGTAAGAAAATATGTCGTCATTATGGAATCCTGAGTTTAAGTTGGCTCACAGCTGTAAATTGTGTTTTGGTGATCATTCAGCAATAAAACACACCATAGAAAACTACAAATGGCCACGGTGCCAAAGCTGTAGAGCAATTAGTTGGTAAGTCCCGGAATGGAGTTATTGTCCCTGATGATGTAGATAAACACTTGTGGAAACCAAAAAAAATATCTTTTTCTCATCTCGGTACTTTATTTTAGTTGAACAGCAAATACAACATGAGCTTATCCGGGATAGCTACAAAGAAAAACGAGACGCCACCGCGAATAATGATTGCTCTTGGGACGATTCCAAAATCGAGAAACAGATATGATGCTAACACATGCTGCTAACCAGGGAGACCTAACTCGTTAAATGACTATATTTTGGCTGAATCTGTCAGTGGAGACATAACTCGTTAAATGTAGTTCAATTGATACAAAGGGAGAACATTACGCACATCACACCCGGATGTTTCTTATCTGAGGTCGATGTGTGTAGCGCATACCGTTCAGTGTCGATTAGTTTCACGAACTATCCCTCAATAGGCCGAGAGAAGACATTTTCCGAACACAGTGACCCGTCATGTAATAATGATTACTGAGTTCCTATTGGAGTTTCGTGTAGCAATTAAAATTATAAAACACTTTAAACAAACAATAATAACTTACTTACGATCAAAAATGTTTTATACACCTTGGTAGCAGTATAAAAAAACAATGTAAATATTAGGTTTTATTATTTCAATCAATCAAGATGTCTATGTGTACTGTCTGTGATGACAGACGATGGCATTTATGTCCAAGTACTTGCCCCACCACAAATGTCTATGTTAATCAAAATCCTATGGAAATGATGTAACTGGAGAAAATCACTATTATTTTAAACATATAGATATATACAGCTGCTATACTAATAAAATGTTTTATTTGAATATCATTACAGAATTATTCTGAATATCACGGTAATATGATACTTTCCAAATTTCAAATGAAACTCTTAATAATGACTATAGGAAATGAACTCACGTATATGGATAGCAAAACAGATAATTACTATTAGTATAAACATATTAAAACTTTGGAAAGGCCATAAGATAAAGAACAATTTAATTGAAGTGAAATCATAATTAAGATAGATCCCTAAGTTTACATTTGAAGTCATATTAGGCAGAATCAATCCAAGCCAATGGTCTAAATTTTTTTTTAAACCGGACTTGCTTATATAGTTGAATTGAATTCAGACCTTACCATCATAGGGCACAGTGTTGAAATACAAATTAATTTTTATGAGATAATAAGATATAGTTGTTTATAATCCTAGCAATGATTCATTTCAAATGGACTGTTCTAGACCATACATTATATTCTGTTCAACCATCGTCCATGTATATTCAGAAAGTACACGGAAAAGTGTGTCACAGTTCTGCTGTGTCGGAAATGTAAGATACATCATCAGACTGTCTTCATCACAGTTGACCGATAATCTTTTGGTCTGTTCGAAAACATGCTCCGTGATATTTTTCTCGTCAGAAATATCGCCGAAAATATCCAGAAACATTGTCGTACCAGCTGCGCACTTGTCTTTAATGGCGGCGGATATCATCAAGGAACCATCTTTACAAAAGGCGAGTTCATTCGGTGAAGCCAAAATTTCAGTCTCCGGTCTGATGATGTGTTTGATGTTTGATGGCATCAGTTTGTATGGTAAACGAGACAATATCATTTTGTTTTCAGGGAACAAGTAAGCACAAGCACGTTGATGCCGAAAAACGTCTCTAAGATATGCCTCGTCGACGTTCTTTAGAGACGCTGACATGCTTTTAGGCATGCTCACTGTTTGTATGGCCGCCTTTGTCGATTTGAAAGTCGCAATATTCTGAAACAAAGCTTAATATCATTATAGTAGAAAGATTCTAAATCTAATTGGGTAATTATGCTGTTATTTAAAAAAAAAATTACCAGAACAAGGACTATTGCTCATTTTCGAATCCAAGTCCGCGTAACTTGAGTGATGAAGGTGCCTAAAGGTAGACAGCATGTCAATTACGGTATCTATGTACTATTCTAATAATTGAATTCAGTTCCAATTTACCAGAACTGGATAACTTGAACTTCTGTCACAAATGAATTTTGCAATCTAATAATGAATGGAATTGGATATTGGCCAACATATATATATATAAGTATTTATTGTCGTTTTTGTTGTATGCATCGGCTGATCAATGGAGGTTACCTTCGTGCAAATGGTGCATGAACTGCTTCGCAATTGACTTTATTTGCACGAGGTTCTCTTCTATTAATCAGTTTTATTCAAGCATCAATATTTATATGCTCTTAGGTTTTCATGGTTAACTATCAATTCTATCAAATGTATACTCACCCGCTGAAATACAACATGTGCGGGTGTTTGTCGCAATACTTTTTCCAGGATGGATGACGATAAAATAACGAATACTTTTTCATGTGCTTCACTGGACATATTTTGCATGCAATAGTTCCTCGTCTTTGTTGCCAGCCCTTGTCTTTCGTACTCCTTTCTTATTCTCATCGAATGAGTAAGAATGCTTTGGCCATCGTTAATGACAGTTGCAAACATAAAACTGACCTGAAATAGATATACCACGTCTGCTGAAAAGCCTGCCACAATAGGTCTACCTGGCAGACCTGTTAAACCAAGTCATGAACACTTCACATTCGATGAATAGATATCACTATAATATAGCGAGATGAAAATAACAAATGACCATGTTCAGTGAAAACGAAACAACAGTGAGATTCTGATCAAATTCCGTTAACAAACTAATGTACATTTGTATGACAAGTTTTAGATGCTAAGAAATAGACGGAGTGCAAGTGACACGACTGAAGATAACACGACAATAAAACAAAGAATGGAACATGTGTACAGCAATTTAATTTAAAAAAAAAAATTAGACTTGTAATTTCCACTCCTCTACGATACATAGAGGAGCGAAAATTACAAGTCTAATTTTAATTAGACTGATGTGTACAGAAGCCCATTATTAGATACCAGATAAAACCAATGGTATTGTAATTCAATATAACTATTATAGAACTATTGCAGAACTATTGTAGAAAAATTGTAGAACTATTGTAGAACAATTGTAGAACTATTATGGAACTATTGTAGAACAATTGTAGAACAATTGTAGAACTGTAGAACTATTGTAGAACTATTGTAGAACTATTGTAGAACTATTGTAGAACTATTGTAGAACAATTGTAGAACTATTGTAGAACTATTGTAGAACTATTGTAGAACTATTGTAGAACTATTATGGAACTATTGTAGAACAATTGTAGAACTGTAGAACTATTGTAGAACAATTGTAGAACTATTGTAGAAAAATTGTAGAACTATTATGGAAGTATTGTAGAACAATTGTAGAACTGTAGAACTATTGTAGAACAATTGTAGAACTGTAGAACTATTGTAGAACTATTGCAGGACAATTGTAGAACAATATATTACATATAACATATTGTATACTTCTTAACATATCACTAGTATACATGTACATGTACCTTTAAATTGTCCATTATAGTAGACTAAATTTATTTCCATGTGATGTGAATTTTATTGCTGTGAGATTTAACCTAAGAGTAAAATATTTACACATGCAGAGGAAAATCATAATTTGTTAAAATTGTCTTCCTTCTTAAAAGTTTAAGAACAAAATGCAAACTTACCATTGTATTGTCAATAAAACCACCAAATCCAGTGGAAAACTCTAAAAACTTATGATATCGACTTGGAATATAATCCAGTCCATTATAAACGTTTTCACGTACAGAGATGACGTCATCGTAGTCCTCGGCCGTGGTCTTCCTACAGTATACGCCTTCCATTCTTCACGCTGATCAAGTGAGTCGGTTAGGCCAGTACTTTGTGATAATTTTATGAAACTTAAAAAAATATACCTTCTGTAAACCGTTAGAGACATTCTATTGGACAACATTTGGAAATGTCACGAAGATCATGAATTGATAACGATGTAGATATATTGATCTTAAGTGATAAAGAGTATTTACGTTAATATATTTGTTTTGAAATGTTTCAAAGTAACATCTGCCCTGGTCATTAGTCTGATGAAAGGTACAGTGTACATACTGCACTAATCATTGAAACGTCACGTATAAACATTCATTTGTTGTTTGATAAAATCCTTACATAAACCATACTTTTTAACTTAAAGAAAATATCTGGAAGTATGTTACAAAGTTGATTACATACATGAACATTGTACTTCTCGTTTGTAACAATTTTCCCTAATCTCATTTAATGGGAAAAACATATGTTAGATATATCCTTTTGAAAGGATTTCGATTTGAATATATTCATGTTACTATCATTATACAACGGGGATCAGGCACAAGTTTTCCAGCTAATATAAAGTCATTTCCCCAAAACATTATACAGCTGATAAGAATTTACACAAGATCACATTAGAATTTAAATATAATGATCATATTTAAGAAAATGGGATTTCAGGAAAGGTTGAGAGATGTAAGGAAGGGTAGAGATGGGATGTAAGGAAGGATAGAGAGATGTAAGGAAGGGAAGAGATGGAAGTGTGCATTGGTGGAGAATATTTGGAAGTCTCCTTCATTTACAATTCATCAAGAATAACTTTTTTTACGAAAACTCATAAAAAATTGTTTTTCTAAGACCGAGTGAGTTTCCTAGCTCGTATTAGCTGACACTCCACCATTCCGTATTTTTAACTGTTCAAAGTTTACGTGTGTCTTTCGTTCTGAAATCTCCGTTTAGTAAGTGCCATATTAGTTTGGAAAGATCAAAGACGCGGACATTAATTTAAAAGTTGTGCATTATTGACTTAGCATTATGTTATCGAAGGGACATCTTTCATTAAATGGAAATGAGAATAGCTGTTAGGGAGTGAGTGATAGAGGTATATACAGAAATCAAGTTTATTTGTATCACGAATATATATCAGGGAGTTTGCAGAAATATGATTTCCTTGTGAAGTTAGCTGTAGGTCTGATGGGATGAACTCTATTTTACTACACAATTGTTTCAATAAAAAAGGGTAAGCATTATCTATAATGTCCACATTGACAAAGTTCTGACATGCAAAATATTGATTTTCCTTGTTCCTAATGTGATTTTCCTGTCACCAATCAAATAATAGGTGAGGATATTTACATCACTCAGCTTACGAAGAGTATATATATAATTTTAATTCATTTAAATGGAATGCATAAGAATGAAATCGTGTTCTCCTATTTCGGAGAGAGCCGCCCTATCGCGCACGAGTATCGGGTTGTGGAAAGTGCCAAGCGTTTCCGAGTGAGAAAGCGGGTACGGTGTACGTATATCATTCGGCGAAAACCCATTGACAGGTGAGCACCTGTGCTAGTTCGGCTGTAATTGTGTGTGTACTGTATATTGTGCTACACAATTTTCACATGGAAGACTATTCCAATTCGTCACGTACTGCCGAAACAGGTCTCGGGGATATTTGGTACGCGTTGAAAGCACAGGTTAAGAACATTCAAACAATATAATCTAAGTTGTCCCGGGAGCTTGCAGACCTTCGCGAGGAAATAAAGGGTGTGGCCGTGTCAGTAACGTCGCAAGTTAAGCATATGAAAACTGAACATGTTTTGAAGTTTAAAAACGAAGGAAACAAAGCACAATTTGGTTTTAACGCTGAATTTGAAGAATTCGACAAGGCGCTTGGGCTTGAGAAAATTTATTAATATAGCTGATTCCAGCAGTGAGGGTGGATGGGAGACTGAGACAGTAAGAGGTAAGTAACATTGCTAGCGACAGTGAAGATGAAAGGAAAATCAATAAAGCAGAAAATAGGACTATCAAGAAGAAGAAATCAAGGGCCCTTACTACCAAGAAACAATCCCGCGATCGTTCTGTGTATTGGGAATGGCGGTAACAATACTGGTGGACCCCAACAGCCCTGTCTGGGACCCTCGGGGAAGGAATGATTTCCATGCGAATTCCGAAAACAGCACACAGATGTTACAACAACACGGAACATACTATTTATGTGCTTGCATTAACCACTGGAGGAATGAATATCCGTCCAATCAAAGGTCCTGCACAGCGGAAGGCAGCAGCAACCAGCGGACAAATCCACAGTGAAGAAGCTCAGTTTGTGAAAGATACGTAGCTAATAAACTGCCCGCGTTTGCGGAAGATTATTATGATTACTAACAGGGTCAGGCAAATATAGCTGTGAGGAGCAGATTGAGTTTTGGGAAGGCATTGGTAGTAGCGAGTTCATAATTGAAACTGTGAGACATGGTTACAAGATACCTTTCTTTACAAAGCCCACTTCTGTATTTTTGAGAAAAAAACAATGTGTCTGCTCTTAAAGAGGGTGGTTTTGTTGTAAAAACGATTAATGACTTATTAGTCCGGAGTGCGAGATTCCCCCTAACATTGTTGATCCACTGACAGTTTCCGAGCAAATACTCATGCACCTGGATGACGTGTTGGATGTGCATAGTAATGAGCATGCGTGCGCACGTACGGCGAGTCAGGTAAAGCCTGACTTGATAGCTAGTTGGTCTGTACCTAAACAAAATCAAAGAAATTCGTCCTAGTCAATTGGGAAATTATCAACGACAAAAAAAGGAGAGAAAACAGCACTCATCTTCGTCCGACCATCACGTCAACCAATCCCTATAATGATACACTTCTCTCTGTTGTCGTGTTATGCCACTTTAGGTAACTACGACATATCCAATGTAAACAATTGTCTATTATTTCTCGAAAAAATAGCGAACTTTCTATTGATAACACTGTAAAGCTGAATTAATCATCGCCATTGATGTAAACATTGATGTAGCCGTTTATGTATTTATATACTTTTTGTACTATCACATAATATACTATTTAATATAATATATTATTTTGTTTTCTTTATCCAGGCGAGCGATGCAGGCGCTAATGATATGTTGAAAGGAATACGAAATGGATATGTATATGCGCATTTTACCGTCGACCTTGTTATGTGTGCAACTAGCCATGCACGATCTACAAACTTGCCGGGTCGTTATTGAACTACGATCTCGGGTAATGTGGGAATCACTTAATTTCTTACGATAATCTGGACTCTGTGGACAGCGAAATTGTCGAAATCTAAACCGCATCGATCATCACTTTTTAAAGTATGTACATGTTTACGTTTTAGAAAAGAAACAAATATCCATCTTACCTTTCACTTGTATATTTGTATCGCAGAGTACAGGTAACTGAGAAGGTAAACACAGCTGACTGTAAATGTCTATAAATATGTACTTACGGACACGGATCAGATAATTTTGTCTACACGGTAACATATTGATCTTTTGCTAAAGTATTGTCACCCCAACCAAACAGATTTAAAATAATCTGAAGAAAACGAAACTGGGGAATAAGGTTAAACAGCATAAACCAAAATACTACGCTATGGGGGAATAAGGTTAAACAGCATAAACCAAAATACTATGCTATGGGTGAATAAGGTTAAACAGCATAAACCAAAATACTACGCTATGGGGGAATAAGCTTAAACAGCATAAACCAAAATACTACGCTATGGGGGAATAAGGTTAAACAGCATAAACCAAAATACTATGCTATGGGTGAATAAGGTTAAACAGCATAAACCAAAATACTATGCTATGAATACAATGTCGTATTTGAAACAAAATGATCACAAGGCAAATCTATAGGAATTCAAATGCACAGACATAAGGGAAATACAAATAAATTGAAAAGACTATATATGTGTTTGTAAGGGCGTGAATGTGCGGTGGTTATGAGTAGTGGTGGGTATGTGGGTGTGTTAGGGTTTGTTCAGCTTATATGTGAGGGTTCATGTGTAGGTATATTAGTATTACTAGTAATAGAAAAATAAACTCATACTTTATCAACAAGGTGGAACACTTGAAGATTTTCGATGCATCGACTGTGGAACGAAAGTAGATCTAGTCATGATTGGTCGACAATTATAATAAGTATTGATTATCGAGTTGTCGACCAATGAGATTGCTCCCCTTTATACTACTCTAAAATATACAGACTACTTCCGTTCCACAGAAGATGCATCGTTGGCTATCACGATCGCTTTTGATTCATCTTATCTTTAAATCATTGCCATACAACAAAAGAATAACACTTATTGATAGTGTTAAGGATAACCAACGTTACTGAACTTTACGTGAATTTGATATTTTACTCGGATTGAACTTAAATTCATAGTGAATCGAAGCTCATTCCCACTTCCGGTTTCTCGAGTGTTGCACCTTGTTGATATAGTATGAGCAGGGCTAATATTTTTGTTTCTATCAATACTAACCAAAAGCAGACGCCTGTGATAAAAGTATTCATAGATATATAGGTTTATTGTCTAGGTTTTTTCTTTTATTGTAAAAGGTTTACTGTCTGTTAAATTTTTTTCTTCTTTTTCTTAATGTACGTTTACGGATAACTAGTACCATAATGCAGCTGTTAGTGTTGCTCAACTGTCGTAGTCATCAGTCAGGTCCTTCCGTCGTCGAAGGTTTCAACCCCTATCCCGGAACTCTCTCCGGATGGTGGATCAGCAGGGGTGATCACCTCCTAACTCTCCGACCATTTGTACCCAGTTACTTTCTCCATGCCGCATCCACAGCCATCGTGATGCCCGCTCCGTTTTCTGTCCCAACTCACTAATTGCGGCTTCCCATACACCTATGATGCCGAGGGATCTGAACGTCCTCCATCATGTTTGTATCCTCTGCAGCCTATTTTCGCAGTAAAGTTCCACACCTACCAGCCTTTTCTGCCACACTCCTCTGTCAGCTCTGCATACTTGCGCTTCTTCCTTTCATGTGCTGATTCACACCTCTTCTCCCATGACAGTCAGTTCCACCATTACTAGTTTTATCTTGCTGGGTGATAACACTTTTTCTGGTCACAGTGTTGTCTCCATGATCTCCGGGAAAACCAATTTCCTATCACCAAGATCCATTCGCATCTCCCAGTCTTCTGAATCTCTAAGAAACCCTAGTTTGTTATTTCTTGCTTTTCCTGATGGTGTCTGTCCCTTGGAATGTTGGTGCCTTCTGTGTTCCATGCCTTTTATTAGGTTGCCCTAAATAGATTGAATTTCTTCTCCCTGAATAATAAGACGGAACTGCCCTGTCACACGGGCCATTTCCATGATGAGACCTCTGGATTTAGCAGGTTTGAACTTCATTCTAGCCCAGGATACAGTATCCTCCATTGCTGTCGTGCAGCATCCATCTAGCTTGGACATGAGTTGCATACCGCTGAGTGGGTTGAAATTCGAAGTTAGTTTTTTAAAAGTGGACCAAAAGTTACGGCCAAGGTCAGAAATGGAAATGTTTTATCACCAGGAACTCATATGTAAAATGTGAGGCCTTATCTCGTACGGTTAACATAACGTGGCCAAGGAATCATGTTAAAGCACCGTTCCATCGCATATCATTAAAATTTACAACAAAGATACAAGAATCGTAAACTCACAATACAGGTACTTACATTGTATTTACGAAAACGATTAACAGATACAAACTGACATCATCCTTCACCACAGGCATTAGGTGAAAGTGAAATGCCAGAGATCCTTTTCGGTCCCGAGGGTCAGACGAATTGCTGCCACCATCCTCGCACCCCCGTGGACTGGTTTTGTAAATCGTGTTTGGATCCCGTATGTGCAAAATGTGCTTCCGCGTATCATAAGGCCCATGACATTGTCAGACTTAGTGAAATGAGACCTAAAGACAAACGGGAAATCGAGGAATACGTCAATGGTACCGAACAAGAAGAACTTCAAATTCAGCCAGAAATCAGTGCTACACAAGAGATTCTGAAAACAAATACTGTCAGTTCTGAACTTGAAGCAGCAGAAGTAAAGACACAAGGCGAAGAAACGTAAGCATGAGATTGATGGTATCATAGCTGAACCACTTACAAGGATAAAATATAAACGTAAGCATGAGATTGACGGTATGATAGCTGAACCACTTACAAGGGTAAAATATAAACGTAAGCATGAGATTGACGGTATGATAGCTCAACCACTTACAAGGGTAAAATATAAACGTAAGCATGAGATTGACGGTATGATAGCTCAACCACTTACAAGGGTAAAATATAAACGTAAGCATGAGATTGACGGTATGATAGCTCAACCACTTACAAGGGTAAAATAGTTATAGAGGAAAATTCAAAACTGTCATTAAGTTACAAAAAAGAACTTCATGAAAGGCTGGAAGAATCGAAAATAAGTATACAGTTGAGTGTAAGTTAACCTTTACACCTAGTACTACGTTTAAACTAGTAGTGCACTACATTTAAACTACAGGTAAACTAGTAGTGCACTACACCCTAAGAGGTGATGAACAGCAAAACTCCCATACAGGTAATTTCAACCTTTCTATTCTTGTTAATTATACACTGTAACTAAGTTAGACAGATTTACTTTATAAATCCTTTAACTAAGTTAAATTGTTCAAGCCAAGTTTTATTTATCTTTAGGTACTTAATATTTTGTATTGATTGATCAGTTATTTATTTCCCATATTTAATTCCAGTAATTTTGTTTTCATCATATGAAAGTATATAATAAAATATTTGAAAACAATTATCGTTACTTGAACATTTTCAATTTGATACATTTAATTTATATTGTGGTTTCAGATTAAATTAAGCAGCATATTCATAATTTCATTTTTGTAAGAAGTAAGAAACCTGAACACAAAGAAATTAAACATTGATTTAACATGTAAAGAAAGAGATTCTTTGAATGTACTTGTAATTAAGTGATCATAACAGTACTACATTTCAAAATATTAAGTTTATAAAAGGTATATGTTACTTGTAATACACCTTCCATCTTCCTTTACTGAAAAAGTTGAAATTCTGTACATGTACCCGTGTGCAGTTATCTAATACTTTGAAGATCTAACATATTGGATCTGATTCCGGGTACATGTATCAGTTACAGGTAACACAGAATGAGAGAATGGCCTGAGGGAACAATTAATGTATTTTTTGTCATGAAATACATATACTGGCAAACTTGGGGTAGGCGAGGGCAACAGTTTTAAGCTTATATATTTACATTTTCACTTTGCTCCGCCTCAATGAACATAGTAAACTGAGATCACTTCATTTCCCGTTGAAGATTTTGGGTCGCGTGCTTCTGTTCTGAGAGACGAATCACTTTCTTGCCGGCGTGTGAATACATTCACTGAGTTTACAATGGCGAACGAGTGCCGTACCGCCTCAGACTTGAATGCACTTTCATTTTGTGAATTGTGTAACATTGTTATCAACGTATATAAACACAAGTGGAATAGACGCTTTATGTGCTAATAAAAATGCCAGTATAATGCAGACAATTTAGAAAACAGGATCCGACAGAACACTGACATTCCCGATAGCACCGAGCTCATGACCTACGTAGCGCAGTAGGTCTAACGTTAGCTGTATCTCGAATGCCATACTCGGATACCATTTTAGTGGTCACAGAAAATAAATCCCAATTTTAACACTATTTAACAACACAAAACAGACTGTAGCAGCAGTATGCTATATCGAGCACAGGGACACATTATTGTCGTAATTTGACCTAATCTAAACATATATGGAGGACACAAGTTTCCAGCTGTCGAATACCGTGATTTTCAAATCAATGTTTCTTTACTTACTATTATCAGAATTTACATCCCAAAACGCCAGTACGACAATGAAATCCAATATTTCAATAACACAATGTACATAATCAGCTAACCTGTGACTAAAATTCACATTGTTACACTTTTCTGGAGCTCTGAATATCCCGGCTATTAGACTGCATCACATACGGTCACAGGGGTTCGGCGTTAAATTTTGAGTAACATATGACATCTATAAATAATCGAAAGACTAAAAATCCAACATTCACTCAAATTATAAAACCTTACTAAATAATTTTTTTCAAGGGCTTTAGAGAGTATATAAACTCTGTTTTTAATGTTGTGATATTTTACTGAACAGCTGTCGTCACGTGCTCATTTTTTTAACCGAGTCCCGTTGTCTCGACACACTTACTATACTGTCAACACTGCACTTTCAATTCGTATTTATATGGGTATTGCTAAGTTTTTATTATACAATATCATAAATATTTGTTCTAAATGAATATTTTACCTTGAAAATATCGTATTTATGTGTATTAACATCGTAATAATCAAAACGTGTATGGGACTATATTTTGTGTTGCCTTGGCGACGAGAATAGCTGATTGCCTGCTGTTCCACTAGTCCTACTGTGCACACATGTACGATAAGTATAACAATGTTACAAAATGACATACTTACGTCACACCGTTGTGACCGAATTTCGCAATCTGGTGGCGAAGTTTTTAATTTAGTAAACGTTAATATAAGGATTGATTGTCAATTTTGTTGCTTGCATGGACTGATGAAGGGAAGTGAACCTCGTGCAAATGGTACATGAACTGCGAAGTAAATAACACGCATACATGTTTTCATGGCACTTGAATTATAAAACACTTGTATTTGTAATTTCATAATTTTCTTCTATAAAGTTACCTGCTAACAAATATATTATATACACATGTGGATCATGTGGACCTTAAGCCAAAGCTTTTTTTACAGTTCACGTTAACATATTTTTCGGCATAACCGTCTAATATTCTTTGGCCCGGAAATGACGCGACAGGTGGCGTTACTGGTCAAGATGAAGTATGTGATTGGTCAATGTAGTGGCCAATGCAAAATGCAGATATGCAGTTAAAAACTAAACAAAGTTAAGATTGAATGCAAGCTGAATAAGATGTATCTTTTCAAATGACACATTAATACAATTATATTCCTGATTAAAATGCAGTTTTATTATCACCAAAAATGATTCAAACTGATATAATTTTGTTATCTGTACTGAACCACATTAGTTCGTTTATTTATTTCACCAGCAGATTTATATTATAACCACAGGCATTAAAACTATGTCGTTTATCTTTTTAAAAGATATTTCTTGTTTGCAATATTGTTTAAAAACAAAATGTATGCTCAGCTGCTTGTTTCTTACACCATCAGTCAACTGCCAGCTTGTTCATTAGTCAATAACAACTTAACACATTCATATAGAATAGAAATGGTCATTTATTTAAAACGACATTCATAATCAAATATCAACCTTACATAATATCATGTCATAGCATGACTACAACATATACAATGTACTTCCATAGTATTACATATTAATGCAAGGTTAACAAGTATGCTTGACTAGTGTAGGTAAGGGGGGAAAGGCCCCATATAAACACACTACACTATCAGAATACAAGATTACAAATGTAATGTTACAGAAAAAACTGAGTATCAATAAAAACAAAAACAAGTGTTGCATAAAGCATACACATGTTTTTATACTTTCAACAAAATGCAAAATCTATTAAGTTGACACAATCATCAATTGAAAAGAGACAAAAAGGCAGTAACAAAAGAAATTGAACCAACTTAGTGGTCCTTTGGGAAGGAGGTATGTAAATTAAAAAAACGGTGTTACCTTTGGCCTTTGTGTATCTTTTCCAAGTGACGCTATGTGGTTTTGATCACGTGACCTTAGGAGTAAATCCTGTACTGCGCAGCATCCGCAGCTCACATGACATACCTCATTAACATGTATCTATTTACAGAGTAATAGAACACATATAGCCAGCTTAGTCAGAATTTAACACGATTCTAATACATATCAATATAGAATATATACCAACAAGCACAGGTCATAAATGCAATTAAATAAATAATATTTAATTGTTTATTTTGGGATACATTTTGATCAGCATTTAAGTTTTTTTCCTATTGCATTAAGAAAATGATTAATTGTTTTTTACCTTAAAATGTATAACTGATGGGGATTTTACCTCTACTTATAATGAAAGAAAATCAGCATATAAACTATATTTATTGAATATCCTTATTGTGAAGAAAAATGTATATATAAATGTATTATTTTATGATGATTCGCAAAACAAAAAAACCTATAGTGTAGGACAAAATCCCCTGCGGACGAGTATCTGTGTCTCAAATTATAATATAATGAGTGCCTAACCATGTTGCTCTGTGTTGTAATTATTTTAATTTTAGGAATGATTAAAATCATAGAAATAATATAAAAACAAATGTATACATAGACATTTCACTGTTGATACACATGAAGCCATTAATGATATATTTGGTTTAAACTGTATTTTATTTGGTTATAGCAATGGTACATACAAATGATACAAATATAAGGATACAGAAACAAGTACTTGGTACTTATATTAATCCGTCTCCTGATGTAGATATAGGCTATGGACCGATATTGACAAAATTAATAATACATATGTCATATATATTTATTTATTTATATATATATATATATATATATATATAATGTGCAGGGAAGAGAAAGAGAACGTGTGCAGGGGTCAGGTTGGGGATTACTGGGTGGCATCGGGGTTGGCATCAAAAGTGCAAGAATGGAACAAACATTCATAATAAAAATGTTCTTACACTATATGATATAAGTATTGGGACTATACATGTATTTTCTGTACAGTAAATATTTACTATTAGTATAGAGTAAAACAATACAAACACAAAATCTTAACCAAATTTGCGCCATACAAAGTGTATATAAGTATCGCGACAATAAATAGGATTTCTGGCATAAAGGTAATGGTAATTTCAGAAACGTTTAGATTAAATGATGAAATTTTGAACACAATCAAAAATAACTTCGTTGAACTGAACAGGGAATTCTGGACTACCATGGAGTAAAAGGATAAAATTATAGTTAGGAGAAAGGCGATTAAAACATTGAAGTCTAAGCTGCCGGTAATTGGCACAATGGAGGAGGAAGTGTTCAGTAGTTTCCGTAGACAGATTACACGAACACATCGGGCTATCAACTAAGTTCGAGCGAACAGATGAGTATTCAATGAGCTGCAATTCATTCTTAGACGTGAATGATGGGTCTGGCCGTGTCTGCTTCTGCAGTGGTAATAGTGCTGAGGGACAGAGTGAGCAGAAAGAGTGTCGGAGTTAAGAATTTTTTTTTAAGTTAGTTATGGACGGATTGGATTTGATGTTTTCAGGAAGTGTGTTCCATAAATCAACAGAAGGGGCTATAAAAGAATCTTTATAGAGTTTTGTTCTACAGTTTATTTGATAGAAATTATTAGCTCTTCTGTGTTATGAGTATGAATATCAGAATGACGAGCAGGTAGGAAGTTTTTCAGATAAGGAGGACACTGACCATGAACAATCTTATGCTTTCTCCTGTGAGCACTAAGGGGGTCCCATCCGGTTCCTACATAAAGTATATCGTGGCTTGTGAGTTTAGTTGCACCAGTCACGATTCTAGCTGTATATTTTCAAGAATCTGGTTTTGGCCTAGAGATAGGTTGTCCCATACAATATCACCATATTCTAATAGGGGTCTAATGAAAGTATAATAAATAGTTTGAAGAGACTTCCTGTCAATACTAAATTTGAGGTTTCTAAGTAAACTAAGGTTTTAGAGGCTTTACTAGTTATATATTGGATATTGTTAGTCCAACTGGCCGTTAGCAGATATTGATACACCGAGGTGTTTATGGCACGGTACTTCAGTCAGGGAAATGTTATTCATGATCAGGGGTGGATGGATAGGTTTGTCATGTTTCTTACTTACAGTCATTGTAACAGTTTTGTTAGGATTACAATTTACAAGCCATGTCTGAGACCACTCATGAATTTTGGTTAGGTCGTTATTTAACAAATTTATTGCCAGACCCGGCGACTCCACTTCGACATAGAGACGTATCGTCAGCAAATAGTTTTATATTACAATGGATGTCATGAACAATATCATTTATGAAAATTAAAAATAGTAATGGTCCTAAAATTGATCCCTGGGGAACTCCCGCTGTGATATATGCTAAATAAGATTGTTAACCATTTATAACAACACGCTGACAACGATTTTTTAAGTAATCCGTGAACCAAGTAAAAAGATTTCCTGTGATACCCAACGATCTTATTTTAGAAAGAAGGCCTCGATGCTAAACCCGGTCAAAGGCCTTGCTTATATAACAAAATACCATTCTGATTTCTTTACCTTTATCCAAAGCGGAGAAGATTTCATTAGCAATAGATATGAGTTGATAAATAGTGGAGTCGCCGGATCTGAAACCAGACTGACAGGGTGTTAGTAGGGACTTGTCAACGAGATAGTTGTAAACATATTTATATACGCATCGTTCCATCAATTTACCAACAATTGACAGTAGTGATATAGGTCGATAATTACTTAAAGCAGATGGGTCATCTTTTTATATACTGGTGTAACATTAGCAATTTTACAAGATGATGGGAATATACATGCAGTGAGCGAAAGGTTAAATACTGCTTGTAGTGGATAGCTTAAAATATCGGCAGCTTCCTTAATCAAACGTGGACTTACAAGGTCGGGACCAGAGGCTTTCTTCGTGTCGAGGGAATGTATAGCATCAAGAACGTCCTGGCGAGATATTACAATATCAGAAAGTATATGTGTATGAGACTGGTTTAGTACAGGGGGTCAATGTAAGTGTCATCAATAGTAGATTGTGAAGAGAAAACAGTGTTGAAAGCGTTTGCCTTATCCAGGTCGTCATGTAAAATATCGTTATTGTCAGAAATAGGAGGAATGTCGCTTTTCCTTTTGGAGTTGGACATAAAACTATTGATAATTTTCCACCATTCCTTAGCACCAGTATTATTACTATGATTAAGTTTATCACAGAGTTTGTTAAAAAAATTCGTTTGGAATTGCGACTGGCGCTGATACATGTATTTCTAAATTTTCTGAATTTGGCCCAATCGTCTATTTTACCAGATTTCTTTGCTTTCCGATGAAAATATTTTCTTTTACGAATCAATTTCCTTATAGTGTTGTTTAGCCATACAGGAGCGTTGCTTCTTACAGTTATAATCTTATTTGGTATACATTCTCTAGCCGTCTTAAGCTTAATGTCGGTTAGTAGATCAGTACTTTTTTCTACGTCATGAATGTGGAGAATGCTGTCCCAGTCAATTTTAGAAAGTTTGTCTCTGTAGTCGTCGTAGTCACCAAGGTCATAAAGCCAGATGTTACGTTTGAAATATGATTGGACTGGTTTAGAAATATTGAGGCTGCTATAAACAGGACAATGATATCTAATGGGCTGGTCTAGGAAGCTTTCGCCGACATGACAGAAGTTTATAAGGGACGGATCATTAGCACATACAATATCTAGAAGGGAAGAAGAAGATTCGGTAAAGAAGGTAGGGCTGTCAACACTCTGGTTAAGGTTGTATGTAATAAGTAGGTGAACAGAGTGATTGTTATTGTTTAATAAGTTTGCATTGAAGTCGCCGGTTATGACAATATTAGGTATTCCAGTGTTGAAAGCAAGTTCAATAGAATGAGCAATATGGTCCCGAGAAGAAACGGGTTCATCAGGGGGTCTATAAAGTTTCCCATATAGAACTATTTTTATAATGTTTATATATAGACATACATCACTGTCGGGATGTCAGCCCAGCGATGCTGACTCCGACTAGGTGATATCACATTTGGTGACCGAAGGGTTCGAGTTTTGATTCCCGTCGGATTTGAATGATTTTGGACGATTTGTCTTTAATCATAACCTTACCATTTGTTGTCCATGTCTGCAGTATCAGGTTGGCCTTAACTAGGTTCCTCGCGAGATAGGCTAATCGACCACGATATCTAGTAAGGTCCTCGTTCACAGTGATGCCCTTGAATGTATCATTGGAGCGAAACCCGCGACTTGACTTGAGTAGAGCAAACTTGGCGTCCACGGAATTTAGTCGCGCGATGATTTGGCGTGGTTTCCCCCTGTTCTGGTCCGGTTTGCCGACTCGATGTGAACGCTCCAGAGCGAGAATACAACATCAATGAAAAAACCTACCAAACACCTGTGTAACAGCTTATTGTTAATGTAACAGTTCAAGTAGTTGTTGTTTGGCCGGTTGTTTACATTGCAGAAGCCACTGGTCACTTATACATATATGTATATGTAGCACTTTATTGAACTTAATATAGACATTGCTGAAAACATATATTGAAATTAAAAAAAAAAAAAAAAAGTAAATATATATATATAGGGGGGGGGGGGGGGGGGGGGTGAGTGGGGACTTGACAAAACTATAGCCAGGTGTTAAAGCAGGCACACCTTAAGACTATATATGTACATATACAGTGTACTTGAGAAAAAAATCTACAAACAGTCATCAAGGCCTACGGTAGAATTAATCATTAATATAAAATGTATATAATACCATCTAAAAAAAATAAATGAAAAGCATCAAAATTTTGAAATCATGAAGATAAACCTTAATTTTACACTATAATGGAATATTTAAAAAAAAATACATGTAATGATAAAAAAACCCACTGCAAATCCAATTGATATAGTTTTAATTCCTCTTGTGCAATATACCATATAAGAACCGCAGCCAATTTTATTTTGAGTTAATATAATATAAAATTTTATCAACATCTAAATATACCTGGTAAAAGTCAGGATGACAGATATAAGGCAGTCAATTTACACAGGTCTGTATATATGACAACTTCAGGTATCTAACACAGGTGTCCAGTGGCACTGTCCATTACCTGTATAAGGGGATTTGTGGTCACACCTGACTGGACGTAGTTCAATACTAGTTTACCTGTAGCTAAATGTAGTGCACTACTACAGTTGGGAGCAAACTAAACTTGGTACCAAGTGCACTTCGTAGTGCACATGTAGTGAACAACGTAGTGCACTAGACTAAACATCGTAGTGCACTTGAGTTCACTACGATGTTAACTCCAGTGCACTACGATGTTAACTCCAGTGCACTACAATGTTAACCCATGTGCACTATGATGTGCACTTCAGTTCTTGGGTAAATGTTGTTATGAGCTATATGATTTGATGTGTTGTATATTATGTGTGCAAGTCAAGTTTTGAAGGTATAGCTACCCATGTTCGTGTATGTAGCACAATTAAACCTGACTCAGTACTAATTTAGACTTGCTGACAGAGACTTCTTATTTAGACTTAAATATAATACATGTACATTTGTATATTCTGTCAAAATGTCAGTCTTAACGTATAAAGGCCAGATGAATTCGATCCATGCTAGATGCATGACATGTGTATTTTTAATACTATGCTAAAACAATATGAAATATCAAATTCCATCTTCAGACATTCTAGTGGTTTGGTTTTATATTTATTTCATGTTTGTAAATGATGTATTAAGGAAACCTGACTACAGGTACATTCATCTTGTCAATTATTAACTTACATATTATGAGAGGATACCTATAGTTAGATAAGGTATTGGTATAATGCCTGCTATAAATGGACCCCCTTGGAGTTAATTGGGGAAACCAGCCTGATCAGGTGTGACCCACACCACACAGGGTAATTAATATGTAACAGGTATGAATTCAAGTTCTTTATTTCCTTGAGCCTTACGGCTCATCGGTTCAACAAATATATACATGTACAGAAATGATACAATACAAAAACCACACACTCCCATACACACACTCACACACAACCGGACTAACACATACATTGTACAACAGGTAGAGTGTAGAAGGACATTTTTTTTTTATACTAATAAAAAATCTGTTCTTTGTTTATTACTGTATTTAATATATTTTGCTAAATTTGAAAGATCTTTTTTGTTTACTGTTTCTAGAAGTTGAATAAATTTGTACATACTAGGTTTATTATAATAATATTTCTTAATAAAACGTTTTCTTAGGTCTAAATGAAATTCACATTTAATAATAAAATGAAATTCATCTTCAATGTCTCCACTGTTACAATAGGAACAAATTCTTTGATTTCTTTCTAAGTTATTAAATCTACCAATTTCAATATTTAATTTATGTGATGACAATCTAATTCTAGTTATTTCTTTTAAATTAGAAGTACCTATTGGTTTTGATAAATATGGCTGTAAGTAGAACTTTTCACTAATAAACTTGTACAGTGAACACTTGGAAGATGAATTGATTTTTTCTTTACATTCTTGTATAAATATATCACATAGTCTGCATTTAACAATATTCATAATATAATCAGCTGTATAAATATCCCCATTTTGCCATATATACCCAACACCCATTCTATACAGTTCTTCTTTTACTTCATTCAACCATTCATTCCCGTTTTCTAACATATCTTGATAACAAGCATTTAACACACAGTTATTGGTTTGTTTTAATTTCAACCAATATTTAAAAATTCTAAATTTCCTCACTATTACAAAAGGTAATCTCCCTAATTCTTGGTAAATCATACAATTAGAAGTACTTTTCTTAACCCCCAATAATCTTTTTAAAAACTGCAAGTGGATTTTCTCTATATCCGGTGCTTTATGAAAACCCCAAATTTCAGCCCCATAGTTAAATATACTACCGACGTATGTATCAAAAACATGTAGTTGGGTTTCAACGTTAAAAAAAATTTTCTTTGATACTCCCGAAATTGAAAATAATGCTTTTCTTCCTTGTTCAGCAATTTTTTGTTGAGTTTTCTTAAATTTACCATTAAAATTCATTTGTATCCCCAGATAATTAAATTCATCTACGGTTTCTAATACACATCCGTCATATAACCACTTTTCTTCTTTTCTTAATTTACCACCGTTTCGGAAAACCATTACTTTAGTTTTGGTAGTGTTTACAGTAAGGTTCCATTTCTTTGTGTAAAGTAATAAAGTATCTAACATTTTTTGCAGTCCCTCGGGAGTTTCTGCCATTAAAACCATATCATCAGCATACATAATTAAAAACAAGTTAATAGTATATAACTCAATAGATGGACATCCTTCTGTTAGGAAATTCATTTCACAGTCGTTGACATACATGGAGAACAATAATGGTGACATTATTTCACCTTGGAATAACCCATTTTGACATTTAAAAAAATCGGACATATTATTATTATATTTGACACAACATTTCACATTTTTATAAAGTGCTCTTATAATATTCAACATTTTCCCTTCAACACCTTCTTTAATAAGTTTGTACCACAAATTTTGTCTGTTTATAAAATCAAAAGCTTTCTTGTAATCAATAAAACAGCAATATAGTCTTTTCCTATTTTTTAAAATTTTACTTATTAAGGTTTGTAAAACAAAAATGGCGTCTACAGTAGATAAGTTTTTCTTAAAGCCAAACTGAGCGTCACTTAATTTAGAATAATCACTATCAAATTTCATTAGGCGCTCATTTAAAATTGATGTAAAAATTTTACCTAAACAACTAACTAGTGTGATGCCCCTGTAATTATTGGTATCATTTTTATCACCTTTCTTGAAGATAGGTATAATATTGCCTAATGACCATGATGAAGGATAAAAACCAGATTTAAAGATATTATTGAACAATTGGACTAAGCACGGCAAAAGTACCTCTTTTCCTTTAATAAAATACTCATTTAATAGTAAGTCTGGCCCACAAGCCTTAGAATTATTCAAGTTTCTGATAGCTTTAAGAACTTCACTATCAGATATCTGATTATCTAATTCATGAAACATATTATTTGGTACATTTATGTCATAATCATTTAAAAAATCATTGACCATTAGATTATCCACAGGTTCTGTTGTTGATAATTCACTAAAATAATTGTAAAAATCTTGTTCGTTAAGATTACCATGAACAATATTTTTCTTTTTCCTGAATTTACTGTAAAAAGCTTTAGGATTACTTTTTCTCAGAAAAGCCATCATATTTCCCTGTTGAGCTACATATTCACGTTTTAATTTAGCTTCGAGTTTTTTTTATAAATACGCTTTTTAGATGTAAAAATGTTTCTATTTTCTTCTGACTTATCAGAATTGAAAATAAATAAAGCGTTTTTGAAATCAGTATATCTTTTCTTACAAAGTTCATTAAACCATGGCTTGTCCTCTACTCGAGTTTTTCTAGTCCGTCTTGGTGTACCTGTAATAGTATTTAAAGGCAATAACAATTCATTTAACATATTTGTAAACTTATTGACACTTTCATCTATACATTCTTGGTTATCTCCCCTTATGTTACAAAATTGTAACAGTTCTATACTATGTTCCTCTAAACAATAAAGCGACCTATCTGCATGGTCCTCAATCCATTTTGCCTTAGTATATGGACTTTTTGCATTTTCCACAACAGGTATAATACTAGTTTTTACCTCATACAAATCCACTGTAAAGCTAACTGGAGAGTGGTCTGAAAACACATTAAAAATACCACTTTCAAAATAAAAAAATTTCTTTAAAAAATCATCGGACGACAATACATAATCTATTAGACTGGACCCTCTACTATTTAAAAATGTTATATTGCCATTAATATCATCTTTATGACGCCCATTTACGATTCTTAAGGACGTGGTTTTACATAATGTCAATAGGTGTCTACCAAATTGATTATCACAGGTGTCGGAGTTGGCTCGTTTTGGAGGTACAGGATCACTCGAATAATTAACAATATTTGAAACAACATGCTCAGGACCTTGTCTAACAACATCATCAGTAATATAGTCATCACAAACACCAGTTCTACTATTAAAATCTCCAACTACAATCACTTCACCTAGTGCTTTATATTCATATATCATTTCTTCTAGACTGGCAAAGACATCGATTTCACATTTGTGATAGAAAGTGCTATTTACTGGTGGGAAATAACAAGCAAAAATGTACACATCACTACCTTTGGTTCTGGAATTATTACATAACTTTAGTAAAACAATATTATCATTAATGTTATTTATTACCTTACAAATACCACAAAGAGACGATTTAATAAAAATTACAATTCCACCACCCTTACCATGCGTTCTAGGAAACACACAACTGACGTACCCTTCCAATTCCACTTCATCGTCTTTTTCAACCCATGTTTCATACAAACATATAATATCAAACTTATTTATAATATTTACAAAGTCTTCTATGTCTAATTTGTCCGTGATGGACCTACATACATTCCATGAAATAATGGACAGTCCTTCCACACAATCCTAATAGGAAATGTCGTGGTCCCTACTGGGTGGCTCTTGTCGCGAAGATGGGTTTCTCCACCGACCTCGTGCCGCGTGTTGATATCGTGTATGCAATGAACGAAAATCATTACGTCCTTGACTTGTCGTTGCGTTATTCCATCCTGATTCTGCGATCCCCGACTCATTACCAATGAAACTGTCACTATGCTGTACAAGCCGCGGTGAACTGGTACGAGCTCGAGTCGGAGGCGGCTCAAAACGCTCCTCTCCATCTGGAGTAGACGGCACGCGATTACGTTTTTGATCCTCGCGACGACCAATAGCTGGAGTACCAAGATTATTTTCCACCGATCGCGAGGGCTCCCGTTGCTGCGCGCCCGCGTTACGGACAACGTCGCTATGTGGCCGCTGTTGATCAGATCGACGTATAGGGTCACTCTCTGGCACGTAAAGCTCCCCGTCAATATAGAGACGGTCTCTGACGAGTTTGGCATGGCGACCTTCGCGCTTATAATGTCTCATGGCAGGATATAACTGTCTCCGTCGCTCTTCGACTGCATCAGGGAACTGCTCGCTTATGCCGAACCGCGTACCACGGAGCATATATCCGTGACCTTTCACTTCTTGTTTGTCCTCGTAGTATAGGAATCGTACAACTACCGGGCGGACTTTACCACGTACGAATTTCTGGAAACGATGAACGTGAACGTGAATGGCAGTGGTCTGGGGGCCCCAAGGGCACTGGACTGGTATCAGTCTCTTGCAGTTAAGATTTTATTAGGATTTAGTGGAATTCATTGTGTGTAAAAGTATGTAGCTTCCCCTCAACTTATGTTAATTATTTGTTTTATATTGAATAAGCAAACAAATTTATTTATTTTCCTGAAAGCTTCACATACAATGTTATAATTATTATTCATGATATATAAATGATTAATTGATTAGGGAGTATACCTATAATTATGTATACATATTAAGTAATCTCCATTGAAAGCCATTAATTACTTGTTTGATATTAGATAAACAAACAAATTAATCTTTTAATCATTTTAGATTTCATCCATATACTAATTAGCAATACTGCATTTTGATTGTCATTTAAATATTGAAACTGAAAATTCAGTGAAAACAAAAACAATTTTGTTTACTGCAGATACAAAATATTAAACAATTGACCATGCAAGCACTGTTTACTGTTGTATACTGTTCACAGAACTGTATTAAATTGAGTCGCGTTATATAATTATGAAAACAGTTCAAACTGAGGAACAAGTTAATTTCCCTGTGGCTTCTCGGTTGTATCTTGTGCCCATCGATCTCCCCCACCAAAAAAGAGAGTCAAAGTGAATAATCCAACTTTAAATGTAAGCATTAATAAATTTGCACTCTTATTGATCAATATACGACACCCAGCGTTTACCAGGTAAGACATTCTGAACTATGATACAGGTAAAATATTTGCTTGGTCAGGTGAGACTACAGGTGTGAGAGTAGAACAATAGGGGATAATTACAGGTAAGGTCTAACCAACAGATCAATTTTCACACCTTGGTCTTGTATGGTCATACCTGAGTGACCACCAGGTAAATTCCATGTAAAAGTGGTCAGTCAAATGCATCATTTTGTAATCAATCATTTCAGCAAAATAATAATGATAAGTAATTAACCTCCCTATAGACATTTGAAAAAAAATCGTTCGTTTATAATCTTATAAATATAATAATGTAATAAGTAATGAAAAAAGTAATCAAATTATAAACATATTTGTTTTACCTATTATTTTTAAGATAAGTAGTCGATGCAGACATTTGATCTAGCATGACTGTAACTATAATTTTTGACACTTGGATTTGACCCATACTCTAATACACACAACTTGTTATAAGTTGTTACATAATTTTAACGGGGAAACTAATTTATACACTTATTAGGTACATACCATAAAAATGAGATAGAGGACTGATTATATATAATTACATGAGTGTTTAGGGGAGGGGTAAGCCATGCATGACTAGGACAGTACCTGTACAGGTAAACCCTTAATTAAGCTTAATGCCCTTTGGCCATGCCAAGAACAGCTGGACTCCTTGTGCCAGATTCCTCGGCTGTGTTTTCACACCTTTCAACAAAATTACAATCATAATCCCATTTTGAGTGATTTACCTGGTCTGGAAAGACTATATACCTGACGGTATACAAACTATAACATTTATGTTGCATGTACAATATCTGTTTCAATGAAGGCAGAATCAATATTGCTTGATGCTGATCGATTTAATTTTAATTTCAAACCTGGTATTTTCCATGCTTCCTTATAATTATAACTAATCTTAATTTAGTGTAAATGCATGGATGTAATGGGTGGAATTAATGTAATATGATACCTGTATTTTGTCAGTTTTTGGGTATATTCTATTTACCAATACGTGACATGAATGTATATACATGTAATAAACATATCTGAAATAAAAGTAAAATGTACACACCATCATGAACACACACAATATACATGGACTAGTCCCTGTATATATATTTTTGAAATTTTGTTTTAATGAAACATTTATATGTTCAAGATATTATGCATTGTACATAATGTATATCAAATACTTTGTATGTATTGACTCTAGTGCACTACGATGTGAACTCGAGTGCACTACGATGTTCACTCCAGTGCACTACAGTGTTAACTCAGGTGCATTACGATGTTAACTCCAGTGCACTACGATGTTAACTCAGGTGCACTACGATGTTAACTGGAGTTAACTTTTGTAGTGCACTGAAGTGCACTAGACTACCAAGTTTAGTTTGCTCCCAACTGTAGTTTAAACGTAGTGCACTAGGAGTGAACTAGGGTGTAAAGGTTAGCTTACACTCAACTGTAGGTAACCCCCAGACTGGCTCGGATTCACAGGTTTTAGACATTGCTCAGGGCAAAATATAAACAAAATATAGTTTAACACAAAAATCATTGAAAAAAAGGAGAATAGGTGCCAGAAGGGTAAATGTGTGTTCTGTTATATACACGGCACTCACCGTGTCTAGATCTAATCCAGTTAAAGTCACGTCATCTAAACAAGCATCGAGACGGTGCAAAGGGAGCTACCAGACATGTCAACAAGCATCGATCACGTGTAACTGCAAACGGCAGCATGACTGTTTCCTAAAGAGGTCGCAATGTCGACCATCAAACGTTCTCGTGGTCATTAACCTGACTCTACGAAACATTGTGCTTTAAGTTTTAAATTCCGTCAGCAATCGACATCCGTCACGGAAATGATGATGTTGGCAAACCTTTGAATATCGGATCAACTATAGCATGTAAACATTTGTAGGTTAGGGAAATAAGACTGTTACTATCTAGAAATGGAAAGTTAGCTTGGAAATTGAAATAATCACATCTAACAGTAGTACGGAAGACATGAAGTGAATATGTGGAGTCTAGTATAAGGACAAACCTCGGTCAGAAGTAAGCTATATAATTATCTTAGAGTGGTTTTGAAACGGGCAATGTGATTGGTCAACAGCTCTATAAACAATGCTAACTACTGTATGTTTGTCCACCAATCAGGGTGTCTGTTATAAAACAGCTCTGGGATAGCCAACTTCCGTTCCACAGTTTATGCCTCGTCCGCAAACTCGACCAATTTTTCCCCATTTTCCCCAATCTTTAAATCATTGTCACACAACAACAGGATATCAGGTATTCATATTGAAGGCTTCTGAACCAATGTACATTGCTGAAGTATGTGTGTATTTGAAAGCAAGTGAACTTATGCCGTGGCGCGGCGCCCGTCGTCCGTTCGTCTGGATAGTCCGTCTGTTCGGCGTCAATTTTTTCCTTTAAATAACTTCTCCTCAATAACCATAAGACACAGAGACGTGCTATCGGTCCTGTAGCATGCTGGGATAAAAGGCTACCTACTTTGTTCAAAAGACCTACATTTAAGTCCACAGGTGTCAAATAAACTAAAACATTAAACGATTTCTCAATACCTAAGAGGCCCAGAATTTGATATTGGGTCTGTGGCATGCTGGAGTGAAGGGCTACCAAGTTTGTTTGTTTTGTTTTCTGGGTTTTTTTTTAAATCGACATTGACATACATTCAAGATCAAATGGGTCAAATATGCTAAATCTTTAAACAGTTTCTCGGTAACCAATGGATCCAGGGAGTTGGTCTGTAGCATCCTGGGATGAATGGCTACCTAGGTTGTTCAAATGAATGACATTGACTGACATTCAACGTAACAGGGGTCAAATAGACTGAAATCTTCCAACGACTTTTTCTCAATAACCAAGAGGCCGTGAACTTGATATTGCGGCATGCTGGAGTGAAGGGCTTCCAAGTTTGTTCAACTTACTGACCTTGACCTACATTCAATATCACAGGGGGTCAAATAGACTTAAGTCTTTAAATAATGATTTCTCGATAGACAAGACTCTGATGGTATGCTGGAATGAAAGATTAGATAATTTATTGACATGAATAAACCTAGCCTACCCTGATAATTGAATAAAGTGGTAATCAGCTTCAAGTTAGCATCTACAGAAATGACCTAGATCAACATCAAAGTTACTGAAGAATGAGGTAAGCTATACAGGCCCATTTAGCCTCTTATGGTGTTGATAGGTTCATAACAAAGCAAATGTATTCAAGTTAATCCTTATGAATCAATTTATTATTTGTTGATGTACTTAATTCTTAATTTTAATTTTAGACTGATAACATGTATTTAAGAACAGATATTTTCGTCGTGATAGTTTCTGTGTTTCTCCTTAAAGGTCATGATCAAATAATGATTACTTAAATATTTACAAGACTTTAATGTCACTTTAGCAGCAGTAATACCGTATATTATCATACCTGTACGACCATGTCAAATCCGACAATTGGCCTTTCATGTCCTTAGTATGGCCCATTAATATTGCAGACGCTAATACAAGGGAGATAACTCACAAAGCATCACAGAGCCGATATCAGCTGACCGGACCACATCGTAGATTGCACGTGGAGAGAAAATCTTCAATTGATTAAATCAGTTATCACGTCTTCTTAAGGTAAACGTTAACGTTCCTATTCTAAAGACTGGATTGACTTCACAACGAGTCTTCTCGTGTGTATAAAATGATGTAACGTAGATTTTAATGCTGGCCTACTTTCGTTTTGTGTGTGATTTACTAAAACCTGCCTGCGGTTTTGAGAACTCATTATGCAGAGTCTATGTAGAAGTACATTGTAGATACACACTTTAAGCACAGGGGCTCGTTACAGATTATAGTAAAAATGAGCTTTCATAAATACCTATTTAAGTTTTATTACAAAGGGTGCGCTTGATTCGCCACACGGTGCAGAAACAAATGAATGAACCGGTTTCAGTTTAAATGTGGTTTGAAACTGGTTTACTCAACAAATGGAAAGTTTACAGAACCGGTTCGAAACTAAAACTGGTTTTAGAAGAACAAATTCGCCCTAAGTTTTATTACAAAGGGTGCGCTTGATTTGCCACACGGTGTAGAAAAGTGTGCGTCAATGTACAGCAAACGCAATCAAGTAACCTGGTTTACTATATCGGGTGAATATATGTTACACATTCTTCTGAGGTAGAGCAGCCGATGTTTGCGGAAGACTGGTAAGAGGGTGGTATGTAGTCTAAGTTTCCAAGTTCAAATAATGATTTCGATCTAGTTCTTGTTTCATGTGTTTAAGTCTTCGAAAAAGCAATGGATGCATTCTGTTTAAACCACATATGAAATGATTATATCTGGCCAGTGTACACATTGACGACTAAAACTTGACTGTTGCTTTTTAATTGAAGATAATCCTTTTTTTCTAGTGGCTGTCTGTCTCATGTTTGATTAACATTTATAAAATGCTGGCCGACATGTTCAGTCGTATTCTCCGCCATGTTATGTGCACTGAATAATTGGTTTTCGACATTACGCTGTGCTGTACGCTGGCTGTACGCTGTGCTGTACGCTGTTCTGTACGCTGGCTGTACGCTGTGCTGTACGCTGGCTGTACACTGTGCTGTACGCTGGCTGTACACTGTGCTGTACGCTGGCTGTACACTGTGCTGTACACTGGCTTTGCGCGGTGTAACGAATCAAGTTCTCTCTGAAATTCCCGAAAATATCGTGAACATCATATGTAACCGTCCAGGAATATACTTTCTTTTCTTTTCTTTTTTAAAAGAAGAATCTTTCTATTCCACAGAATATTCCAGTGAAGTTTGGTGGTATTTCATCCAAAATGATAAGAATACACATTCTACAAACAAGATATTCCAGAGGGATCTTGGTGCCCAGCATTGAATGATCTTTTTTCCGTTCTCAACATTTCTTTATCTTTCCTCCTTTCCTCTTTTCCTCTATTAAGATTCAAGTAATTCTCAAGAAAGTTCATCCTTATTGTACAGTATACCAATGTTAGACTTACTTATTCTTGAGTGTAACAATCGTAAATTGATAGTAATTATTTATTGTAGAGTATATCGATGACATGCGTACCTCTGTCCGTTTTGTTGTACCCTGTATTGTCCGTATTAATTCATTGTCACGGCTTTTTGTAGCTTAGTAGGTAAATAAATCCTAGGCACAAACTGTTCAAATAAAATGTAACATGAGAGGTCTTAAGTTATTGATGAGTCGTCGCTTTTAGTACCACAGACGCAGCTGTAAATAAATACTGTAACTCAAATAGCTGTGATTTTTCCCTGAAGATCTGAGCCTTTACCCAGACTACTAGTTTAGACTGAACACAGTAGGAACCTTGTGTGTGACTAGTGAGGATGTGTACTCCCCAGAAGGTCATCATTGATGTGGACACTGGTGTGGACGATGCCCAGGCCCTCATACTGGCTCTCTCCCGACCAGACGTTCTGGACGTGTTGGCTGTCACTTGTGTTCAGGGGAATGTAGACATCACCAATGTGTGTAGAAACACACTGAGGGTTCTGACTGTGTGCGACAAACTAAATGTAAGCAATCCAAAACAGTTTTAGCAATTCTCTGTCACCGTCCAAAACAGTTCTACCAATTATCAGACTCCGTCCAAAATAAGTCTACCAATTCTCTGACTCCGCTATCCAAAACAGTTCTACCAATTCTCTGACTCCGTCCAAAACAGTTTTAGCAATTCTCTGTCACCGTCAAAAACAGTTCTACCAATTATCAGACTCTGTCCAAAACAGTCCTACCAATTCTCTGATTCCGTCCAAAACAGTTCTACCAATTCTCTGACTCCGCCCAAAACAGTCCTACCAATTCTCTGACTCCGTCTAAAACAGTTCTACCAATTATCTGACTCCGTCTAAAACAGTTCTACCAATTCTCTGACTCCGCCCAAAACAGTCCTACCAATTATCAGACTCCGTCCAAAACAGTCCTACCAATTCTCTGATTCCGTCCAAAACAGTCCTACCAATTCTCTGACTCCGTCCAAAACAGTCCTACTAATTATCAGACTCCGTCCAAAACAGTCCTACCAATTCTCTGACTCCGTCCAAAACAGTCCTACCAATTCTCTGATTCCGTCTAAAACAGTTCTACCAATTATCAGACTCCGTCCAAAATAGTCCTACCAATTCTCTGACTCCGCTATCCAAAATAAGTCTACCAATTCTCTGACTCCGCCCAAAACAGTTCTACCAATTCTCTGACTCAGTCCAAAACAGTCCTACTAATTCTCTGATTCCGCTATCCAAAACAGTCCTACTAATTATCAGACTCCGTCCAAAACAGTCCTACCAATTCTCTGACTCCGTCCAAAACAGTCCTACCAATTCTCTGATTCCGTCTAAAACAGTTCTACCAATTATCAGACTCCGTCCAAAATAGTCCTACCAATTCTCTGACTCCGCTATCCAAAATAAGTCTACCAATTCTCTGACTCCGCCCAAAACAGTTCTACCAATTCTCTGACTCAGTCCAAAACAGTCCTACTAATTCTCTGATTCCGCTATCCAAAACAGTTCTACCAATTATCAGACTCCGTCCAAAATAGTCCTACCAATTCTCTGACTCCGCTATCCAAAATATGTCTACCAACTCTCTGACTCCGTCCAAAACAGTCCTACCAATTATCTGACTCCGGCGGGCATCATGTGAACACATGACATTCTATAACTCAGTTTGATTACAAACAAACCATTTCTATGACATAACAGTTAACACTTACTTCAAATATTTATATGATATTGAGTGATTTTTTTCTCTGAGCTGTCCCATAATTCGTCAGCGTTTTACCTTTGTTGCCAGTTGATAATGATATTTGTGAATGACATACTTGACTTAACCTTATTACTTGTTTAACACATTTTATTTCATCTTTGTTAATTTCAACATTTATTACAAGGTACCTGTACATAAAGGTTGTGAAAAGCCGCTGACTGGCGAGGGTCCTGATGCCACACATTATCACGGCAGAGACGGAATGGGAGATGTGGCCAATCTGGAACAAGTTGACATGAATATCATCCAATCAGAACACGCGACTCTAGCTATGATCAGATTGGTTAATCAATACCCAGGTATATAAAATCATTCAATCACAATTCACGAAGAAATATCGCTAAAGTATTACTTGAGTGAATTAGTTATAAAGTTGCATGCCATTGGTTATTCTATCGCGAAGAAAGATTTACAGCATGCACTGTACTGTTCTTGTTGTAATGGATCTTGAGACTTGTTATATTTCTTTGTTACACTCTATTTTGTTCCTTTTTAGGGGAGATAACTCTAGTTGCCTTAGCTCCTCTAACCAACATCGCAGTAGCGTTGAGGCTTGATCCAGACTTTGGACGCAAACTGAAAGAAATGGTGATTATGGGAGGAAACGTCCAAGGTAAATAATTCATACAAAACAAAGCAATATTGCTTATCATATATTTTTTCTTCTTGAGATAGAATTATCCCCAGAAGTGGTATCTCCTGTTTCCGCTAGCGAATTCCGTTCTCCATCCTATAATAATTGTATTTTTTTTCTGAGATTTTATCATAAGTTGAATGAGATATGCGTTTTTCACAATTGGCTTGCATACCTTTTAATCTAAAATCGTTTGTGTTTTTATTACAGGCAAGGGAAACACGTCTCCTGCAGCAGAGTTCAATTTCCGGAGTGATCCGGAGGCAGCCCACGTTGTGTTGAAAGAGATGGGATGTCCCATCCTGATGGTCCCGTGGGAGACATGCGCAGACAATGGACAATCTTGGGTAAGTCAAACCTACTTGGTAAGATTTATATCAGTTTTAAATGATAACTCTCTCTACGTCTTAGTTATAATGGCCACCTTTATCTAGTTGGGGGGTTTATATGAAAATTACTTCTCGACATTACTAAGTATTCTATCAGGAGTTGGAGCAATAGTATAACTGTGATGGTTAAAAAACTTTGAAGTTAAATTTCATCACCAGCAGTTTGTATTGTTTAATCCTTACTAACGGGAAAGTACGCATTGCCAGTGTGATGAGAGATAATTGGTCGCTATGTCGGTATACATAAACCGCTGTGGTTTGGTGTTTAGTAATATCTCTAAGTAAGTTGGGTTTCTTTCTTTAATTTTTCAGACCTGGGTGGAGAACTGGCTTAAAACAGATACCCGAAAGGGGCGTTTTCAGAACAGCATTGTACAACACTCTATTGGACGTTTAAAAGCTGCAAATAGGTCACATTACAGGTCATGTGACTTACTAGCGATGGCGTATGTTATTGATAGGTCGGTTGCCACGGAAACCGAGGAATTTTATGGGGAAGTAGAAATGTCCGGAAGTATGACACGTGGACAGCTCGTTTGTGATTGGAGAGAAAGTCTGGGTCGGAATGTCAACATCAAGGCCGTCACTGCTGTCAGTCTAGACAAGGCAAGAGTGTTGTATGATGGGATGCTCCAATAACCTCTGCCTTTCTTCAGCTTATGTAAAGCTATGGAGGATGACAACAACCTAGCCAGTATAAATTCATTAGTAGTTACAATGATTGTTACCCTCTACAAACCGGAGATATTAGTCAGCTTCTTTTACTGCTGTAATCAGCTTTTTAATCAGAAAACTTCTTACTTAGCCTGTCAATGTTCCAGGGTATGTGTTGTGTTGATAGTGTAACGGAATTGTACAACGGTATGTGTTGTGTTCTATGTAAAGATATCCGTACAATAATGTTATGTTCCAGATTTTTTTGGTTAATTAGTCTTATTTTTTCGTTCACAATTCTTTTCTTTCGTTTACAATTCTGCCTTTTACCATTCTTTTGTTCACTGTTCTTCCTTTCACCATTCTTTCTTGTACTAAACTCTTTTTACCATTCTTTCTTTCATAAGTCTTTCGTTCACAATTCTTCTTTTCACTATTTGTCCTTTCACCTTTCTTTCTTTCACTATTCTTTCTTTTACAATTCTTCCTTTCACTATTCTTTTCTCTATTCTTTCGTTCACTATTTTTCCTTTCGTAATTCTTCCTTTCACAATCCTTTCTTTCACAATTCTTTATTCTTTCTTTCATTTTCTTTTGCTATTCTCTCTTTCACTACTTTTCCTTACACTATTCTTCCTTTCACTTTTCTTTCATTCACAATTATTTGGTTCACAATTCTTTTGTTTACAATTCTTCCTTACACTATTCGTCCTTTCACCTTTCTTTGGTTCACAATTCTTTGGTTCACAATTCTTTGGTTTACAATTCTTCCTTACACTATTCGTCCTTTCACCTTTCTTTCGTTCATAACTCTTTGGTTCACAATTCTTTTGTTTACAATTTTTCCTTGCACTTCGTTCTTTCACCTTTCTTTCGTTCACAATTCTTCCTTTCACTATTCTTGCTATAGCCGCGTCCTCTTTGTTGGGCTACTGTTTATAGATAACCTTATACAATCCTCTAGTCACTGTTTGTTGACCAGTAAATAACTTTAGTAGTAAATGTTCAAATCATTAAAGGTATGCTGTATGGTTGTGGACAGTAATCAACATTTGATTTGCCTATATATTGATTAATAAACGATAAAATAGTTGATCTCGTATTATAACATATGTAACTCGTGGTCTCGGAGATCTCATACAAAATACATTTTGAGATTCCAGTACAATTTTTTGTCCATAAATAGTTATTACGATTGGTAATGGTTCTTTCTATATGATTGAAATGTAAATGTATATATGAATACCGATTTACCATGGTATAAATTCGCAGGGGTAGAAATGATAACACTCGTAATGAAATATGACACCGCCTACCGAAGTTGGGAGAGTCTTCCACGAATGACAAAGATTTCATCTCGGAGAATTATGTTTTGAAAGGGTAGAATTCGGTATACATGTATATAAAGATGTATAGCTACAAAGACAAAGGAAACCAGAAGAACATTTGAATAAAACAAGTCAGTGTCTATATTGGAGCGGTTTCTGTCGGGTTTCGTTAGGACAAATCATGCGAAACGTCAATCTATACCCTAACAGAATGTAGCAGAGCGCAAGGAACCCTGGGAGAGATTGGAAAAACGTACCACCCCCATGTGGTATAATGGTAACAGCCTATTTATCATGTTCAACTGTCTGATCGCCAACCTAAAGCCGATTGGTATAAATTCAATTCAATTCAATTGAACTTTATTCCGTTAATTAGATAACATAGTATATACATTAGAGGACAAAGGTATCCACTCTTACATAAGTCATCACTCATTCTACAAAATAGTTTTTACTGTCGTCATATACATTTACATTCAACAAAAACAATTCTTACAGCCCTCTTAATGAAGAATAAAAATTCATATATTATTAATTTGATATGATAATTTGACTTTGTTCTACTACTTTGTTTCTACATAGTAGAAAAATAATATACTAGTATTCTGATAAAGATTTTATAACAAATCTTACTATAAATGTACGTTTATATGCTAGGAATGAATATTTTCTCAAATTGTTAAGGTCTTATATATTTTCGAGTAACTGAAGAAATTAAAATAAACTAGGATTTTAAAAATAATATGGTTAATCAAATTCATACAAATGTCTGCGTAACACTTACATTTAAAAATGAAATGGTATTCGTCTTCTAAATCATTTTCATCACATTAAATGCACTTTCTTTTCTTGCGTCGGAATATTTCTATATCTTCCACCTTCAGTAGCTAGATCATTTGCAGATAAACGAATCTTTGAACTACGTTTTTGATAATTAAAACTGACCGGTTTATAAAGATATGATTGAAGTTTAATATTCCTAACTAGATTCTGATATAAAATTCCTTAACACGATAAATTAGCCTTCATAATAGCGAATACAATCAACACAAATTACGTGTATAGTTCAATCGTGTCATTTTCATTATTACAATAATAACAAATTAAGTTTATATTTCAATTTTGTCATTATCATTATGTATCTGATATCACCACACTGATTTCTGATCTTTTCTCTTCCCGAAGTAAGGTTTTAAATTAGAATTATATCCAGCACGTATAGTATCACTGTTACTGGTAGAAGGTGTCACTTTGTTGTTACAAAGATCTGACGTTTTAGTACTGGACTTTGGAGGTTGAGATGTAGTCCGAATATCATATTTAACGAGTATGTTCTCCTTTTGATGCCATGAATATTCATTAGCTTTAATCCGCTTTCTTTTCGTCTTCTTCTTTTTCGGGTTCTTTTTTAATTTGATGTTGAAACACGAGAGGGCATAGTAGTGAGATTCGTTTATCGTCCTCAGAACATTCCTTTCTCTAACACTCTGTGTATTGTCTTTGTCGTAGTCACGTGACGAAAATATCCCCATGGTTATATCGATGATTGGATATAGTCTCGCACTCACGAGAATTTAAATTAATTGCCGAACGCAAGCACAGTGAGCACATCGTCATTCACAGACAGAATAAAACTTGTGAAAATGTAAACTGGCTGTACATTTCTGTCTAATTGGTACCCTCTTAAGGTGACAGTGATGGGTCTGTTGTTCACGTCCATCTGTAAATGGTAATATTTAACTAAATTCCCAAGGACCTTTTGGAGTAGAATCACACGCGCACTTCTGTTAATTCCAATAACATAAACTCCGCACCCAGGACAAATCTAGTGTAGCAATTTGTCGAGATATCCGACGTCTACACGTGAACTGTGTCTCAATGACACACGTGTGACACTTTGGTATAAACTTACAAATCTAATCCCAACAATCTCAATGGAAAGCAATCCAACAAAGCTGAGAATGTCGTGTAATCTACCTTGTGACCATTAGGTCCTGTTGAATCGGTCGTAATCGATATAAACCGTTTTTGGTTAGCTTTGTTGTCTACATAATCCCCCGAATGACCTGTTGTCGCCTTTTATTTGCAGACTGGTCCTCTGTCTATGTAACATTGTACCCTAGCCGGGCGAGGTAAGGTGACTTGAATTATAACTGAGGTTTTACGGCAAATAAGCCTGCTATGATTATAAAACCCAGGCCGTTCTGGACTAAGTAATATTTCGTTTAGGTCATCCACGGTAAGTTCTAATGTGTGGTAAGGAATACGTCACACAAGGCTATGTAGATTTCATTTTCAGAGATAAATAACATACATTAGTATTCGCGTAGTTTGAATAAAACTTGGACCCTACATACAGCCGATAGGCTTTCGTTAATGCACTATATTTATCGGGTACACGACCACGAGAATATTGTCATCAAGTTTTACCGTACTATTTCTAAAATTACGTGACCCGACACTTGGTATGAACAATGTACATCTAATAATAGAAATAAAAGTTCAATTAGGAATTTTATTGTAGAAATAATTTGTAAAGTTTCACCATAAAAGGATATGTTTCTGATGAAGCCTGTGTCTTAAAATATACCAAAGAATATATCGCATAACAATTGTCATTTCAAATTCAACAGGTACGTTTTAAATTGATCGAATTATTGTATATTGGCCATTATAAAAACTGTTGAACAAATTTGTATCGTGTCCGACAACAACACGAAGCGATCTGAAGTGTTGAATGGTTTGTCGGATGTATTATTGTTATCATCTATGAGTGTTAGGAAATATCCACACGACATGTTGAACACTTTGATAATTAGGGTTTTCAGCTTTCGTTTTTATTTTCAATAAGTGTTTCATTTTTGTTAATTTTTTTTATAATTTTATACAGACAGATATTTTCACTGCGAGACAAGTTTTCAAAGTATAAGGCATCTCTTCATTAACTTCATAAATCACATTTAAAGACTACTTTTCTTTTCAATAATCAATACCGTAATGCTCTTTTTGTATTTTTTTTATCGACAACGGTTTTATTTAGGATAAATCCGGTACAAAGATTCTGTATCAATTTATATATCGCTATCAATTTAAAGCATGGTTAACTTGACAGAAAAATAACTTAAAATAGAAGTCGTATTCAGGAAACGTTGAAATTCTAGAAATAAATCTCAGCGAACATATATTTTTCATAATTTAGGGAAGCGAATATACTCAAAAAGACACCCAAAAAATATATGGGAGGTCGATTTAGCAACATTTGCCAGACAAATCAAACTAGTCCCTCGCCAGTTGATTGACAATTGTACACACCTCGGGACAGCGTTATAATCTTTTGTTGGTTGTTGTTCGCTTATCCCCAGGTAAATATAGCACACCTTGATAATATTGACTGTTACAAGCACGAACATAAGGCTGGAATGTTTAATATCAAGAGGTGCTCTAACCAAGGGCGATAGGTGATGTTACCCAGAACGATAGGTGATGTTACCCAGGACGATAGGTGATGTTACCCAGGACGATAGCTGATGTTACCCAGGACGATAGGAGATGTTACCTAGGACGATAGGTGATGTTACCCAGGACGAACGGTGATGTTACCCAGGACGAACGGTGATGTTACCCAGGACGAACGGTGATGTTACCCAGGACGATAGGTGATGTTACTCAGGACGATATGTGATGTTACCCAGGACGATAGGTGATGTTACCCAGGACGATAGGTGATGTTACCCAGAACGATAGATGATGTTACCAGGACGATAGGAGATGTTACCCAGGACAATAGGTGATGTTACCAGGACGATAGGTGATGTTACCCAGGACGATAGATGTTACCCAGGACGATAGGTGATGTTACCAAGGGCGATAGGTGATGTTACACCGGACGATAGGAGATGTTACACAGGACGATAGGTGATGTTACACCGGACGATAGGTGATGTTACACCGGACGATAGGTGATGTTACACCGGACGATAGGTGATGTTACCCAGGACGATAGGTGATGTTACCCAGGACGATAGGTGATGTTACTCAGGACGATAGGTGATGTTACCCAGGACGATAGGTGATGTTACCAAGGACGATAGGTGATGTTACCCAGGACGATAGGTGATGTTACTCAGGACGATAGGTGATGTTACCCTGGACGATAGGTGATGTAACCCAGGACGATAGGTGATGTTACCCAGGACGATAATGTTTAAGAAAATATTAAGAGTTGTTAACACACGACTTTTAAACAAGATGTGCGAAAATCAACAGAATAATCAATATTGCCAGTTAAGATTTTATTGTAGTAAAACAGTCTTTGAAGTTTGTCATTGTGATGTTCATAGACCTATAAACGTTCACTAAGGCTTTGTCGGATAGAATGTCTATTTCATGCTGTCGATCATGTGACTTAGAAAAATCATCCGGGCCTTCTCCACAGCCACCTTCACCGGAAGTCACGTGACCAGGATGTACCATCCATTCACATGTAACCACTCGTTCTTGTCCTGCTGCTATATCTGTCCGTTTGTCCGGCTCTGGCGAGTCTGTGATGTCATAAACCTCAGACAGATGTGACGTCACCCTGTCGATTGTCATATTAGAACCCATTGTCCTCAAGCCTATAAACTCATCACATGTCCTGAAAGAGCAAAATAATAATCAGGATGCATGTATTTATAAGATAATTACCGGTCCTGGCAGTGGTTTGTGTAAGATATGTGAGGTCCATTTACTAAGACTTCATCGTATAGGAAATATCCATATTAGGTTGACTATACATTTTGTGTAAAATCTTGTTTAATATTTATGACGATATAATACGATATCATTACAGTACACCAACCAGAGAGCTAGGGACTAATACTAGCGTACCACAGCTTGTGTGAGGGACTAATACTAGCGTACCACAGCTTGTGTGAGGAGAACACTTTACTGGCATGCTCGGATTGGTGAACAACTTCCTTCATGAACCCAGCCTGTTGGGGAGTGGCCCAGACCTCCGAGACCACGCCCCTTTCCCTCGGTAGGCGGGTGACTTTGACATGATTCTCACTCAGCACCGCGGCGAACGTCTCCACAATACCTGTAAACCACGACGTTAACTCCAATGTGTTTAAGATGGAATGATAAAATATGCATCCATGATGTCTGTGAAATGTTTTAGAGAAATACTAAATTCACAATCCGAAAAAAGGAAATATATAGGGTGGCGTTTTTCCGTGAAGAAATAAATCACAGTACTCATCTATTCAATTAACACACAAACGCATTACGCGGTATATCTCATACTGAAACTGCTTACATGTACCATAAATGTCGATAGAAATGTCGATAAAACAATTATTCTTTATGTACCAGAAATGTCGATAATTACAATTATTCTGTCATGTACCAGGCATGTCGATACACACGTGAACGTTTTCCATGACGTCACTTCATTAATAGGAGGCTAATTTCGTGACGTGACGTCATTACGTGAATCATAAAGCTTCGTCGCTAGTCGAAACAAGTCCTTTCAATATCAATCTTGAACTTAAAGAAACTTTTTCATGAAGCTGAAAAACATTATTTGGGGGAAAGGGCGTAAAAATGATGTAGTTACCGGGAATCACGTGTATATGCTGGTGTCCGTCTGCATGGTAGGGTTCATTACCCATCAGCTCCCGGAACTTATCTATCTGGGCCTGAATCTCCCGCCGAACCTGTAAATAGAAGTTCGTGATGAAGGATTTTTTTTCTCAATCTCTCCCAGAGTGTATTGCTGTTCCTTTCATTCGCAATGCACTCAGGGTGAGATTGACTTTTTCTAACTAGTAATGACGTAATGATTCTGTCACACAGTTGTCCATACGTTCCGTCTGTGATGACGTAATGATTCTGTCACACAGTTGTCCATACGTTCCTTCTGTGATGACGTAATGATTCTGTCACACAGTTGTCCATACGTTCCGTCTGTGATGACTAATGATTCTGTCACACAGTTGTCCATACGTTCCTTCTGTGATGACGTAATGATTTTGTCACACAGTTGTCCATACGTTCCTTCTGTGATGACGTAATGATTTTGTCACACAGTTGTCCATACGTTCCGTCTGTGATGACGTAATGATTCTGTCACACAGTTGTCCATACGTTCCTTCTGTGATGACGTAATGATTTTGTCACACAGTTGTCCATACGTTCCGTCTGTGATGAAGTAATGATTCTGTCACACAGTTGTCTATACGTTCCTTCTGTGATGACGTAATGATTTTGTCACACAGTTGTCCATACGTTCCGTCTGTGATGACGTAATGATTTTGTCACACAGTTGTCCATACGTTCCGTCTGTGATGAAGTAATGATTCTGTCACACAGTTGTCTATACGTTCCTTCTGTGATGACGTAATGATTTTGTCACACAGTTGTCCATACGTTCCTTCTGTGATGAAGTAAAGTATAATCTGAAATAACACCGTAACACATTTGGTTTCTAAATTAAACTACGACGGCCATTGTGTGATTAAAACAAATCTATGCCTTAGTAATTATACAAGCGGTCGTACGACCCTAATGGGGTCGCCCAAGCGCTGTTACAAATGTTACAACCAGACCGGAGTGTACCTCTATAATGTCGAGCTGTCCTTCATTGACCGCTTCCCGGAAACCAAACTTGCCAAGGAAACATCCGTTCCGGATCAGAGTTCGGTACCCCTGCCCTATTGGTTGACCCTCCGTCAGATTCACGTGCAGACCTAAGTATTTACATAACAAAAACTCATTGAACACCATGCTGTACTGGGTAGTATGTGACGTCTCATCATTATGACTTAAACACCTTAAAACTCACTGACTCGGCCACTAGTAAACTTTACACATTCCTTCCTAACACATAATAACCATTTATATCAAGCAGTGTAATTGTCTGGTCTCTGTGCTTAATGTGACTGTCCGAGGACATGCATGTTGTCGATTTCTGTGCGTGGATTTTGAGAATTTCATACACAAATGAAGACCTCGAACAACAGACAAAATACCACATGGCCTTACGTGATATCTTTTGATGTTCGTCCTAGTAGACGTGGTGGTTTCGTTGTCACTACCTCGGTTCTGTTTTTGAGAACGTAACATTTGTTGGATTTTTCAAGACCCAGATTTACGTTACGCGTACTCTTCCGGAACATCTGATCTTACATGATTTCCGCGTCAAACGTAATGGACAAGTCTATTGGAGATCTCTTAGGGAGATGTTGGTGTTTTGTTCCTTTTAGGTCAGTTACGTGGGTCTACTTGTCGCCATCTGTCATCTGATTATTGATACTCAAGACAAGTCAGATCAACAAATATTCACGTCATCTTAAGCTAAATTCGTTGCTTATGATAGTAAAGTAATAGTTTAAGAAGAAGAAATTACATGTCCTGTCCACATTAACTGGCAACTTCTCTAAATTGTTTTCTCACTCTCATCAACCTGTTTGATTAATTACTTTAATTTAAATACTCTGCATCGGTTTTCATAAATTCATAATAATCTGTATGGGATAAAACTGTCATCTGATATTAAATAGTACCTCTCCTGATACAAATGTAAGAACGTAAACTGTATCTCAGTCGAACAATGGTCACCTTACCCTACTGACTGATATACCAGTTCAAAGTTCACCTGTGACCAAATGCATGTTGTTCTGTTTGGCCAGTTTGGCAGCATTCTCAGCACGGACGCCATTCACTAACAGGGACACACTGCTGATGTGACCATTCCGGTAACACTCCACGATCCCATCGTCTCTCTCGTCGCTGTAACCGAAGTCGTCAGCGTTCACCACCAACAAACTCTTCCTCATCATCGGCTTCAGATCTTAGCGGGTCATCAAATTGAATTAGAGTTATTCCCCTTAGACCTTGCGTTTTGAGTGAATCTTCCGGAATAGCAATTGATAGATGCGAGTTCAATTGAAAAACTTTATATATTAAATTTAAGTTATCTTAACTGTATAACCAACAGCCGATAATCATAAGCACGTATCTGGAACCCAGGTGTATCTTAATTATCAGTATTTTTAGAGTTGTAAACATTGGAAACATGACTGCCAGCAAACAAACAGAACAGGTTCCTTAAAAATTCATCAACCAAACAAATGATGTCTGTTGGATAAATTAAATCGTTCAAATATTTATATCAAACGCCAAGAGATGGCAACGGCTAAACAAAAACAAAAACAAAACAAACAAAAAACTCTGTTTCGGTTCATAATACAATGCCAAAATGCGTACGAATACGAACTTGAAAAGAATGTAAAAAAAACAATGCAAGTCACACATGGTTCTCGTTTGAACGAGAGGTTGTAGCAAACGGCGTGTCTTAATTTATCCACGTTAAATTCACATACATTCGGGTTCTCAAACAACACAAATATATCTCCCGACAACAAAAAGCAGATCGCTGACATATTTTTCCATGGCGACCGCATTACTCAATTTTTCAAATTCCCTGGATATGTCTCTGCAACATGACGTAATAAACATGATAAACTATCATTTTTTACACTACCTGTTTTCGTTATCTAAAATATATGGATTTATTTTAAAATCACTGTTCCAGGAGAGAGCGTGAATCGTTTCCGTCGCGGGAAAGAGAACACACTCTTTGGACTGTTCAGCCAAATCAACGTTCCAGAGGCTCTCAGATATATTTATTCAATTTCTGGTCGTAATTATTTCATCATGTATGGTTAAAGGGTGGAAACGTAAACATCAATATTAACCTGCATCCCATTTCATATTATAAGCATACAACTCCTACTGCCTTACAGGAAAACAAAACAGGAACAGCTAGCCTGGATTATACTATTTTCCAAAGAAGGCAGTTTAAAGCTTATAGCCCGAGTTTCCTCTGGCCCTGACACCGTGTCTGGTGTAGGGCCCCTACATCAGACAAGGTGTCAGGGCCAGAGGAAACTCGGGCTACATCAGACAAGGTGTCAGGGCCAGAGGAAACTCGGGCTACTCCACTTGGAGTCAATAATTATCGTAAACACGTCAAGTAAGTCGATGGTTCCTTATGCCACATACTCCCGAACAAGCTAAAATTCCAGTTGCTGACGTGTATTGATGGCAATCCAAGATGCTTGACCACTGGCCTGGACGCTTGAACGGGGTAGTCCTTGAGACATCAGTGTATAAAAATAACTCGCCACATTTATATTTATAGCGAGATTTGTCACGGAGCCGAGAACGAGGCTAGGATCTGAGGAAATATGTAAATGTTTTATAGGGGGTGGGAGTTTTAACTGGGTGTTATATATACGTGTATGGGTTTTTTTTATCCGGATTCGTCCATCTTTATTTTATTAGTGAAATACTGAGACAGTAAAATTATTAAACTAAATGCATGCAAGGCTGGAAAATCAAGTTTCAAAACAAGTGATGAAAAATACGCTTCAAAGACTTACTGCTGCAGCGATGAAATACAACCACAGTATACGTGTAAACACGTTGGTTGTTTTTGTCAAACATATAAACATTTGTCATTTATGTTATAAATTCTGATCAATCCAATTAATTTACCAACGATACAGCTGTATATCAGTCTGTTATTGTATCGATATTGATCACTAAAGCAATTTAAAAACAAGATCCTATATCTGAGGTGTGGTTTATACCGTCTGGAGTACGTATCATTTGTATTTTTTACACATATTTGCAAATAGGATTTGGCACAAGTTATTACAACTTATGAAGCCATTTCCTTACAATAGTTACATAGACAACAGATGATATTACAGACTGATCAACTGCAGTACGAAAGAGATATAGGCCTACATAACATTAGGCACTCACACAAAATAATATAACAAAGTCAATAAAATTTTCAAACATGTTAAATATTGTTAAAATCTTGTTAAAATCTTCCGCTGGATTTTATAAAATTTTGTACTTTGTTAAATACAACACAATTTAAATCCAAAGACATATTTTCATTTCCAAAAAGTAATAATCTTAAAGATATATTTATATCTAAATCACTTAAATGATTTAAAAGCACAACTCGAGCATTTGTGTAAGATTGACATTCAAAGAAGAAGTGATAGGCATTCTCACAATAATAGCCACAATTTACACAATTTGAGTTTTGGACCAGATTTGAACGGTAAAGATCATGATTAAGGGAACTGCATTCATGTCTTAATTTAGTGTGAATAATATTAAGTTTTCTATCACCAATTAAGTAATAAGGGGGTACTGAGCATGGTAAGTTAGGGGCTAAAGCTGACTTGAAAGCAGAAAAAGGCATGGATCTAATATCAGAATGTATAGAGTTCCACATCGTCAAAGAGGAAGGTAGAAAAGATTGTTTTGTAATAGACAGTCTGAAATTTGGGATTCTATATTTTTCATTATTTCTTAGACCCTGTCTGTTTTCACCGACTGTAGAGGGAAGTAAATTTGTAATGTAGTTTGGAGTTTGATGTCTATCCATTTTGTAAACTAATTGTAATTTCCGTCTTTTCCTTCTAACTGAAAGTAATTCTAGACCTGTTTCTGAATACAATGACTCGTTTCTAGCAAATAATGGTAACCCTGTTATTATCCTAGCTGCCTCCCGCTGAACCTTCTCTAACTTTTCTGAATCACTTGAAGTGCACCCATCCCAAACTTCACACGCATATTCTAAAACTGGTAAAATATAAGTTTTATAAATTCGTAAAAGAGCATCACGCTTTAATGTATATTTAAGTTTTCGCAATATATTTACTTTTCCCATAGCCGACTTATAAATTTCATTTATATGATCTACCCATTTAGCATCTGAATTTAATGTAACTCCAAGATGTCTATGCTTACTACTAAAATTTAAAAAATGACCATCAAAAATCAGTTCCAGATCTTCATCAACGTTATCCGAATTAGAAATAAAAATAACTTCCGTCTTATTTGGATTAAAAGTAACTAGCCAAGTACTTGCCCATCTGTTTAAAGCATCCAGGTCTCTATTTAAAACTGTTTGTATTTCTAGACATGAAGATGAAGAGACTTTCAAAGAGGTGTCGTCAGCGAAAAGACGTGCAGTAGATTGAAGAATTTCTGAGATATCATTGATAAATATTAAGAAAAATAGAGGCCCAAGAATGGAACCTTGAGGGACGCCAGCATGTATCAAACCAAAATCCGAATAACAATTATTTATAAAAACTTTTTGTCGTCTGTTGGTTAAGTAGTTTTCAATCCATGATAGAAAATTTCCGCATATCCCGTATGACTTTAGTTTTACTAATAAACCTTTATGCCAAACCCTGTCAAACGCTTTAGAAATATCACAGAAAACTAAACAAGAATGTTTTTTTTCTTCTAGATCAAGGCAAATGTTATGATATAAATCAATTAATTGATATACGGTCGAGTGACCCGGCATAAATCCTGATTGATACTGATAGAAAAGTGAATTTTCAAGAAAATAATTATGTAAATACTTGAAGATAACTCTTTCAAATGTTTTACCAACAGAGGACAAAAGTGATATAGGTCTATAATTAGAAGGAGAATGCCTATCACCCTTCTTAAAAAGAGGTATCACTTTAGCAAATTTCCAAGTATCGGGATAAATACCAGTTGATAACGACAAATTAAAAAGCAATTCAAGTGGTCTACATACAGTTTTAGCAGTATACTTCAACATGTGGTGGCTAATTTCATCAGAGCCAGAAGCTTTACCAAGTTTTAAATTCATCAAAACATCAGATATGTCATTTTGACTTATTACAGGTAACTCAAAAGAACTCTCTGTTTTAGGTTCTAACAAAGGAACATCGTTATTGTTGTCATCTATGCTAGTGATACTGCAAAAATAGTCGTTCAATGCATTACATTTGGCCTTATCATCGACTAATAAACGTTTCGAAATTGGATCAACTAAAGTAGGGATAGGACGTGATGTCTCAGAATTCCCCATCAATCTTTTGACAAGTCGCCAATAGTTTTTAGGATCAGACGAATGATAAAACTCAATAAGATTTCCAACATTTTCATAAAAAGACTGTCGTGCATACTTTTTCATATTATTCACTTTATTTCGCTGATTTTTGAATTTAGCTATGTCCCGTGGATGATTGGTACGTTTGGCTATTTTCCGAAATCTATCACGAGCTCTCATATTTTTTCTAAGGTCTGAAGACATCCAGGGCTTATCGTTTGGTCTTACAGTAATTTCCTTATGTGGTATCGATCTACGAGCAAAATCAAGAAAAATTTCAGTAAAACGTTCACTGGCCGAATTGACAGAGTTGCATGTAGCGAAAAGAGTATCCCAATCATATTCTTCAACAAGACGATTAAAAAGTACATAGTCGCCTCTTTTATATAACCAAATTTTACGTTTATATGCTAGTTTCTGAAATGACGGAACAGAAATATATACAACACAACCTTGGTGGTCAGTAACTACATTTTCAGTGGATACTACAGAGGAATAAGTGTATGAAATTGATTCTGATACCAAAATTGGATCGAGTAAACTTGACCTCGTGGGACTTATACGAGTAGGTTCATTTATGACATTTATAAAATTAAACGAATTTATTATATCAGATAAAACATGATTCTGTGACATAGTAAGCATGTCAACATATCATTTGTATGCTACATACTACATTGATAAAACAAGATCCTATACCTGAGGTGTGATATATACCGTCTGGAGTACGTATCATTTGTATGCTACATACTACATTGATAAAACAAGATCCTATACCTGAGGTGTGATTTATACTGTCTGGAGTACGTATCATTTGTATGCTACATACTACATTGATAAAACAAGATCCTATAGCTTGTGGATACAATCCGGAAAGCGTAGACAAGATTGTCGAACATTCTCGGAATATAAAAAATATAAAACTAAATTTAGACGTCAACTCAGGAAATCATTTGAATCTTACATGAAGAATCAATTCGCTGAAATTGATAGATCGGGTGATCTTGATCAGAACCTTTTTTGGCAACTTTTTAAAAGCAAAAAGTCAGCCTCAAGGGCTAAACAAACTGAGCTGAAATATGAAGGTAAAGTTTTCAGAGATCCTCATGATATTATTAATGGGTGGCGTCTACATTTTCAACATATATTTAAAAACCATGACGATAAGGAATTTGATTGTCATTTTCGAGATGAGATGGAAAAAAGAATCAAAATGTTAAAATCTAGTATACATTCTGATGAAAATTTGTTTTTACGTGATAATTTTACTTTTAGTGAAATAAATTTAATTTGTAAAAACCTTAAATCAGGTAAAGCAGGTGGTCACGAAGGTCTTGTTTACGAACATATTAAATATGCAGGTCATTCTGTAATTAACCATATACAAAACTTATTTAATCTTGTTGTAAAACATGAATATATCCCGAAAAGTTGGAAACATGGTATTATAGTAACGATGTATAAAGGCCATAGGAAGCCAAAAGATGACCCTAATAGTTATAGGGGAATAACCCTTTTGCCGGTATTTTTTAAAATGTTTGAAGTGGCTATTGCGAAAAGAATTAGCTCTGTAATAGAATCTGATGTGTTCCCAAATAAACAGCAGTCGGCATACCAGAAGAATTTATGTAGCCTTTGTACAGCTTTTAATTTACAGGAATGTATTTATTATAATATGGAAAATGGTTCAGATGTATATGTATCGTTTTAAGACAGCTCAAAGGCGTTTGATACCGTTTGGCACGACGGTCTACTTGCAAAATTATATGACATTGGCCTTACCGGTAAAGTGTGGAATATTTTAAAGTTTATGTACACGGATATAAACAGTTCCGTATTTTTTAATGGTTTAATCTCCGCTCCAGTAAAGATGGAGCGCGGGATCTTACAAGGAGGGGCTCTCTCAGCCAAAATGTACTTAATTTTTATTAATGACCTATTAGATGAAGTAGAAAGATGTGGTAGGGGCGCTATGATTATCGATAAAACTGTAAATATTCCAACCCAAGCAGACGATATATGTTTAGTAAGCACAAATATTACAAGTTTAAATAAAATGTTAACTATTTGTGAATCATACAGTCGCAAATGGCGATTTTTGTATTCAGCCTCAAAAAGTAAAGTTGTTGTATTTTCAAATAAAAGAACCATAACCATTAACTGTACTTTACGCCTCTATGATAACATATTGCCAGTTGTTTCGGAGATTACTCATGTAGGCATCTTATTAAATGATAAACACAATTCCATTGAAAGAACAAAACAAGCATGCACTAAATTAAAAAGTGGCACTATGGCCCTTTTACGTTCTGGGGTACATCAATGCGCATTAAACCCTTTAACTATTGCTAAAATTTTAAAAATTAAAGTATACCCATCTGCACTCTACGGATGTGAACTGTGGGTACTTTCAAATACTGAATTATTGATGCTAGAAAGAGCTCAACACTTTATTGTAAAGTCAATTCAAGGTTTTGGGAAAAGAACAAGAACTGATATGTGTACTTCCTTGATTGGATGGCTCTCTATAGAAGCGTACATTGATATTAAAAAACTTTTGTATTTAGGTAGGATCTGCAGAATGAATAGAAATAACTTAATCTGCAGAGTATTCATTTCGAGATTTTTTATGTACATAGTGAGCAACTGTAGTCAAAAAGGTTTTATACCCGATATCGTTAGAATACTTAAGAAGTATAACTTATATGAATATATTGTACTTTTTCTTGATGATGGTAGCTTTCCAAACAAAATACACTGGAAGTCATTGATTTATAAATCTGTATCTAATTATGAAACTAATGCTTGGTTGCATAGAATGTCTAATGACGCAGACTTCACACGATTTTTATTGCTGCATGACGATCTTAAACCTCATTATTTATGGCAATTAGCTTTGCGTCATCCAAATTTTCTTTATAATATTGGATACATAATGAAATTGATTGTAACTGTTCGGGTAAGTAATGTTCAGCTTTTATGTCACCACTGTGGCCTTTTCTACACAGATTTTGTAACTCATGTTATTTTGCAGTGTTCTGTAACGGATAATATCCGTGATAATCTATGGTGTATTATAGCATCCATTTCAAGTATAGAACTAAGTACATATCTGCATTCACAACCTGATTATTCATTAATACATATTTTACTAGGTGGTCCAATGAACCATCAGGTGAATGAATCTGATCATGAAGAATTTAGATTAGAGTCCATATATGCCATAAAACGAATGTTTGATTTGTACACATAATTAATACATGTAGTATCATATATATATATATATATATATTTATGTACATGGAATATAAGACATATATATTACTCAACTTATATCTACGATAATTAACTACATGTATATGTATATAACATTATATTGTGAACTCGCATGCACTTTTTTGCTTGATATCACTATGTAAATAGTCACGTATTATCTACGTTACATTGATTGTATTTGTATTATCATGCTCTTCTTTGTGGAGGAAATAAAGATGATAATAATTACTCAATTTTTCAAATTCCCTGGATATGTCTCTGCAACATGACGTAATAAACATGATAAACTATCATTTTTTACACTACCTGTTTTCGTTATCTAAAATATATGGATTTATTTTAAAATCACTGTTCCAGGAGAGAGCGTGAATCGTTTCCGTCGCGGGAAAGAGAACACACTCTTTGGACTGTTCAGCCAAATCAACGTTCCAGAGGCTCTCAGATATATTTATTCAATTTCTGGTCGTAATTATTTCATCATGTATGGTTAAAGGGTGGAAACGTAAACATCAATATTAACCTGCATCCCATTTCATATTATAAGCATACAACTCCTACTGCCTTACAGGAAAACAAAACAGGAACAGCTAGCCTGGATTATACTATTTTCCAAAGAAGGCAGTTTAAAGCTTATAGCCCGAGTTTCCTCTGGCCCTGACACCGTGTCTGGTGTAGGGCCCCTACATCAGACAAGGTGTCAGGGCCAGAGGAAACTCGGGCTACATCAGACAAGGTGTCAGGGCCAGAGGAAACTCGGGCTACTCCACTTGGAGTCAATAATTATCGTAAACACGTCAAGTAAGTCGATGGTTCCTTATGCCACATACTCCCGAACAAGCTAAAATTCCAGTTGCTGACGTGTATTGATGGCAATCCAAGATGCTTGACCACTGGCCTGGACGCTTGACCGGGGTAGTCCTTGAGACATCAGTGTATAAAAATAACTCGCCACATTTATATTTATAGCGAGATTTGTCACGGAGCCGAGAACGAGGCTAGGATCTGAGGAAATATGTAAATGTTTTATAGGGGGTGGGAGTTTTAACTGGGTGTTATATATACGTGTATGGGTTTTTTTTATCCGGATTCGTCCTTCTTTATTTTATTAGTGAAATACTGAGACAGTAAAATTATTAAACTAAATGCATGCAAGGCTGGAAAATCAAGTTTCAAAACAAGTGATGAAAAATACGCTTCAAAGACTTACTGCTGCAGCGATGAAATACAACCACAGTATACGTGTAAACACGTTGGTTGTTTTTGTCAAACATATAAACATTTGTCATTTATGTTATAAATTCTGATCAATCCAATTAATTTACCAACGATACAGCTGTATATCAGTCTGTTATTGTATCGATATTGATCACTAAAGCAATTTAAAAACAAGATCCTATATCTGAGGTGTGGTTTATACCGTCTGGAGTACGTATCATTTGTATGCTACATACTACATTGATAAAACAAGATCCTATACCTGAGGTGTGATATATACCGTCTGGAGTACGTATCATTTGTATGCTACATACTACATTGATAAAACAAGATCCTATACCTGAGGTGTGATTTATACTGTCTGGAGTACGTATCATTTGTATGCTACATACTACATTGATAAAACAAGATCCTATATCTGAGTTGTGATTTATACCGTCTGGAGTACGTATCATTTGTATGCTACATACCACATTGATAAAACACAGACAAAATCTACATTAACTTCGGTTTTATTTTTAGCAAAGACAATTCCTGGGATAGCAATGTCTCAAGGTAGCAGACACTACACATACACACATACAACATCACTAACTGTCACCCACCTGTCAGTCACTGATTCGCTCCACATTCATAACAATTCATATACTAGTATATTTGTATCCCAGGAGAACACCTTTATCTCCCAACATCTGTAGCCAGTTGGTTAAAGAGACAGTTCTATTGAGATCAACAGAATTGATTAATATATCTAGTTTGTTATAAATATATCAAAAATATCGCTATACTGATCTACCATTGATATTGATTTTTTGGCACACGATGTGGTAAGGTCCAACTCAGTTTTGATTTAATGATTTTACTGATTTGTTATAAGTCAAATTAAAAGAGACACAAACTTCTGTACACCTTATAAATATAAAACTTCATACCAAAATAAATATTTGAGGAACAATTTGTGAATTACAAAGGAATCAACATACCCGTATCAATACATTCATCATACCCATAATTTTATGTTATCACATCAGTACAAGTCCTGTTTAGGATGGTATTGAAAAGTGCGATGGGTTGAAGCAATCACAGGGATTTGAGAATTAGTTACAGTCTTCATTTATTTGGACCTCCTCCAGTGTGTATAGCACATTTTCAGACATTTTGTTGGGTTAGATTAAAATTCGGTACAAAATGGAAACCGGAGGAGTCATTCTTACCGAATTTTAATCTAGCCCCCCCCCCCCCCCCCCCAAAAAAAAAAAAAAACCGTATAAAAATGTGTTATACACAATAGGGGAGGTCCAAATACATGTAGACTGTAACTAATTCTCAAATCCCTGTCGAAGAAATTGGCGCGATGTGCATTTCTCTGACTTTCAAAGGAATGGTAGCAATGTAGGAACCGGTCTATCGAGATATCCGGTTTATCCTTGCTAACACACATTCCTCGTCCAGGAACGGCTGTGCCTATTGAAATATCCTGATGACGTCATGTCAGTTAACAGAATAAGATAAATCTGCCGTCAGGAAGTCGCTGTCCGGTGATTCTACTCGCTCATCCTCTTCTTCCGGTGGCGCATTCGCATGTTCTGATGAATAAATTTATAACATCCGGTTATCATATAAACGTACATTGATTGAAATCTCAAACGACTACAACTTTGAACTATTATCCGAATATTTCTAAATTTTATTCCGTGGCAAAGAAATCTTCTGTCAGATTGAAAATCATGTAAATTCGTGTCTATGTATTATAAACCGATGTAACATTATGCTATATTGCAAGATGTTGAGGCAGACACAGAACCAGAGAATAAAAACAACGTATAGCTAATTATAAAGACATGCAACCAGAACAATGGTAATCGTGTAAAGTATCAATGGGCGTAAAATGATGTCAACGTTCCGACTACCCAGGCAAACAGAAGCGAAGAGCGAGTACATGAAGCTGCGAAAAAGGGAAGGTATTAGGGACAAAACATTGCTTTACAAGAAGAGACCTTTTCCTCAGACAAACACAGCATTCCAAACGGAGAGTTACACACAAAAGATTCCATTCTCTCAACAAGATATGACCCAATGGAGAAACAGCATGCTATATTTAGGTAACAATGTAAGAACCACTGGAGAAACAGCATGCTATTATAGATTACAAGATGTGAACCACTGGAGAAATAGCATGCTATATATAGGTAACAAGGTAAGAACCACTGGAGAAATAGCATGCTATATTTAGGTAACAAGGTAAGAACCACTGGAGAAATAACATGCTATATTTAGGTAACAAGCAAATCATTGTTCTAAACAAACGGAGACGAAACAATAAATACATGCTTACAGCTTGTTGATTGTACTCCAATCCCTTCCAACAGATATAAACGTATTTATTACATTTTTACCAGTGAAATATCAAAATTTCTTCATTCTATAAAAGTGATATTTTTCACTAGTGAAGAATATCATATAAATATCACTTTTGCTGATTTGACCAATCAAATTAATGATTAGAAAATACCAAAATAATTGACCAATCAGAAAGCCCGACATATATGTCAGCACCTGGACAGGGGAAACTACTTTTTTTGTTTACAAATTATCGCTGTAGTCCTAGTTAGCAGGTTTTAGTTGATAAAAAATGTAATAAACAGAATATCTAACAGTGTCTTCAGTAAAACCAAATATATTTCACTCGTGCGGCTAATATTTTGATATTTTTCACTCGTGCTGCGCACTCGTGAAAAATATCAAAATATTAGCCCCACTCGTGAAATATATTTGGTATTGCTGAAGACACTGTTAGATATCCTCTATATAATCATGTATGATTACAAATCAAAAGCTGTTTAAACCAGTACTAATTGTAACGCCATCGCTACATATGTCCGCCAAACAACCCCCGCAGTTGTAAATAAAACAATTTGATATCATAACGGTGTTTATTATGTCATAATATACCTATCAACTAAATATCTGACAATATATAAATTTCGAAATAGGAAAATACTTGTGGGCACTGCCGGTTATAAAGGACACTCATGTAAAGTTTCGTTTAATTCCGCCGTATGGTTTTCGAGAAACATGTCGGAAACCTCATTGGAGGATGTAAAAAGAAGCCAAGCAAAAACAATATGTCCACACTTGTGTGGGGACATACTTAATTGGATGCCGATATAGAAACTTAACTAGAGCTGTGATTGATGAACATATATGGCCCCGCTCCAGCTACGTGGAAATAAAGCTAAAATAAGCTGGGGAAGTGGCCCAGATGATTTTCAAAGTGACTGTACATCATCGATGTTTGATCCTAAATGATGTCATCCTATCTACCGACATTTGGTGTATTATAGCATATTGATATTTGACCCTAAATGCTGTTATTGTAACTACCAAGATTTGCTGTATTCTAGTACATGTATATTGATGTTGAGACTAAATGCTGTTACTGTAATTACCGACATTTGCTGTATTCTAGTATATTGATATTTGACCCTAAATGATACCATCCTAACTACCAACATTTGCTGTTTTCTAGTATATTTTGATATTCATTTGCAGCTTGCATTTATACTGTTAATGTTTTAGAGTGATACACTTTACTAAGTCCCAGTTTTATAAAAACATATCATCTTTTAATATGTGCGTTTAGTGAACATGCGAGTTGCTACCTGTTATTCGTTTCGCTGCCTCGCGATCCTCCACAACAAACAGCGAGGCGGCCAGGAAAAAGCTCCCTCCCAACACACTGACGAACGGCGTAACATACAACGCCATCTGTAGAGTAGCGAACTGGACAGACGGCGAGGTGGCGGGAAGACTGTAGCCTTTAGCTAGAGCATCGGATACCTAAATACAGGCAAATCAGTATACACCATATGATCACGTGACACTTCTACATACCTAAATACAGGCAAATCAGTATACAAAATACGATCACGTGATACTTCTACATACCTAAATACAGGCAAATCAGTATACAAAATACGATCAAGTGACACTTCTACATATCTAAATACAGGCAAATCAGTATACACCATATGATCACGTGACACTTCTACATACCTAAATACAGGCAAATCAGTATACACCATACAATCACGTGACACTTCTACATATCTAAATACAGGCAAATTAGTATACACCATACAATCACGTGACACTTCTGCATAACTAATACAGGCAAATTAGTATACACCATACAATCACGTGACACTTCTACATACAGTGTATCTAAATACAGGCAAATCAGTATGTTAATACAATCACGTGACACTTCTATACCTACCTCAATACAGACAAAGCATTATGCATAATACAATCACGTGACACTTCTACATATCTAAATACAGGCAAATCAGTATGCACAATACAATCACGTGACACTTCTACATACTGAAATATCTTATATAATGCAGTTTTCGCTATCCAGCATGTGTATAATGGAACCCATTTCGTCATGATTAATTAAGAATGGTACATTGTGTACAGGTATAAAGCTGCTGATAGAAGTATTCGACTTCCGAAACAGTACTGATGATACGTACCAGGCCGATGATGTAGGGACTCCCTGCATCCCCAAGGGCGTGGCACAGGAAGATCTGACCGGCCGAGGCCAACGCTCGTCTCGTGGGAATCACAACGTACTGGGGAGATAAGGACAAGTGAGCTTCAAAAGTTATAATAAAAAAAACTTGAATGGAGGACACGAGAACAAAATGTAACTAGAAATTCTCATAGACAATTGGACGGACTTTTCACCTACATTACACAAAAGACCGAAAGGCTCAATAATTCAATTTCAATTACTAAAGTTATTCCCATTAAAATTACCAAATTTAAGCTGCTTCATTTGTTCACGAATTTATCTAGATTAACCTATAGTGGACAGGTTGCCGCTTCTGCCCGATCCTCATTAGAATGTTCTTATGCGGGGGAAATCTCAATAGGACTATATACAGCAGAAATAAATCCGAGTAAGAAATAACTAACATGAGATATAATCGAGGCTTTAGAGGAACTGAATGGGACTTTTGTTATATCTAGGAGAGAAAAGTGTGGTAATCCAGAACGGAAGTCCTGGATCTGAACATGGAAGGTGGGATATGAACATGGAAGGTGGGATATGAACAGGGAAGGTGGGATATGAACAGGGAAGGTGGGATCTGGACAGGGAAGGTGGGATATGAACAGGGAAGATGGAATATGAACAGGGAAGGTGGGATATGAACAGGGAAGATGGGTTTGACCCATGACTTAGTCTATCTCACATGTTTGGGTACTGTGTGTTTTATAGAACATGAAATACGTGTGTGTATTCTGGATAACAACCACGACAGATTCTTGAAATACAGAATAGGACTAGAAACAAAGAAGTGGAATATGGCTGACTTAATGTCACGAACTATTTACGATATGTAGCAAAGGCACCAGTAATTAAAAATACGGTATGAAACAGTGTGGTCTGGTATGAATACTGTACTGATACAAAGACAGGAATGAATGAAGGATGAATTACTTTGATGGAATACGGCAGGATTGTACAACATGGATAAAGACTAACAGGTCGTGTGCTACTGATATTGAACCAGTCCGACAGACTCAGGAATGTTCTTGACTAACAGGGGTGACACAGTCAGGAATATATAGATCACTATAGGACTTTACACAACAAAAAAGTCCGAGATCAGGACTGGACATGACACTAGTATACAACAGAAACTGAGGTGTGATGTAATAACTTACCAGTAATATGTCATTAACAATGGACCAATTGATACACACTGCCGTCTCTCCGAAGAAGATAAGGACCTTTGAAATATAAAACATACGTATAGCATACATGTAGTTTGATTGTTTGTTTGTTAGCTGGGTTTATTGTTCCCTGAACAGCCAGGGTCATTTTGAGGCGGGGTCTCATGGAAGTAGTTGGTGACTACCTCACTGAACAACATAGGGGACGCCCGTCGCATGCCACTCAGAGCAATTAGGGTTAAGTGTCTTGCCCAAGAATACAACCACGACAGCACATACCGGTCTGCTTCTCAGCTTCCCGAGAAACCAAAAACGACATGAATACGGAGCGTCCAACAACACACCTCGAATCTTCACCTAAGGACACGTGACCGGACTCCGACTGACTGAGCTCTGGCGGCCTCTTTTGTAGCATAGAGTGAGAAGTCAGGGTGCTGATAGGATACACAACCATCATCTTTCGATCTTGATCAATAAGAGTCTCGAATTTAAACATTACTGTTTTCATCCACTGAGAAAATTATCTACGTTTAAAGGTAAAGAAACATAACCCTCATTAATATGATAGCCGGAAGTTATATATATATATATTAAATCCAACACTTATAAAGGAAGTGGGTAAACAGCGCAAGTACAAGGAAAATACAGGTAAATCCTAATAAGATAATAAGTGTTTGTTTACCCACGCAACAGTTGTGTTATACCGCGACACGTAAAGGGCGAAGAAGAGAAATGGTGCCCCGACTAACATTCCACACGCACAAATGACGGGGTCGGCCCGGGGGTACCGGTCCTTTAACCTTCGGGAGGTTTCCCCTCCGATAGCTACACCCGTCAGGCCCGCCGCCACCGTCAGTATACCAAATATGAGGCTGACACTGCAACATAATTGTAAACAATATATTTCAATTATCTCATTAATTGTCAATAGATACACGACAATACAAGGAAAACTATACATAGGTTACAAACGTTTGAGTGGAGCTCGTACCTCATTCTTTATAGGACTCAAGGAGTGTATGAAAGAATGATTATATTTCATATTCCAATTCATATCATTAAGTTGGATACACAACTCTAGTTCATTTCATAAATTGTAGCAATCTTCAGTGTAAATTTCAGTAACTGGAGATTGCTTAAAATGAATCATTCGTACCTACCTACCTAATGTAATTTATCCTTAAAACATAGTTAATTAAGTAACACAACAGATGTCCCAGGTAGTGAAGGCTCTCAATGCTGAGAATTGCATTGGGAAGTATGATCCACTAGGATAAACATCTCATAACAAATCTAACTGACACAGACAGATGTGGACAAATTGACGTTTATATTTAGTGGTCTACAACATGGTCCAACTAATTCTGAAACCGTGACGTAATCAAAGGGTGTCAACTCCATCTTTTCGCCACTACTTTTGGTTCCGTACCTTGACTGCTGTGCCTCTTGTCCCTGGATTTTTATGGAGTCGAGGACGTAGATTGGGGACCACAAAGCCAACGTCCCGGTCACAAAAGCCACGCACGTAAACCCAAACGACGACAATACCAGCGTCTTACTGCAACACACATACTGATGACGTAATACACGCAAAGTTTTATCTGTATTGCTCTTACATCGCGGTTTTGTTCAGTGAACCGCAATGCACTCTGGGAGAGATTGAAGCGCAAGGCACCCTGAAAATATCGCTATGACCAGCGCACAGAATGATGCCCCATTTCACAATTCCTAGTAGGAACACAGGGAAATTATGATGGTAAATTGATATAATGCGTTCGTTGCTAACAGACATTCTGGGAATATGAGTTATTTCGAGAAACTCAAGGTTTCGTTACATGGTTATCGGGGACGTTTATAACTACAACATACCTAGGATCAAGCTTTTTCAACATTTTGAGAAGTAATACAGACTTCTTAAGACAAAATGCTGCTTACTTGGTTACAAGTTCCTTGAGGTCCCGTAGGAAAGAGGTGTTGCTGAGATCTGTCCCTCCGTCCGCCGAACCACGAGTTGGCTCCGGCAGGATCAGTATGAGTATGACACAGATCACACCAAAACCTGGGGTCACCTGTAAGGTCAAGTTTAAAACGGTTTATTATCATCATCAAACTGCTGACAACAATGAGCCGTGGCCCAAATGTGAAGCATTGATAATACGACAGGCCATCAGTGGCACACCGGGCACCAGACAAGATCGCAACGGATTGTGATGTCGAAAGCTTGTCATTTTTTTGTCCTTTGACCAAACTTTTAATCATAATTATTATGTAATGTTGACTTACCCGTAAAGCCCACTGCCAGCCGCCAAACAATCTAGCCACGTTAGATCCCACAATGTATCCAAGCCCACTAAAATAAAACAGGGCGCGACATTTTAAAATCAGTACATTAAACGTATTTCATAATACCGACTCTGTGGTTATAAGAAATCAGACTTTTTGGCCAGAGTGTTTTAAAGCTTTTGGCTGATTTTGTCATTCTATGACTTTTGTCTTTGTAGTTACTTTTGGTAATTACGATTTACCTGCCACACGGAACGGCCACGTTGAATACAATGAGCATCTTCGTGCGCATGCTGTCGTGGAACAGGTCACCAATGATCGTGGTTGACACGGTGATGTAACTTGCTTCCCCCACACCTACTAGAGCGCGCATCATCAGGAAAACCCAGAAATGCTACAAAGAGTTTTATGAAATATAAATTTTATTATGAAAACGTTCCACGAATTGTGAACAAAATCATGGAAATGGAAAATACAATAAAATACCAGAAGCGAACGATTTTAGTCAATCGATCTCATTTGTATTCTTTACATTAATATCATAACGCACTGTTTATAAGTCTACAGATAGTCGCTTTAAGTAAAATAGTGAATTCTGTTATTCATAGATCTTAGTAAAAAAAAAAAAGGCTAACAATATCATTCGTAGGAAACGCACGTGCTTGTCGATGAAAGAGCCAGACAGCGTGATGCCAGACCAAAAGAGAATGCCTCCCGCCATCAGGTACTTCCGGGAGTAGCGATCGCCAAGGTAACCAAAGACTGGAGAGCAGATCATATAGGTAAGGACAAACACAGTCTGCAGCAAGCCATCCTGGGAGTTGTCCAGACCGTAGTAAGTTTGAACCTGATCCAAAACACCTGAACAGGTACGAATACGTAATTAGATCAGTATGGGGACGATGACAACATATATCGTTTGTAAAATTCGGTACGAATTTAGCTGTGTATACAAATAATTATACAGGTTTTATCAGAAACAGGTGTATATATGTTATTGGGGATTCATCAAAGGGGCAAACAATAAAATAGAGGCCAAAAAGGGGAAACAGCCTTCATCACAGGGGCGAACACTCAATAGAGGCTAAAAATGGGAAACAGCCTTCCTCACAGGGGCGAACACTCAATAGAGGCCAAAAATGGGAAACAGCCTTCCTCACAGGGGCAAACACTCAATAGAGGCCAAAAATGGGAAAGCCTTCCTCACAGGGGCAAACATTCAATAGAGGCTAAAAATGGGAAACAGCCTTCCTCACAGGGGCGAACACTCAATAGAGGCCAAAAATGGGAAACAGCCTTCCTCATAGGGGCAAACACTCAATAGAGGCTAAAAATGGGAAACAGCCTTCCTCACAGGGGCGAACACTCAATAGAGGCCAAAAATGGGAAACAGCCTTCCTCACAGGGGCAAACACTCAATAGAGGCCAAAAATGGGGAAACAGCCTTTCTCACATGGGCGAACACTCAATAGAGGCCAAAAATGGGAAACAGCCTTCATTCACAGGGGCAAATACTCAAATAGAGGCCAAAAGTGGGGAACCAAAGTGGGGAACCAACCTTCCTCACAGGGGCGAACACTCAAAAGAGGCCAAAAATGGGAAACAGCCTTCCTCACAGGGACAAACATTCAAATAGAGGCCAAAAGAGAGGAACCAGTCTTCCTCACACGGGCGAACAATCAAATAGAGGCCAAAAATGGGAAAACAGCCTTCCTCACTGGGGCAAATACTCAAATAGAGGCCAAAAATGGGAAACAGTCTTCCTCACAGGGGCGAACATTCAAATAGAGGCCAAAAGAGAGGAACCAGTCTTCCTCACACGGGCGAACAATCAAATAGAGGCCAAAAATGGGAAACAGCCTTCCTCACAGGGGCAAATACTCAGATAGAGGCCAAAAATGGGGAACCAGCCTTTCTCACATGGGCGAACACTCAATAGAGGCCAAAAATGGGAAACAGCCTTCCTCACAGGGGCAAACACTCAATAGAGGCCAAAAGAGGGGAACCAGTCTTCCTCATAGGGGCAAATACTCAAATAGAGTCCAAAAGTGGGGAACCAAAGTGGGGAAACAGCCTTTCTCACATGGGTGAACACTCAATAGAGGCCAAAAATGGGAAACAGCCTTCCTCACAGGGGCGAACACTCAATAGAGGCCAAAAGTGGGAAACAGCCTTCCTCACAGGGGCGAACACTCAAATTGAGGCCAAAAGAGGGGATCCAGCCTTCCTCACAGGGGCAAACACTAAATAGAGGTCAAAAGTGGGAATCAGCATTCCACACAGGGGCAAACACTCAAATAGAGGCCAAAAATGGGGGAACCAGCCTTCCACACAGGGGCAAACACTCAAATAGAGGCCATAAAATGGGGGAACCAGCCTTCCACACAGGGGCGAACACTCAAATAGAGGCCATAAAATAGGGGAACCAGCCTTCCACACAGGGGCGAACACTCAAATAGAGGTCAAAATCACAGGCACACGTTACGATGTACGGAAGGGTCTTTATTGGGTATATGAGGGATACATTGGGATGACAAATAAGAGTCCAAAGAGAGATACAAATTTATTTTGCCTTTCACGACACGATTCTGTATTACACCCTATCCTAGTCTTATATAATAGAGTCTCATTTGGGTGGATTTTTCAATAAATGTATTTAGTTTGAATGGGCCAAAATGGGAGTTTCGAGAAATTCAGTTTAGGTACATGTATTTTTTTGGAAGGGTCAAAATGTAAGACTTGTTCAACATTTATCAAATCGGGTAAAAACACCTTTTAATAGAAGCCTAGTCTAAATTTCATCCCAACCAATAATATTCCGTATATGGGAAAAAACATAAACCATTTTTACCTGAGATCGACAATATAAATCTTGTGCTTCCTAAAACATCCAATCAGGCTCTATATAGTGAGTTTAGTTCAACTATGATATAACGTTTATAGTACGGCCTATGTGTGTGAACATGTGAGTGCGAACGGGCTAATTATAGTACAGTGTCGTTCTCGGTTACTAACCTGCCAGTGTATAGCGGTCCATATAGTTTAGGAGATTGACTACAAATAGGACGCCTACAATGAAGTAGGACGTCCCCCGGGATATCCTCCTCTGCCCCGCCCCCTCCTTGACTGTCCCGTCGTCATCGCCGAGGAGGGGAGCTGTGTCGGAGAAATCCTCAGATTTCAGCATGGCTCCTCAGAAACTACGCGTTATCTAGTTTTCTTGTCTAAACACAACAATGGTCACGTTATGGCCGTCATCATTTATCACGAGAAGTTTTCTACTTCCATGTACTGTATATATTACAGAGAATTAACGTATGTGTAGTTATGTACACATTGGACAACTTACGAAATCGTCAAAAACTCTACATCCGGTACGAGAGTCGAACTCGCCATTTGTTATTTACATCCGCCTGAACTTTGTTATCGTACGTTGTTGGCCCGATGTGGTGGTGAAGTATTGTTAGCTTTGTTAACTGTGTATTCGATAGACTGTCTGTACTAGTACATGTATCAACTTTAAAAAGTCAACCTGTTTAAATGAAAATAACAGTGGAATACGTAATTCAGAAATGATAGTTATTCATCAACAAAAACAAAAGATTTCCATGTGTACTATCTATATTCAAGTTGATAATCCTTTATCGCCTATATGACGACGGGTACCGAGGGTCTCTAATACACCGACCGGTCCCGGACCGTCACGAGCTCATGAGTGGTGACTGAAATTTATATATATATCATCAAATAAGATATGGACATGGATATAATTAAAATGCGAGAGTGTTTATCTTTTCACTCTTCGGAATGTATGTATTATACAAACACACTTTCCTAATTCTGCGATGCTGTATTTTCCCAGAGCGCAGGGTCCATGTACAAATGTATACATACTTTGTCGCTTTTGTAATAAAATGTAATCTTCTACCATTTTCAAGTCGACAACACGCTCAAAGGGGCTCATCTTTTTACTTCGTTTATCTTCTAAAGTGAATTCGACACTTTCGTGAGTTTCAAGAAATACAGCGAAACATGACGCTGACGTGTGTTTCTGGTGATACAGCGAAACATGACGCTGACGTGTGTTTCTGGTGATACAGGGAAACACGACACTGATGTCTGAGTGATATCACTTACTGAATAAGTGATATCACTCATTCAAAACTTCTACGTGATATCACTCATTCAAAACTTCTACGTGATATCACTAAATGGGAATTAAAAGTAAATAGGCGCTCTATAAAATTCGGGGTAAGTCACATCCTCAAAATGGGCATTTCAACGAGCACCGAAAACGTCTGACTTCATATCGCGCATGGAAATAGGTTATTTCCAAATTAGTCATATTACTTTCTGAGATCTTTATCGGTTTGCATCTCTCGATACCGTGTGTTGTTAGGTTTATGTCAGTACTCGATATTTGTTAGGTAGAGGAAGCACGGATGTTACTATCAAGAAATGGAAAATTGACAATTGGGAAATTGAAACATCACGCTTACCATATAGCTAATGTTGAGGAGACTGTTGTGTCCTTGAAACAAAACATTGTCAACATATCTATATAGGTGAAATTGAATATATTTTCAGGGCATCTGTTGCCTATTCTGAAAAGCCCTTCGATATAATCAGTCTTGTATGAAACAAAAGCAAGTCTGCCAGAAAAAGGGCCCAGTTTGTACGAAATTCAATCATTCTCGCAAAATCATCTTCAGGGTATTTCCTCTGTGTATTGGTCGTATGTTTAACGAAATACGCTTCAGTAAAACTTCACAAGTACTTACAACGCCATTCACCTTACTAATAACGTCAATCCAATGTGAAACCACGCCCTGAAACGGATATAACCTGCCAATGAAAACAGCATATTGAACGAGAGCATCTTATTAAGAGAGAGAGTACATACTTGAAGAGAGTATTGTATCAAAAAAACTGTATTGAGAGTATTGCATTGAGAAAGTATCGTATTGAAAGAGAGCATCGTCTTGAAAGAGAGCTTTGTCTTGAAAGAGAGCATCGTCTTGAAAGAGAGCTTCGTCTTGAGAGAGAGTGCCTATTAAACGAGTGTCGTATTGAGAGAGTATCGTATTGTGTGTGTGTGTGTGTGTGTGAGAGAGAGAGAGAGAGAGAGAGAGAGAGAGAGAGAGAGAGATCGTATTGTGAGAGAGAGAGATCGTATTGTGTGTGTGAGAGAGAGAGATCGTATTGTGAGAGAGTCAGAGTCGTATTGTGAGAGAGTATCGTATTGAGAGAGTATAGTATTGTGAGAGAGAGAGAGAGAGAGAGAGAGAGAGAGAGAGAGAGATCGTATTGTGAGAGAGAATCGTATTGTGAGAGAGTATTGTATTGAAAGAATGTATCATTTTGAAAGAGAGCACTGTGTTAAAAGAGAGTATCTTATTTAAAGACAGTATCATCTTAAAAGAGAGTACCTATTAAAAGAGAGAATCATGTTGAGTGTATCGTATCAAAACAGAGTATCATATTGACTATTCTTGGCTAGTGAAGTTGGCAGCACTAATATCAGAAGAAATAAACACAGAATAAACAGTCAGTGTTTCAACAATTCCTGACGAAATCCACCCTTCTTTTAAACAACAAAATCACCCAGAAAACGCTTTCCATTTTTTATTTGCTTTTAAAATAATCATTCATAAATATTACATCAAATACATTTAAAATGAACATAAATATTTGTAACTAATTTCTGTGGTTTTATTACTGGGTATTTTCTCAGGTTTTAACTTCATACAGGAAAACGACAATCTAATGATGTCTTATGTCATGTGTTAACACCTGTATCCCCTAGACGTTCATAGCCCACTGTTGTGTGATGTCTGGTGTTAACACCTGTATCCCCTACACGTTAATAGCCCACTGTTGTGTGATGTCTGGTGTTAACACCTGTATCCCCTACACGTTAATAGTCCACTGTTGTGTGATGTCTGGTGTTAACACCTGTATCCCCTACACGTTAATAGTCCACTGTTGTGTGATGTCTGGTGTTAACACCTGTATCCCCTACACGTTAATAGTCCACTGTTGTGTGATGTCTGGTGTTAACACCTGTACCCCCTACACGTTAATAGTCCACTGTTGTGTGATGTCTGGTGTTAACACCTGTATCCCCTACACGTTAATAGTCCACTGTTGTGTGATGTCTGGTGTCAACACCTGTATCCCCTACACGTTAATAGCCCACTGTTGTGTGATGTCTGGTGTTAACACCTGTATCCCCTACACGTTAATAGCCCACTGTTGTGTGATGTCTGGTGTTTTGTGTGATGTCTGGTGTTAACACCTGTATCCCCTACATGTTAATAGCCCACTGTTGTGTGATGTCTGGTGTTTTGTGTGATGTCTGGTGTTAACACCTGTATCCCCTACACGTTAATAGCCCACTGTTGTGTGATGTCTGGTGTTTTGTGTGATGTCTGGTGTTAACACCTGTATCCCCTACACGTTAATAGCCCACTGTTGTGTGATGTCTGGTGTTTTGTGTGATGTCTGGTGTTAACACCTGTATCCCCTACACGTTAATAGTCCACGGTTGTGTGATGTCTGTGTTAACACCTGTATCCCCTACACGTTAATAGTCCACGGTTGTGTGATGTCTGGTGTTCCAGTATTTCATCAATGAGTTTACCTAACTCATTTAAACAATTATTCATGTAAACAAAACATTGTATACTTACTATTTATCAATGCAAGTACCCTATAAGCACTCTATCCCCTATAACTATAAGCACAAAACTTTTTTTCTGGTTGTAATGTCCCATCATTAATAAAACATTGTATACTGTAATTGTCCTAATAAATGCCTTTTCCCTTAGTTAAAAACACAAGACCACTTGATTATTCTGGTCCAAATACAATAATGTAATTCCAATCAGTATTAAAAAACAATGGCCTGAAAAATGTCACAAATGAAACTTTTGTCCTTTTTAAAATCCGCCAACATTAGAATTAATCAATCACACTTCAGATTGATACAATGCCATACAAACTTGTGAAGTGTAGCATATAGCTGAACTTTTGCTTTAGAAAAAGTACAATATTCTACTCTAAATAATTGTAGAGGGCAAAACAGAATCTGATATTTCACAAATATGAAGAGGTCAGAAAAGAAGCTGCCACCATATCTATATCACATACGACCTCAGTGAATTGGCCTATTGTCATGAAAACTGGATGTCAGTGCTGACTCTTTAAAAAGACATAGCAACAGAAAATAAAAACAATCTCATCGTATTCTCAAGAATTTCATTCTTTCTTCCAGTTTCACTATTTACACTTTCTTAACAATCATTTCCAGCAATATAAATACCACAATTGACTCGTCGATCACATAACCTTTCTTTTTTTCTCATTTTCTTACATCTTTCATTTTCTCTCAAAAGTTTTTCTCAATTTTCTTTCAGTCATCAATTCCTCTACATCCATTTGATTTTTACTTGTAAGCTCTATTACAAAAATTCACACACAGAATTTATCACACCAATTAAGACATAGTTACATGCATTTTTAAAATGCTGTTGTAAAAAAAGGAGCAAAAATTAAATTCACAAGGAATATTGTGAATCACAAAAAAAAATGTTAGTTCAGGCAAGATATTCTTTGTATTGTGCCTAAACATCATAATCAAGGTCACAGTGACCTACATAATGTATTAGAATAACAATACAATTACAAAATGTATTACTGAAGGTAAAGGGGTAGTAGAAATATACAAAAAAAACTTTCCTGGAACAGCTTTGTATGGAATATAAATCATTGGCTATAACAGAGGAATTCCACTCAGCATGGATGCTCTCCCTTCTGTCTCATAAAACAGGTGACTTAGGAGTTACTTCCCCTGTCATGAATTCATGTTTCCTTCTGACGGTAGACTTTTATGTATCACAACAAGTAATGGATATATCTCATCTTACCTGTATCCCTTACTTTTACCAATACAATTGCTCATATCTATATACTTGTGTTGCCATGACAACATCAAGATTACCAAGTTCTCTATTTTCTGACAGAAATATTTTAGTACTGGAAAGATAGAAAAATATTGCTCATTTCCCGGATAAAAGTTTTCTATCTGTCACCGGTAATAAGAGGTAGAAGACCGCAGTAAAGTTAACATTGCAATTGAACTAATATCTCCATGACGATCTTTTTCTATAAATCAGACAGTTAATTATTTTGATCATGTGAAATGTTGGTGTTCCACAAATAAAAAGTAGGTTTGTGATGTATGTAATAGATAGATATAAAATACAGATGTTTTAATATGTACTTCCTGTTTGACCATCAAAAAACAGTTCCATTGACAAATCATACTCCTCTAAACAGAAGACCTGACCACCTTAATGACTAATATCTAATATATCACAACCAATATCAATATTAGGATTCATTTAAAAATCAATTGTGGGGCGTTTTGTCACACAAAGTGAACATTTTGTAGCATTTTCTTCTTGGAATGTTTTAAAGCCACTTGAAGTATTATGATAAAAACAATGATTCTAATTTGAAGATAAGCTTGTGATATATCAATAATATGAAACTTGTTTTGAGAAATTTGATCAAATTGATATGACATATAATAACATATCATTATATAGAAATACACCCCCAGTTTATACAGTTGTATCACACATTCAGAATACACAAGCCTGGTGTAGGACCTTATCCAGGTAGTAGTATCGCAGAATAGCTAAAACTTTACAAATGGAAACATGAATTACAAAGTGGAGGGGAGGCTACAGTTAGTCTATATAATACTAGGTATGACAACACAATCAGACAATGTCTTCAGAATTATAAAAATCTTATTGCTGATGAAAAAAATGATAAAACACGACTTTATGAAATGAATTTTTATATCTGGTGATATTTTACTTTATCTATTCTTTAGGAAGTAAAAAAATTACATCTATACAATCACACTTTGAAAAGTTCTTAAATATTTATATACTCTTAAAATAATACAATTTCCTGTATGAGACAGGTTTAGACAAAACCACTGATAAAAACAATTCCTTTAAAATAATCAATACCACTGATAAAAAAGTTTGTTTGTTTGTTCCACGTCCTATTAACAGCCAGGGTCATTTAAGGATGTGCCAGGTTTTGGAGGTGGAGGAAAGCCAGAGTACCCGGAGAAAAACCACCGGCCTACGGTCAGTACTGGGCAACTACCCCACGTAGGTTTCGAACTCTCGCAACCCAGAGGTGGAGGGCTATAGTAATAAAGTGTCGGGGCACCTTAACCACTCGGCCACCGCGGCCCCTGATAAAAAAGGTTTTAATGTCTTTGAAAGAAAGGACTTCCAAACAAAGTAAACAAAGAATGTATTTTGAACAAACAGTACAATGTCATGAAAGATTAATTTTGTAAGCTTTGCACTCTGAGGAATTAGTCTTTTATGACATCTTACAAACTTCAGTTTTCACATAGTGTTTCTACATTGAAGGATATAACAAATATTTATAATACCAAACTAGCACTGGATGATTTGAACAAACATCTTCATTCTAAACTGACATAACGATGATACGTGAAACATCTTCATTCTAAACTGACATGACGATAATACGTTAAACACCTTCATTCTAAACTGACATGATGATGATACGTTAAACGTCTTCATTCTAATTATAAACTGACATAACAATGAAATGTTAAACACCTTCATTCTTAGCTGACATAACGATGAAATGTTAAACACCTTCATTCTTAGCTGACATAACGATGAAATGTTAAACAAAAATATCTCCAAGAATGAAAACATTAACAGGACAAATGAAAAACGATGTTTAGTAAACAAATTGATAATCTCAGTTTATAAAGCACTATGCATGGTATATAATTGTAATAAATAAGTTAATTTTTTTGTATAAACAAATGATCATTTTATCCGACACACAAGAAATAAATTTGTTTTACAAAAATACTGTCTTTCACGCAGTATTTCACCACTTTTGTATCCTCACCTGGCACCTAGCATTGACTACTGACAGCCTAGTACTACAGACAGCCTAGTACTACAGACAGCCGAGTATTACTACAGACAGCCGAGTACTGCAGACAGCCGAGTACTACTACAGACAGCCGAGTACTAGAGACAACCGAGTACTACTACAGACAGCCGAGTACTACAGACAGCAGAGTACTACAGACAGCCGAGTACTACAGACAGCCGAGTACTACTGACAGCCGAGTATTACTACAGACAGCCGAGTACTACAGACTGTCGAGTACTACAGACAGCGGAGTACTACTACAGACAGCCGAGTATTACTACAGACAGCCGAGTACTACTACAGACAGCCGAGTACTACTACAGACTGTCGAGTACTACTGACAGCTGAGTACTACTACAGACTGTCGAGTACTACTGACAGCCGAGTACTACAGACAGCCGAGTACTACTACTGACAGCCGAGTACTACAGACAGCCGAGTACTACTACAGACAGCCGAGTACTACAGACAGCCGAGTACTACAGACAGCCGAGTACTACTACAGACAGCCGAGTACTACAGACAGCCGAGTACTACTACAGACAGCTGAGTACTACAGACAGCCGAGTACTACTGACAGCCGAGTACTACTGACAGCCGAGTACTAGAGATGGCCGAGTACTACAGACAGCCGAGTACTACTACAGACAACCGAGTACTACATACAGTCGAGTACTACAGACAGCCGAGTACTACAGACAGCCGAGTACGACTACAGACAGCCGAGTACTACAGACAGTACTACAGACAGTACTACAGACAGTCGAGTATTACAGACAGCCGAGTACTACAGACAGCCGAGTATTACAGACAGTATTACAGACAGTACTACAGACAGTACTACAGACAGTCGAGTATTACAGACAGCCGAGTACTACAGACAGCCGAGTATTACAGACAGTATTACAGACAGCCGAGTATTACAGACAGCTGAGTACTACAGACAGCCGAGTACTACAGACAGCCGAGTATTACAGACAGCCGAGTATTACAGACAGCCGAGTACTACAGACAGCCGAGTATTACAGACAGCCGAGTATTACAGACAGCTGAGTACTACAGACAGCCGAGTACTACAGACAGCCGAGTATTACAGACAGCCGAGTATTACAGACAGCCGAGTACTACAGACAGCCGAGTACTACAGACAGCTGCTCTCCATTTATTATTTTATGTATTATGAATGAGTATGTTCCTGTTTTACTGTTTTATTAACTGTTGTGAAATTATTTCTTTAAAGAACATGTGACCTCACTGTCAAAATCAAATTTTAAATAACCTGTCCTGGAGCAATAAAATGATAAACAGGATTCATTTGTCAACAAAACATTTTCTCAGTTATTTCTGACACAATAACTGAATACAATATCTGCATATCATTGTAAGTGGACAGGAATGTCACTAACGCAGTGACAACAAACAGAATAATTCTAACATAAACGATGTATCTTGATGTCCGGGTCTGGTGCTATTATCACAGCTTGTTCATCGACACTGAACTACATAGAAACAGACAATTTGTCCAGTTCATGGGGAACACGAGAAGTCCTGGTTGAGGTGTGGATGTCTGGTGTTGTCTACAGAAGAATATCGTTTGGTGGTGAAGTGATGATGGAATATAGAATTCACAATATTTGCCGGTAACTGGTGAACATTGGTCTTCATGATCTATGGTCAAAATTCCTCTATAGTCCAGTGATTTCAATATATAGCTAATTTAAAAGCTCTCTCGCAATGATCACAATATTTAAGAGAACTTCAGAATGGCTGGTAGTAATCTATCAAAAGTTCACAGGGTATGGCCACCTGATTAGGCCAGTGTTCAGGGGGAAATTGACACCCTACATGGTAAGGTCAGAGTTCAAGGGGAAATTGGCCCCTGGTTAGGTCAGAATTCACAGGAAATGACCCCTGTTAGGTCATTATCCAGGGACAATGACCCTCAATAGTTGACTATTTGAGGGATTGCTCAGAAGTCAACATCCACTGACGAGAAGTGTACATCGCCCTTCTGTGTCACCTGACTATATAACCTTTACATCTCTGTTCCGCCATTGGCTGTGAAATCAAACTCCTCATCCTCACCAGCAATGGACTTCAGACTTATCCCTCCATTTTTGGCTTCCTTCTTATTCATATCTACAAAATAGTATCATATTGGGATAACAATACAAGGTTATCTCAAGGTCAGATATCAAACAAGTTTATCTCAAGGTCAGATATATATATCACAACAAACAAGGTTATCTCAAGGTCAGATATCAACACAAATAAGGTTATCTCAAGGTCAGATATCACAACAAACAAGGTTATATCAAGGTCAGATATCAACACAAATAAGGTTATATCAAGGTCAGATATCACAACAAACAAGGTTATCTCAAGGTCAGATATCACAACAAACAAGGTTATATCAAGGTCAGATATCACAACAAACAAGGTTATATCAAGGTCAGATATCACAACAAACAAGGTTATATCAAGGTCAGATATCACAACAAACAAAGAGATCTTGAGGTCATGTCACATATAAAAGTTACCACACAAAACACAAGGTTATATTAGATTGCATATTACACACATTCAGCTTTAACAAATAACATAACTGTATTATCTAGTATACCAGTTTTCATCAGTTATAATTAGACAATAATATTCATACAGTATAATAGTTGCTTTCAGCCTTCGGCTTTTATTATAAAGGCTATAAAGGTCAAAATACAACATGCTATATGTAGGATCTTACATGAGTGCTCAGACACAAGATTTATAAAAAGTTGGTAACTAAATTGAAAAAAAAAGTGAGATAAGTTTCAAATGTTTCAAATGAAATGGAAACAAACTAAGAATCAGTTTTATCATATAACCAGATTTACTGAGTTATCGTTAAAATGTGTTAAACTAATATAACAGGGTTATAGACAACAGACACTGCCACAACAGTTAATACCGGGTACCAAACAAACAGCTAACAAACAGCTAACATACAGGTGCTAATACAAGGCTGGAAATCCTGGTTAATGAAAGCTGAAATATTAAAGTTTATGTCAGAAGTGGTAATTATTGTCCTGTAATGAGCTACTATATAGATTTCTACCACAATATGCTGTGTTATTCCACTCTCAAGCCACTGTATAAATGTGCCGACTGTTGGATATATATATGTTATATACCACTAGTGGTATATGACCTTCCGGTGTTTTGATTGGTCAAGAATTCAAACTTTGACCCGAGCTGCATTTGTTATTGACGTCATCAATAATCACACCTGTATTTGCATACGCAAAATAACACTTGGCCACGTTTCCCTATGATTCAAGCCAATATTATTGTGGTAGAAACAGGTCACATGACTCGTGATTTTTGGATCTGAAATTTATTTCACTGGAGTAAGTTATTTTTTAAAAGTTACAAAAGACACGTCCTTTGTAACTTTTAAAAAATAACTTACTCACGTAAAATATATTCCATATCCAACAACCACTAGTTGTGTAACCTCTATATAGTACACAAGTCATGTATATAGATTTCAGGACAACTTTTCATGCAATAGTATGAACTTCGTAATAATCTGTACAACAAATGACGATTACTGTGACAGGTCATTGTTGTCAGTTTTATTACTGTGGCAGGTCATTGTTGTCGATTTTATTACCATGACAGGTCATTGTTGTCGGTTATATTACAGTGACAGGTCATTGTTGTCGGTTATATTACCGTGACAGGTCATTGTTGTCAGTTATATTACAGTGACAGGTCATTGTTGTCGGTTATATTACCCTGACAGGTCATTGTTGTCGGTTATATTACTGTGACAGGTCATTGTTGTCGGTTATATTACCGTGACAGGTCATTGTTGTCAGTTATATTACAGTGACAGTTCATTGTTGTCGGTTATATTACCGTGACAGGTCATTGTTGTCAGTTATATTACCGTGACAGGTCATTGTTGTCGGTTATATTACCGTGACAGGTCATTGTTGTCAGTTATATTACTGTGACAGGTCATTGTTGTCAGTTATATTACTGTGACAGGTCATTGTTGTCGGTTATATTACCGTGACAGGTCATTGTTGTCGGTTATATTACCGTGACAGGTCATTGTTGTCGGATATATTACAGTGACAGGTCATTGTTGTCGGTTATATTACCATGACAGGTCATTGTTGTCGGTTATATTACCGTGACAGGTCATTGTTGTCGGTTATATTACCGTGACAGGTCATTGTTGTCAGTTATATTACTGTGACAGGTCATTGTTGTCGGTTATATTACCATGACAGGTCATTGTTGTCGGTTATATTACTGTGACAGGTCATTGTTGTCGGTTATATTACTGTGACAGGTCATTGTTGTTGGTTATATTACTGTGACAGGTCATTGTTGTCGGTTATATTACTGTGACAGGTCATTGTTGTCGGTTATATTACCATGACAGGTCATTGTTGTCGGTTATATTACCGTGACAGGTCATTGTTGTCAGTTATATTACTGTGACAGGTCATTGTTGTCGGTTATATTACAGTGACAGGTCACTAGTGTCGGTTATATTACCGTGACAGGTCATTGTTGTCGGTTATATTACCGTGACAGGTCATTGTTGTCGGTTATATTACTGTGAGAGGTCATTGTTGTCGGTTATATTACCGTGACAGGTCATTGTTGTCGGTTATATTACCGTGACAGGTCATTGTTGTCGGTTATATTACAGTGACAGGTCATTGTTGTCGGTTATATTACCGTGACAGGTCATTGTTGTCGGTTATATTACCGTGACAGGTCATTGTTGTTGGTTATATTACCGTGACAGGTCATTGTTGTCGGTTATATTACAGTGACAGGTCATTGTTGTCGGTTATATTACCGTGATAGGTCATTGTTGTCGGTTATATTACCATGACAGGTCATTGTTGTCGGTTATATTACCTTGACAGGTCATTGTTGTCGGTTATATTACCGTGACAGGTCATTGTTGTCGGTTATATTACCGTGACAGGTCATTGTTGTCGGTTATATTACCGTGACAGGTCATTGTTGTCGGTTATATTACTGTGACAGGTCATTGTTGTCAGTTATATTACCGTGACAGGTCATTGTTGTCGGTTATATTACCGTGACAGGTCATTGTTGTCGGTTATATTACCGTGACAGGTCATTGTTGTCGGATATATTACCGTGACAGGTCATTGTTGTCGGTTATATTACCATGACAGGTCATTGTTGTCGGTTATATTACCGTGACAGGTCATTGTTGTCGGTTATATTACCGTGACAGGTCATTGTTGTCGGTTATATTACTGTGACAGGTCATTGTTGTCGGTTATATTACCATGACAGGTCATTGTTGTCGGTTATATTACTGTGACAGGTCATTGTTGTCGGTTATATTACTGTGACAGGTCATTGTTGTTGGTTATATTACTGTGACAGGTCATTGTTGTCGGTTATATTACTGTGACAGGTCATTGTTGTCGGTTATATTACCATGACAGGTCATTGTTGTCGGTTATATTACCGTGACAGGTCATTGTTGTCAGTTATATTACTGTGACAGGTCATTGTTGTCGGTTATATTACTGTGACAGGTCACTAGTGTCGGTTATATTACCGTGACAGGTCATTGTTGTCGGTTATATTACTGTGACAGGTCATTGTTGTCGGTTATATTACTGTGACAGGTCATTGTTGTTGGTTATATTACCGTGACAGGTCATTGTTGTCGGTTATATTACAGTGACAGGTCATTGTTGTCGGTTATATTACCGTGATAGGTCATTGTTGTCGGTTATATTACCATGACAGGTCATTGTTGTCGGTTATATTACCTTGACAGGTCATTGTTGTCGGTTATATTACCGTGACAGGTCATTGTTGTCGGTTATATTACCGTGACAGGTCATTGTTGTCGGTTATATTACCTTGACAGGTCACTGTTGTCGGTTATATTACTGTGACAGGTCATTGTTGTCAGTTATATTACCGTGACAGGTCATTGTTGTCGGTTATATTACCGTGACAGGTCATTGTTGTCGGATATATTACAGTGACAGGTCATTGTTGTCGGTTATATTACCATGACAGGTCATTGTTGTCGGTTATATTACCGTGACAGGTCATTGTTGTCGGTTATATTACCGTGACAGGTCATTGTTGTCAGTTATATTACTGTGACAGGTCATTGTTGTCGGTTATATTACCATGACAGGTCATTGTTGTCGGTTATATTACTGTGACAGGTCATTGTTGTCGGTTATATTACTGTGACAGGTCATTGTTGTTGGTTATATTACTGTGACAGGTCATTGTTGTCGGTTATATTACTGTGACAGGTCATTGTTGTCGGTTATATTACCATGACAGGTCATTGTTGTCGGTTATATTACCGTGACAGGTCATTGTTGTCAGTTATATTACTGTGACAGGTCATTGTTGTCGGTTATATTACAGTGACAGGTCACTAGTGTCGGTTATATTACCGTGACAGGTCATCGTTGTCGGTTATATTACTGTGACAGGTCATTGTTGTCGGTTATATTACTGTGAGAGGTCATTGTTGTCGGTTATATTACCGTGACAGGTCATTGTTGTCGGTTATATTACCGTGACAGGTCATTGTTGTCGGTTATATTACAGTGACAGGTCATTGTTGTCGGTTATATTACCGTGATAGGTCATTGTTGTCGGTTATATTACTGTGACAGGTCATTGTTGTCGGTTATATTACCTTGACAGGTCATTGTTGTCGGTTATATTACCGTGACAGGTCATTGTTGTCGGTTATATTACCGTGACAGGTCATTGTTGTTGGTTATATTACCGTGACAGGTCATTGTTGTCGGTTATATTACAGTGACAGGTCATTGTTGTCGGTTATATTACCGTGATAGGTCATTGTTGTCGGTTATATTACCATGACAGGTCATTGTTGTCGGTTATATTACCTTGACAGGTCATTGTTGTCGGTTATATTACCGTGACAGGTCATTGTTGTCGGTTATATTACCGTGACAGGTCATTGTTGTCGGTTATATTACCTTGACAGGTCATTGTTGTCGGTTATATTACTGTGACAGGTCATTGTTGTCAGTTATATTACCGTGACAGGTCATTGTTGTCGGTTATATTACTGTGGCAGGTCATTGTTGTCAGTTATATTACCGTGACAGGTCATTGTTGTCGGTTATATTACCTTGACAGGTCATTGTTGTCGGTTATATTACCGTGACAGGTCATTGTTGTCGGTTATATTACCGTGACAGGTCATTGTTGTCGGTTATATTACAGTGACAGGTCATTGTTGTCGGTTATATTACCGTGACAGGTTATTGTTGTCGGTTATATTACCGTGACAGGTCATTGTTGTCGGTTATATTACCGTGACAGGTCATTGTTGTCGGTTGTATTACCGTGACAGGTCATTGTTGTCTGTTATGTTACCGTGACAGGTCATTGTTGTCGGTTATATTACCATGACAGGTCATTGTTGTCGGTTATATTACCGCGACAGGTCACTAGTGTCGGTTATATTACCATGACAGGTCATTGTTGTCGATTATATTACCGTGACAGGTCATTGTTGTCTGTTATATTACCGTGACAGGTCATTGTTGTCGGTTATATTACCGTGACAGGTCATTGTTGTCGGTTATATTACCGTGACAGGTCATTGTTGTCGGTTATATTACCGTGACAGGTCATTGTTGTCGGTTATATTACTGTGGCAGGTCATTGTTGTCGGTTATATTACCGTTACAGGTCATTGTTGTCGGTTATATTACTGTGGCAGGTCATTGTTGTCAGTTATATTACCGTGACAGGTCATTATTGTCGGTTATATTACCGTGACAGGTCATTGTTGTCGGTTATATTACCGTGACAAGTCATTGTTGTCGGTTATATTACTGTAACAGGTCATTGTTGTCGGTTATATTACCATGACAGGTCATTGTTGTCGGTTATATTACCGTGACAGGTCATTGTTGTCGGTTATATTACCGTGACAGGTCATTGTTGTCGGTTATATTACAGTGACAGGTCATTGTTGTCGGGTTATATTACCGTTACAGGTCATTGTTGTCGGTTATATTACCGTGACAGGCCATTGTTGTCGGTTATATTACCGTGACAGGTCATTGTTGTCGGTTATATTACCGTGACAGGTGATTGTTGTCGGTTATATTACCGTGACAGGTCATTGTTGTCGGTTATATTACCGTGACAGGTCATTGTTTACGGTTATATTACCGTGACAGGTCATTGTTGTCGGTTATATTACCGTGACAGGTCAGTGTTGTCGGTTATATTACAGCGACAGGTCACTAGTGTCGGTTATATTACTGTGACAGGTCATTGTTGTCTGATTAAAGCAAATAATGTGTTAAAAAAGCCAAAGAAATGAGGGAAATCATGCAGTTAGTCGCCAAATAAACAGGAAGCTCAAAGAAAACAAAATGCCAAGAGGATAAATCTACAATATATATATATTACATGTAGATTATAGTGGAAGGCACTTGGTTGTCAAGCCGTTCAGCATCTTCAGACCTGAGAATGATAGGGTCGTTGTAACTGTCTGTATCTCCAGCTTCCTGTATAGATGCTTGTCCTGTTATATCGATGTTCACAACAAATCAGTAATATACAAAACAATGGAAACATTATCTGATAAAGAAAACTCACTCCCTTAATTTGGTAGATTACTTACAGATGACATACTGTACGTATCTCACAAAACTATCGTAATATTACCCGACATAGAAACCTCACTCCCTTAATTATAAAGATTACTTACAGATGAGTTGAGATGACAAAATATGTCTCACAAAACTATCGTAATATTACCCGACATAGAAAACTCACTCCCTTAATTAGGAAGATTACTTACAGATGAGTCGAGATGACAAAATATGTCTCACAAAACTATCGTAATATTACCCGACATAGAAAACTCACTCACTTAATTTGGTAGATTACTTACAGATGACATACTGTACGTATCTCATAAAACTATCGTAATATTACCCGACATAGAAACCTCACTCACTTAATTTGGAAGATTACTTACAGATGACATACTGTACGTATCTCACAAAACTATCGTAATATTACCCGACATAGAAACCTCACTCACTTAATTTGGAAGATTACTTACAGATGACATACTGTACGTATCTTACAAAACTATCGTAATATTCCCCCGACATAAAAACATCACTCCCTTAATTAGGAAGATTACTTACAGATGACATACTGCATCACCTGTTACAGATCAGTATCTCACAAAAGAATCGTAACATTATCTGATATAGAATTCTCATATGCTAAATTTGAAAGATCACTTTAGAGAAACTAATTATTACATGTTGCAGATCAGTTTTATACAATTTAAATAGTATCTGGCAAGAAAATATCACTCATTAAATATGGCAGACAGACATAGTTCCTCAAAACTCATCCTTCCCTTCACATCAACACCAGCTTACCGTGTGTGATTTTTGAAGCGTTATTTTTGTCCTTTTCGATGAAGAGTGCGGTGGCCAAGAAGAAACCTCCTCCGAGGACACAGATAAAGGGAGTGATATAGAGGGCCGTCTGTAATGTCTTAAACTGTACATAGGGGGAACTCGCTGGAGCATTGTAATGCTTGGATAGAACTTCCGACACCTAAAACACAAAACACAGTGGTATATAATATAAAAATAGGGGGAACTCGCTGGAGCATTGTAATGCTTGGCTAGACCATCCGACACCTAAAAACACAAAACACAGTGGTATATAATATAAAAATAGGGGGAACTCGCTGGAACATTGTAATGTTTGGCTAGACCATCCGACACCTAAAAACACAAAACACAGTGGTATATAATATAAAAATAGGGGGAACTCGCTGGAGCATGGTAATGCTTGGCTAGACCATCCGACACCTAAAACACAAAACACAGTGGTATATAATATAAAAATAGGGGGAACTCGCTGGAGCATTGTAATGCTTGGCTAGACCATCCGACACCTAAAACACAAAACACAGTGGTATATAATATAAAAATAAGGCATCGCAGAGCATATGTATCACCTCATACCAGAAATTATGCAATGACTTGCCAAGAATAACCATTTGGAAATTAGTAAAGATACTTTGGCAAATTACAGTCCCCCACTGAATGTGAAATCATATGCTAAGAATATACAGATGCTGAATTTGTAAAACTTTTTCTTTGATGTAAGCCAACATCAGAATGTAGAAAAGAGTTGGTTACATCACCTCATACAGCGAAGAACAAGATAAAGTGTGGAAAGATAGAGGAACAGACACAATTCAAAGTTATAGCCCCCCCCCCCCCCCCTCACTTCCCAGCCTTCTGTTCTTAATGAGGGATTAATCATTCTTAAATAATTCTGTACTATTACTTCAGAAATTCTATAAATAGAAAAAAGTACTGATTAGTACAAATAGATAAAATATATGCAAACTTGCGAAAGAGATATGAATAAGTTCTCATAGAAATGAGAAAAAGATGTCTGTAGAATTAGGAGTTTACCTCACCCTTAATCCTCTAATCAACAATAAATAATTACCTCACCCTAAATCCTCTAATCAACAATAAATAATTACCTCACCATGCCCTAAATCCTCTAATCAACAATAAATAATTACCTCACCATGCCCTAAATCCTCTAATCAACAATAAATAATTACCTCACCATGCCCTTAATCCTCTAATCAACAATAAATAATTACCTCACCATGCCCTAAATCCTCTAATCAACAATAAATAATTACCTCACCATGCCCTTAATCCTCTAACCAACAATAAATAGTACTAAATCCTCTAATCAACAATAAATAATTACCTCACCATGCCCTAAATCCTCTAATCAACAATAAATAATTACCTCACCATGCCCTAAATCCTCTAATCAACAATAAATAATTACCTCACCATGCCCTTAATCCTCTAATCAACAATAAATAATTACCTCACCCTAAATCCTCTAATCAACAATAAATAATTACCTCACCATGCCCTTAATCCTCTAATCAACAATAAATAATTACCTCACCATGCCCTTAATCCTCTAATCAACAATAAATAATTACCTCACCCTAAATCCTCTAATCAACAATAAATAATTACCTCACCATGCCCTAAATCCTCTAATCAACAATAAATAATTACCTCACCATGCCCTAAATCCTCTAATCAACAATAAATAATTACCTCACCCTAAATCCTCTAATCAACAATAAATAATTACCTCACCCTTAATCCTCTAATCAACAATAAATAATTACCTCACCATGCCCTTAATCCTCTAATCAACAATAAATAATTACCTCACCATGCCCTTAATCCTCTAATGAACAATAAATAATTACCTCATCATGCCCTTAATCCTCTAATCAACAATAAATAATTACCTCACCATGCCCTTAATTCTCTAATCAACAATAAATAATTACCTCACCATGCCCTAAATCCTCTAATCAACAATAAATAATTACCTCACCATGCCCTAAATCCTCTAACCAACAATAAATAACCAGTCTGATTTTTTTTCAGACCAGCACCATATCAAACTGGTTATGTACAGAAAATCATTACTTGTCAAAGCCAACTCACCAATCCTACAATGTATGGACTGCCAGCGTCACCAAGAGCATGTGAGAACAGAATCTGTACTGATTCGGCCGTCGACCTCCGTGTAGGTATTACAACATACTGTAAACGGAAACAAGCTCTGTTTAATGTTTATCACAGAAGGTTAGAATATACAGGTACAAGACATCCTAAAGGGATATTGGTGCCCACCAATGAATGTTTTTTTTAGGTTCCTTGGGTGGTTGATCTTCTCTCTCTTTTTTATTGCTTTCTTTTTTTCCTCATAATAATCTGATAACATGAACACATGGAACCTACATGTGAAGTTTGAGAAACGTCCCACCAGTTCCTTTCAAGAAATATTGATAACAAATTTCAATTCACAAAATTCACGATGGCCACCTGCCGGCCATTTTGTTTAACTGATCAAAAATCTAAATTGAATGGCACAACTTAGGACCAAGGGGAACCTACACATGAAGTTTGAAGAATATCCCTTAAGTACTTTCTGAGAAATATCGATAACAATCTTTCATTGTCAAAATTTAAGATAGCCACCTGTTGGCCATGTTGTTTTCCGATTGGTCCCAAAATGCAATATGCACAACCTACATATGAAATTTGAGAAAGATCCATTCTGTATTTTCTGAGAAATAGCAATTACAAGAATTGTTTAGAGACGGACGACGGACCATGGACGCATGGCGATTTTAATAGCGTCACCATCTGATGATGGTAGGCTAAAAATCTGTTAACACCTTTGTGATGCCTGTAAAGAGATTTAAACTTACCAATAACATATCAGCAATAATGGACCAGTTCAAACATAACATTGTCTCTCCTAGGAAAATCAGGATCTGTAATGTACAGAAATCAGGTGTCAGAAATAATGGACCAGTTCAAACATAACATTGTCTCTCCTAGGAAAATCAGGATCTGTAATGTACAGAAATCAGTTGTTACACCTCAGAGCTAAAGCTGCTGTTTGTCTACTTATAAACATACGTTCGTATTACATATCATCCCAGCGAGGACTAGTTAAAAATGTGAGTGTTATACTTACCCATGTTGGAACTGTGTACCATTCAGACAGTACGAGGGCGAAGAAAAGGAATGGCACACACGTCAGAAGGCCAAAGGCACACACCAGTGGATCTGCACGTGGATTTATCTTTTTGTAGCGCCGAGAAACCTCTGCCCCTAACGCCACACCCACAAATCCAGCTACCACAGTTATTATTCCGAAGGTGAAAGCCACGCTGAAAACAGAAAGAGTAAGGATTGATTATTAACAAATACTTCTGATAATTAAACACTGAACATTATTGATAAATAACATTTGTTATTATACCTTATGTAAGATTCTCGCCTTATTATTGGTCAATTCCTAATCACAAGACCTGAAACAATATGCAGTGTCAGAAACAGCGGTCAACATTGCCGTGGGATATTGCAATGTTCCCCGCTCCGCCCGAAAACGCACGATTGTTTCTTACGGAAAATTCCGAACATTGAGAAGGGAGACAATTCTTACAAACGCAACAGTGACACAGACAACTTGTAAACATGGAGCAGACGTCCAAGAGGTTTGCCTCAATATTTGAGGAGGATATCGATAAATTGATATCTATTCGGTATAATAAAATAAATAGTGCCCTTGTCTGAGGGGAATATGGAGGATTGTTTCCCCGAGGGAACATTATCTTCCCGAGCCAATAGGCGAGGGAAGATAATGTTCTCGAGGGGAAACAATCCTCCATATTCCCCTCAGACAAGGGCACTATTTATACAAGGGCCCAATGGGCCCAAATCGCTCACCTGCAATGCAGTGATCTTTTCATATATGGATCCTGCAGTTATTTGAAAGCATGCTACAGGACCAATATAATGTCTCTCTGCACTTTGGCTTTTCACTAAAAGTCATTTAAAGATTTAAGCATACTTGATCGACGTGACCTTGAATGAAGGTCAAGGTCATTCATTTGAACAAACTTGGTAGCCCTTCACCCCAGCATGCTACAGACCCAATATCAACTCCCTGGGACTCTTGGTTATTGAGAAGAAGTTGTTTAAAGATTTTAGCCTTTTTGACCCCTGTGACCTTGAATGAAGGTCAAGGTCATTCATTTGAACAAACTTGGTAGCCCTTTACCCCAGCATGCTACAGACCCAATATCAACTCTCTGGGACTCTTGGTTATTGAGAAGAAGTCGTTTAAAGATTTTAGCCTTTTTGACTCCTGTGACCTTGAATGAAAGTCAAGGTCATTCATTTGAACAAACTTGGTAGCCCTTCACCCCAGCATGCTACAGGCCAAATATTAGGTCTCTGGGACTCTTGGTTATTGAGAAGAAGTCGTTTAAAGATTTTAGCCTTTTTGACTCCTGTGACCTTGAATGAAAGTCAAGGTCATTCATTTGAACAAACTTGGTAGCTCTTTACCCCAGCATGTTACAGGCCAAATATTAGGTCTCTGGGACTCTTGGTTATCGAGAAGAAGTCGTTTAAAGATTTTAGCCTTTTTGGCCCCTGTGACCTTGAATGAAGGTCAAGGTCATTCATTTGAACAAACTTGGTAGCCCTTCACCCCAGCATGCTACAGGCCAAATATTAGGTCTCTGGGACTCTTGGTTATTGAGAAGAAGTCGTTTAAAGATTTTAGCCTTTTTGACTCCTGTGACCTTGAATGAAAGTCAAGGTCATTCATTTGAACAAACTTGGTAGCCCTTCACCCCAGCATGCTACAGACCCAATATCAACTCCCTGGGACTCTTGGTTATTGAGAAGAAGTTGTTTAAAGATTTTAGCCTTTTTGACTCCTGTGACCTTGAATGAAGGTCAAGGTCATTCATTTGAACAAAATTGGTAGCCCTTTACCGCAGCATGCTACAGACCCAATATCAACTCCCTGAGACTCTTGGTTATTGAGAAGAAGTCGTTTAAAGATTTTAGCCTTTTTGACTCCTGTGACCTTGAATGAAAGTCAAGGTCATTCATTTGAACAAACTTGGGAGCCCTTCACCCCAGCATGCTACAGGCCAAATATTAGGCCTCTGGGACTCTTGGTTATTGAGAAGAAGTCGTTTAAAGATTTTAGCCTTTTTGACTCCTGTGACCTTGAATGACGGTCAAGGTCATTCATTTGAACAAACTTGGTAGCCCTTCACCCCAGCATGCTACAGACCCAATATCAACTCCCTGGGACTCTTGGTTATTGAGAAGAAGTTGTTTAAAGATTTTAGCCTTTTTGACCCCTGTGACCTTGAATGAAAGTCAAGGTCATTCATTTGAACAAACTTGGTAGCCCTTCACCCGAACATGCTACAGACCCAATATCAACTCCCTGGGACTCTTGGTTATTGAGAAGAAGTCGTTTAAAGATTTTAGCCTTTTTGACTCCTGTGACCTTGAATGAAAGTCAAGGTCATTCATTTGAACAAACTTGGTAGCCCTTCACCCAATCATGCTACAGACCCAATATCAAGTCCCTGGGACTCTTGGTTATTGAGAAGAAGTCGTTTAAAGATTTTAGCCTTTTTGACTCCTGTGACCTTGAATGAAGGTCAAGGTCATTCATTTGAACAAACTTGGTAGCCCTTCACCCCAGCATGCTACAGACCCAATATCAAGTCCCTGGGTCTTTTGGCTATTTAGAAGAAGTCGTCTAATTTTTTTTTTAGCCTTTTTGACTCCTGTGACCTTGAATGAAAGTCAAGGTCATTCATTTGAACAAACTTGGTAGCCCTTTACCCCAGCATGCTACAGACCCAATATCAACTCCCTGGGACTGTTGGTTGTTGAGAAGAAGTCGTTTGAAGATTTTAGCCTTTTTGACTCCTGTGACCTTGAATGAAGGTCAAGGTCATTCATTTGAACAAACTTGGTAGCCCTTCACCCCAGCATGCTACAGGCCCAATATTAGGTCTCTAGGCCTTTTGGTTATTGAGAAGAAGTTGCTTGAATGGAAAGTTGACGCCGGACGGACGGCCGGACGGCCGGACGGACGGACGACGGACGGACGACGGACGCCGCGCCACGGCATAAGCTCACTTGCCCTTCGGGCAGGTGAGCTAATAATATATGTAGGACATATCTGGTATCTGTGGCATTTTAGATCCTTAACAATGCCTGGAACATCAGGGCAGAGATTGGAAATGCTCAGTTACACATTTTCACATACAATTACACCGAGATATGTACACATTGTCGTCAGCAATAATTTCCTGATAACTTTGGCTACTGAACTATCTTATAATCTAACAAGAATATCTATGTGCATGTACTGTAACAATGTTTTTCCCGTATCGCTTTGTCAGTAAGCTTTAAGCTCACTCCAATATTCACAAAGTGTACATCTTTGTCGGTAAGCTTTAATGTCAAGCTTTGTCAGTAAGCTTTAACTAACGCCAATATTCACTTTCAGTAAGCTTTAACTAACTCCAATATTCACTAAGTGTACAGCTTTGTCATGTAATATGATGTCCTTGTTAGGGTAGGGAATAATGATGTCCTCGTTACAGTAGGGAATAATGATGTCCTCATTACAGAGGGAATAATGATGTCCTCGTTACAGTAGGGAATAATGATGTCCTCGTTACTGTAGGTAATAATGATGTCCTCGTTACAGTAGGTAATAATGATGTCCTCGTTACAGTAGGTAATAATGATGTCCTCGTTACAGTAGGGAATAATGATGTCCTCGTTACAGTAGGGAATAATGATGTCCTCGTTACGGTAGGTAATAATCATGTCCTCGTTACGGTAGGTAATAATGATGTCCTCGTTACAGTAGGTAAAAATCATGTCCTCGTTACAGTAGGTAATAATGATGTCCTCGTTACAGTAGGTAATAATGATGTCCTCGTTACAGGAGGTAATAATGATGTCCTCGTTACAGTAGGTAATAATGATGTCCTCTTACAGTAGATAATAATGATGTCCTCGTTACAGTAGGGAATAATGATGTCCTCGTTACAGAGGGAATAATGATGTCCTCGTTACAGTAGATAATAATGATGTCCTCGTTACAGTAGGGAATAATGATGTCCTCGTTACATTAGGGAATAATGATGTCCTTGTTACAGTAGGTAATAATGATGTCCTCGTTACAGTAGGTAATAATGATGTCCTCGTTACAGTAGGTAATAATGATGTCCTCGTTACAGTAGGTAATAATGATGTCCTCGTTACAGTAGGGAAAAATGATGTCCTCGTTACAGTAGGGAAAAATGATGTCCTCGTTACAGTAGGTAATAATGATGTCCTCGTTACAGTAGGGAGTAATGATGTCCTCGTTACAGTAGGGAATAATGATGTCCTCGTTACAGTAGGTAATAATGATGTCCTCGTTACAGTAGGGAAAAATGATGTCCTCGTTACAGTAGGGAATAATGATGTCCTCGTTACAGTAGGGAATAATGTCCTCGTTACAGTAGGGAATAATGATGTCCTTGTTACAGAGGGAATAATGATGTCCTCGTTACAGTAGGTAATAATGATGTCCTCGTTACGGTAGGTAATAATGATGTCCTCGTTACGGTAGGTAATAATGATGTCCTCGTTACAGTAGGTAATAATGATGTCCTCGTTACAGTAGGGAATAATGATGTCATCGTTACAGTAGAGAATAATGACGTCCTCGTTACAGTAGGTAATAATGACGTCCTCGTTACAGTAGGTAATAATGACGTCCTCGTTACAGTAGGGAATAATGACGTCCTCGTTACAGTAGGGAATAATGATGTCCTCGTTACAGTAGGGAATAATGATGTCGTCGTTACAGTAGGGAATAATGATGTCCTCGTTACGGTAGGTAATAATGATGTCCTCGTTACAGGAGGGAATAATGATGTCCTCGTTACAGGAGGGAATAATGATGTCCTCGTTACAGTAGGTAATAATGATGTCCTCGTTACAGTAGATAATAATGATGTCCTCGTTACAGTAGGTAATAATGATGTCCTCGTTACAGTAGGTAATAATGATGTCCTCGTTACGGTAGGGAATAATGATGTCCTCGTTACAGTAGATAATAATGATGTCCTCGTTACAGGAGGGAATAATGATGCCCTTGTTACAGTAGGTAATAATGATGTCCTCGTTACGGTAGGTAATAATGATGTCCTCGTTACGGTAGGGAATAATGATGCCCTCGTTACAGTAGGTAATAATGATGTCCTCGTTACAGTAGGTAATAATGATGTCCTCGTTACGGTAGGGAATAATGATGTCCTTGTTACAGTAGGGAATAATGATGTCCTCGTTACAGTAGAGAATAATGATGTCCTCGTTACAGTAGGTAATAATGATGTCCTCGTTACAGTAGGGAATAATGATGTCCTCGTTACGGTAGGTAATAATGATGTCCTCGTTACAGGAGGGAATAATGATGTCCTCGTTACAGGAGGGAATAATGATGTCCTCGTTACAGTAGGTAATAATGATGTCCTCGTTACAGTAGGGAGTAATGATGTCCTCATTACAGTATGGAATAATGATGTCCTCGTTACAGTAGGTAATAATGATATCCTCGTTACAGGAGGGAATAATGATGTCTTCGTTACAGTAGGTAATAATGATGTCCTCGTTACACTAGGGAATAATGATGTCCTCGTTACAGTAGGTAATAATGATGTCCTCGTTACAGTAGGTAATAATGATGTCCTCGTTACGGTAGGTAATAATGATGTCCTCGTTACAGTAGGTAATAATGATGTCTTCGTTACGGTAGGTAATAATGATGTCCTCGTTACAGTAGGTAATAATGATGTCCTCGTTACGGTAGGTAATAATGATGTCCTCGTTACAGTAGAGAATAATAAACAGCAGATAAAGCAAAGTGGTAGAACTTTTTATAGAGTATGACTTATCATCGTTATATCAAAAGGTAAGCTTGGCCAACGCAAGCAAAAATAAAACGACTTAAAATAATCAGCGATGTAGATTTACAACATACATTTAACATTTTGCAGGTTCAGATGTTATTGGCAGTATTGTACATTCCTTTTACTACAATTCATGACCTTATTAGGATGATTAAGTAATAAATACATGCATAACTACGGTGTTCATTACAGAAATAAAAAACGTTTTCCCCATAACCCTAAGTACAAAATACAGCATGCAAAATCCTTGTTTTCTTCCTTAAATTTTTTTTTTTTTTTTTGTAAAATAATATCAAGCAGAATAAAATTTTGATAAAAAGTATAAAGTCTATATTTCTTGCAATTGGGAGAAAGGGAATCAATCCACCAAGATTGAAATAAAAAGCTGAAAAACTAAAATAATGTTTTGATACCTCAGCACATACTTACCAAACCTTGAGGGGTTCTCCAGAACATAAATAGTTAGGCCTACCAATGGACGAGTATGTGAGGTCAAGTTTCAGTAAGTTCAGTGTCATTAACCAGGGGTCATAGTAATCATTTATAGAGGATGATAGCAAAGATTAGCATTAATAAATTTATAGAGGACAATAACAAAGATCAGTATTAATAAGTTTATAGAGGACAATAGCAAAGATCAGTATTAATAAGTTTATAGAGGACGATAACAAAGATCAGTATTAATAAGTTTATCGAGGACGATAACCAAGATCAGTATTAATAAGTTTATAGAGGACGATAACAAAGATCAGTATTAATAAGTTTATAGGGGACCATAACAAAGATTGGTATTAATAAGTTTATAGAGGACGATAACAAAGATCAGTATTAATAAGTTTATAGAGGACGATAACAAAGATCAGTATTAATAAGTTTATAGAGGACGATAACAAAGATCAGTATTAATAAGTTTATAGAGGACGATAACAAAGATCAGTATTAATAAGTTTATAGAGGACGATAACAAAGATCAGTATTAATAAGTTTATAGAGGACGATAACAAACATCAGTATTAATAAGTTTATAGAGGACGATAACGAAGATCAGTATTAATAAGTTTATAGAGGACGATAACAAAGATCAGTATCAATAAGTTTATAGAGGACGATAACAAAGATCAGTATTAATAAGTTTATAGAGGACGATAACAAAGATTAGTATTAATAAGTTTATAGAGGACGATAACAAAGATCAGTATTAATAAGTTTATAGAGGACGATAGCAAAGATTAGTATTAATAAGTTTATAGAGGACGATAACAAAGATCAGTATTAATAAGTTTATAGAGGACGATAACAAAGATTAGTATTAATAAGTTTATAGAGGACGATAACAAAGATCAGTATTATAAGTTTATAGAGGACGATAACAAAGATCAGTATTAATAAGTTTATAGGGAACGATAACAAAGATCAGTATTAATAAGTTTATAGAGGACGATAACAAAGATCAGTATTAATAAGTTTATAGAGGACGATAACAAATAATTTTAAAGAGGACGACAGCAAAGATCAGTAATAGTCTAGTGGAAATAACCAAAGTCAATTAACAGTAATCTAGATCGATTGGCTACAAATAAGGTAACTTTCCAGTAATCAAAATACAAACATCAGTTATCAAAATGAAATAGAAGTCAGGTAATTAACCATGGTTTATTTCAGTTACCAAGATTAAAACAGCACTAACCATGATGGTTTATTTTCAGTAACCACGTTTAACAAGTATTGTTATATGTAATATATATGTGATTTAAGTAAATTTCCAAAAGAACAAAACCATAATCTATGTGTACCTTTTTATTAAGCACACCACTATATAACTAAGCTGGAGTATATAGTTAATTTTACAGAATTATATTCTTCGCCAAAAAATGTGAATTCACAAAAATTAATCTAATCATCAACATCACATCAATATCATGTCTATATCATTCTATCATTAATGCACAGCAACATACCCATACCTATAAGACATCTACACCTAACCAACATTAACCTATAAGTCATTAAACTGAGTTTGTATATTCTACACCTAACCAACATTAACCTATAGGACATTAAACTGAGTTTGTATATTCTACACCTAACCAACATTAACCTATAAGTCATTAAACTGAGTTTGTATATTCTACACCTAACCAACATTAACCTATAGGACATTAAACTGAGTTTGTATATTCTACACCTAACCAACATTAACCTATAGGACATTAAACTGAGTTTGTATATTGAATATCTACACCTAACCAACATTAACCTATAGGACATTAAACTGAGTTTGTATATTCTACACCTAACCAACATTAACCTATAAGACATTAAACTGAGTTTGTATATTCTACACCTAACCAACATTAACCTATAGGACATTAAACTGAGTTTGTATATTCTACACCTAACCAACATTAACCTATAGGACATTAAACTGAGTTTGTATATTGAATATCTACACCTAACCAACATTAACCTATAGGACATTAAACTGAGTTTGTATATTCTACACCTAACCAACATTAACCTATAGGACATTAAACTGAGTTTGTATATTCTACACCTAACCAACATTAACCTATAGGACATTAAACTGAGTTTGTATATTCTACACCTAACCAACATTAACCTATAGGACATTAAACTGAGTTTGTATATTCTACACCTAACCAACATTAACCTATAGGACATTAAACTGAGTTTGTGTATTGAATATCTACACCTAACCAACATTAACCTATAGGACATTAAACTGAGTTTGTATATTCTACACCTAACCAACATTAACCTATAAGACATTAAACTGAGTTTGTATATTCTAAACCTAACCAACATTAACCTATAAGACATTAAACTGAGTTTGTATATTAAATATCTACACCTAACCAACATTAACCTATAGGACATTAAACTGAGTTTGTATATTAATTCTACAACCTAACCAACATTAACCTATAAGACATTAAACTGAGTTTGTATATTCTACACCTAACCAACATTAACCTATAGGACATTAAACTGAGTTTGTATATTCTACACCTAACCAACATTAACCTATAGGACATTAAACTGAGTTTGTATATTCTACACCTAACCAACATTAACCTATAGGACATTAAACTGAGTTTGTATATTCTACACCTAACCAACATTAACCTATAGACATTAAACTGAGTTTGTATATTAATATCTACACCTAACCAACATTAACCTATAGGACATTAAACTGAGTTTGTATATTGAATATCTACACCTAACCAACATTAACCTATAAGACATTAAACTGAGTTTGTATATTCTACACCTAACCAACATTAACCTATAGGACATTAAACTGAGTTTGTATATTGAATATCTACACCTAACCAACATTAACCTATAGACATTAAACTGAGTTTGTATATTGAATATCTACACCTAACCAACATTAACCTATAAGACATTAAACTGAGTTTGTATATTGAATATCTACACCTAACCAACATTAACCTATAGGACATTAAACTGAGTTTGTATATTCTACACCTAACCAACATTAACCTATAAGACATTAAACTGAGTTTGTATATTCTACACCTAACCAACATTAACCTATAGGACATTAAACTGAGTTTGTATATTAAATATCTACACCTAACCAACATTAACCTATAAGACATTAAACTGAGTTTGTATATTCTACACCTAACCAACATTAACCTATAAGACATTAAACTGAGTTTGTATATTCTACACCTAACCAACTTTAACCTATAGGACATTAAACTGAGTTTGTATATTGAATATCTACACCTAACCAACATTAACCTATAAGACATTAAACTGAGTTTGTATATTGAATATCTACACCTAACCAACATTAACCTATAAGACATTAAACTGAGTTTGTATATTCTACACCTAACCAACATTAACCTATAGGACATTAAACTGAGTTTGTATATTGAATATCTACACCTAACCAACATTAACCTATAAGACATTAAACTGAGTTTGTATATTCTACACCTAACCAACATTAACCTATAGGACATTAAACTGAGTTTGTATATTCTACACCTAACCAACATTAACCTATAGGACATTAAACTGAGTTTGTATATTCTACATCTAACCAACATTAACCTATAGGACATTAAACTGAGTTTGTATATTCTACACCTAACCAACATTAACCTATAGGACATTAAACTGAGTTTGTATATTCTACACCTAACCAACATTAACCTATAGGACATTAAACTGAGTTTGTATATTCTACACCTAACCAACATTAACCTATAGGACATTAAACTGAGTTTGTATATTCTACACCTAACCATGAGTTTGTATATTCTACACCTAACCAACATTAACCAATAAGACATTAAACTGAGTTTGTATATTCTACACCTAACCAACATTAACCTATAGGACATTAAACTGAGTTTGTATATTGAATATCTTCACCACCTCGTCCCGTTGTCCCTAACTACTGTTACTCTCCAACATGTACCTACCCAGCTTGTGTGGCCTCATTGCCCTGAGATTTAATGGAGTCGTACATGAAGAGAGGCGCCCACAGTGCCAGGGCACCGGTAGTGAATGCTACACAGGTAAATCCTATTGTTGACAACACAAAACTTGGTCTGTGGAGGAAACAATGAAACAATTCAGCAGTCGATAAAACACTATGTTTTCACCAGTGAAATATTTGAGATGAAAACAAAGTCAGCAGTAGATAAAATTTATATTTTCACCAGTGAAATATCTTAAATGAAAACTTAGTCAGCATTAGATAAAATATGTTTTCACCAGTGAAATACCTTAAATTATCAATGTGATAAAAGCTTATATTTTATCATCTTCACTATATCATCACTTTTACTTTGGAACAACTGATAGTGATTAAAGCCATCTTAAATCTGTTTCCATCTCAGATTTATTAAACAAGCCACATTCTATCTCTCCATGGCCTCTTTCTTACAGACTTCCATAACAAATCACTTATTTTATAGAAGAAAAAACAACAGAAAATGGAAAGAGGTGAAAGATCCTGAATATCAAACCACCCTATATAGACTGGTAATTACATTTTGATAACCTCCTTGAGATCTGTGATGTAGCTTGTGTTGTGGAGAGTGACTCCTCCCTCAGACATCCCTCGCTTCGGCTCCTTTAGTACCACTAGGATCAAAATCACACATACCACACCCAGTACGGGGGTCACCTGGAAATACGGAGAAATCCTATCATACTATATCTTACCAGAAAAGGAATAGTGGGAAACTGATACTATAATATTGTAAATATCACCAGTACAGGAAAAGTGAGAAACTTATACTAAATCCTATCAGGACATATGTACCGTGAAAGGTAACCTTCTAAATCTTATCCTGTGAAAGTTACCCTACTAAATCTTATCCTGTGAAAAGTACCCTTCTAAATCTTATCCTGTGAAAGGTACCCTTCTAAATCTTATCCTGTGAAATTACCCTACTAAATCTTATCCTGTGAAAAGTACCCTTCTAAATCTTATCTTATGAAAGGTACCCTTCTAAATCTTATCTTATGAAAGTTACCCTTCTAAATCTTATCCTGTGAAAGTTACCCTACTAAATCTTATCCTGTGAAAAGTATCCAACTAAATCTTATCCTGTGAAAGGTACCCTTCTAAATCTTATCCTGTGAAAGGTACCCTTCTAAATCTTATCTTATGAAAGTTACCCTTCTAAATCTTATCCTGTGAAAGTTACCCTTCTAAATCTTATCTTATGAAAGGTACCCTACTAAATCTTATCCTGTGAAAAGTACCTTTCTAAATCTTATCTTATGAAAGGTACCCTTCTAAATCTTATCCTGTGAAAGTTACCCTACTAAATCTTATCCTGTGAAAAGTATCCTACTAAATCTTATCCTGTGAAAGGTACCCTTCTAAATCTTATCCTGTGAAAGGTACCCTTCTAAATCTGTATCCTGTGAAAGGTACCCTTCTAAATCTTATCCTGTGAAAAGTATCCTACTAAATCTTATCCTGTGAAAGGTACCCTTCTAAATTTTATCTTATGATAGGTACCCTTCTAAATCTTATCTTATGATAGGTACCCTTCTAAATCTTATCCTTATGAAAGGTACCCTACTAAATCTTATCTTATGAAAGGTACCCTTCTAAATCTTATCCTTATGAAAGGTACCCTTCTAAATCTTATCTTATGAAAGGTACCCTACTAAATCTTATCTTGTGAAAGGTACCCTTCTAAATCTTATCCTGTGAAAGGTACCCTACTAAATCTTATCAGGAGAGGAATAATAGGAAATGTATACAAGATCTTATAAGGAAAAACACCAATGATCAAACAAAAAAGCGTTTTAATACAAAACAAGTCTTAAGCTTTTCAACATCAGTCTACTCTCTTTCTAAAATAATATCAATATGTTTTCTACTTTCTGTAAAATAAAACAATGTTTTGTATTTAATTCAAAACTTCTATCTTTACATGTTTTAAGTATAATGCCAACAAGGTGTTAATACTCATATTCTCATTACTAGTCCTCAGACTAGCTGAAGTAAGCTATTATTTCAGTAATATAATGTATTACTATTACGGTACCAGTAAGCTATTATTTCAGTGATATAACTATTACAGTACCAGTAAGTTATTATTTCAGTGATATTACTATTACAGTACCAGTAAGTTATTATTTCAGTGATATTACTATTACGGTACCAGTAAGTTATTATTTCAGTGATATTACTATTACGGGACCAGTAAGGTATTATTTCAGTGATATTACGGTACCAGTAAGTTATTATTTCAGTAATATTACTATTACAGTACCAGTAAGTTATTATTTCAGTAATATTACTATTACAGTACCAGTAAGTTATTATTTCAGTGATATTACGGTACCAGTAAGCTATTATTTCAGTGATATTACTATTACGGTACCAGTATGTTATTATTTCAGTGATATTACTATTACGGTACCAGTAAGCTATTATTTCAGTGATATTACGGTACCAGTAAGTTATTATTTCAATGATATTACTATTACGGGACCAGTAAGTTATTATTTCAGTGATATTACTATTACAGTACCAGTAAGGTATTATTTCAGTGATATTACTATTACGGTACCAGTAAGTTATTATTTCAGTGATATTACTATTACAGTACCAGTAAGGTATTATTTCAGTGATATTACGGTACCAGTAAGTTATTATTTCAGTGATATTACTATTACAGTACCAGTAAGCTATTATTTCAGTGATATTACTATTACAGTACCAGTAAGGTATTATTTCAGTGATATTACGGTACCAGTAAGTTATTGTTTCAGTGATATTACGGTACCAGTAAGCTATCATTTCAGTGATATTACTATTACGGTACCAGTAAGCTATTATTTCAGTGATATTAAGGTACCAGTAAGTTATTATTTCAGTGATATTACTATTACAGTACCAGTAAGGTATTATTTCAGTGATATTACGGTACCAGTAAGTTATTATTTCAGTGATATTACTATTACAGTACCAGTAAGCTATTATTTCAGTGATATTACTATTACAGTACCAGTAAGTTATTATTTCAGTGATATTACTATTACGGTACCAGTAAGCTATTATTTCAGTGATATTACTATTACGGTACCAGTAAGCTATTATTTCAGTGATATTACTATTACGGTACCAGTAAGCTATTATTTCAGTGATATTACTATTACGGTACCAGTAAGCTATTATTTCAGTGATATTACTATTACAGTACCTGTAAGTTATTATTTCAGTGATATTACTATTACAGTACCAGTAAGCTATTATTTCAGTGATATTACGGTACCAGTAAGTTATTATTTCAGTGATATTACTATTACAGTACCAGTAAGTTATTATTTCAGTGATATTACTATTACAGTACCAGTAAGCTATTATTTCAGTGATATTACGGTACCAGTAAGTTATTATTTCAGTGATATTACTATTACAGTACCTGTAAGTTATTATTTCAGTGATATTACTATTACAGTACCAGTAAGCTATTATTTCAGTGATATTACGGTACCAGTAAGTTATTATTTCAGTGATATTACTATTACGGTACCAGTAAGTTATTATTTCAGTGATATTACTATTACGGTACCGGTAAGCTATTATTTCAGTGATATCACTATTACAGTACCAGTAAGCTATTATTTCAGTGATATTACGGTACCAGTAAGTTATTATTTCAGTGATATTACTATTACAGTACCAGTAAGTTATTATTTCAGTGATATTACGGTACCAGTAAGTTATTATTTCAGTGATATTACTATTACGGTACCAGTAAGTTATTATTTCAATGATATTACTATTACAGTACCAGAAAGCTATTATTTCAGTGATATTACGGTACCAGTAAGTTATTATTTCAGTGATATTACTATTACAGTACCAGTAAGCTATTATTTCAATGATATTACTATTACAGTACCAGTAAGTTATTATTTCAGTGATATTACGGGACCAGTCAGCTATTATTTCAGTGATATAACTATTACAGTACCAGTAAGTTATTATTTCAGTGATATTACTATTACGGGACCAGTAAGTTATTATTTCAGTGATATTACAGTACCAGTAAGCTATTATTTCAGTGATATTACGGTACCAGTAAGTTATTATTTTAGTGATATTACGGTACCAGTAAGCTATTATTTCAGTGATATTACGGTACCAGTAAGCTATTATTTCAGTGATATTACTATTACGGGACCAGTAAGTTATTATTTCAGTGATATTACGGTACCAGTAAGTTATTATTTCAGTGATATTACTATTACGGTACCAGTAAGTTATTATTTCAGTGATATTACTATTACGGTACCAGTAAGTTATTATTTCAGTGATATTACGGTACCAGTAAGCTATTATTTCAGTGATATTACTATTACGGGACCAGTAAGCTATTATTTCAGTGATATTACTATTACGGGACCAGTAAGCTATTATTTCAGTGACATGAATTCATGCAGATCACACCGAGACATTAGTCCTTACCCGTAAAGCCCATTGCCAGGCCCCTAAAGCTTTAGCTACGTTGGACCCCACGATGTAGCCCAAGCCACTGAAAAATAAAGCATATAATCACTTATATTAGAGTCACCATACCAGTACAATACATACTGAGTTAGGTTGTGGATCCCACACTTCCACCAAATCAGCCAGAATTTGATTCCGTGATAGTAAAGTACCTGTCTGACCTTATGAGTTATCTCTGAGTTACCTAGTTATCTCTGAGTTACCTAGTTATCACTGAGTTACCTAGTTATCTCCGAGTTACCTAGTTATCTCCGAGTTACCTAGTTTTCTCCGAGTTACCCAGTTATCTCTGAGTTACCTAGTTTTCTCTGAGTCACCTAGTTATCTCCGAGTTACCTAGATTTCTCAGAGTTACCTAGTTTTCTCCAAGTTACGTAGTTTTCTCCGAGTTAAATAGTTATCACTGAGTCACCTAGTTATCTCCGAGTTACCTAGTCATCTCTGAGTTACCCAGTTTTCTCTGAGTTACCTAGTTTTCTCCAAGTTACGTAGTTTTCTCTGAGTTACCTAGTTATCTCAGAGTTACCTAGTTATCTCCGAGTTACCTAGTTTTCTCCGAGTTACCTAGTTTTCTCTGAGTTACCTAGTTATCTCTGAGTTACCTAGTTATCTCCGAGTTACCTAGTTATCTCTGAGTTACCTAGTTTTCTCTGAGTTACCTAGTTTTCTCCGAGTTACCTAGATTTCTCAAAGTTACCTAGATTTCTCAGAGTTACCTAGTTATCTCTGAGTTACCTAGTCATCTCTGAGTTACCTAGTTATCTCCGAGTTACCTAGATTTCTCAGAGTTACCTAGTTTTCTCTGAGCTACCTAGTTTTCTCCGAGTTACCTAGTTATCACTGAGTCACCTAGTTATTTCCGAGTTACCTAGATTTCTCAGAGTTACCTAGTTTCCTCAGAGTTACCTAGTTATCTCCGAGTTACCTAGATTTCTCCGAGTTACCTAGTTATCTCCGAGTTACCTAGTTTTCTCAGAGTTACCTAGTTTTCTCTGAGTTACCTAGTTATCTCCGAGTTACCTAGTTATCACTGAGTCACCTAGTTATCTCCGAGTTACCTAGATTCTCAGAGTTACCTAGTTTCCTCAGAGTTACCTAGTTTTCAACGAGTTACCTAGATTTCTCTGAGTTACCTAGTTATCTCCGAGTTACCTAGTTTTCTCTGAGTTACCTAGTTATCTCTGAGTTATCCAGTTTTCTCTTACATTAAGACTATACACTACTATCATTACTAGCTTGAGATAAATAAGAACATTTCGTGATCTTGATTTTTTCTTCCTTTTTTTTTTTAAAGATTTTTTTTTTATATATTTTCAATGGACAAATATTGCACACAGGACCTTATACAAACAAATAAACATGTACGACATAAATAACAGAGATAAACTCTTGTACCATAAAAATGTCGGGATCACAATCATAATGGATTTTTTACATGATGTTCGTTCAAAATCATCCATGCCCTGAAATTCTTATCTACTTTACTAACATTCCAGACAATGATGTGAATAAATACATGTATGTAATACAAACCTTCCAACTGGAATGGCGAAGTAAAATACCATGAGCATTCTGGACCTCATACCTCCAGTGAACAGATCTGCTATAATTGTTGGGGCGATAGTAGAATAACTTGCCTCTCCTATACCAACTAATGCTCGCATTATCGCAAAGCCATAAAAATGCTGCAATAAGATCAGAAATAAAACATTATGATGCTGTTCTACTGTTCCTGCTTCTTCATAGTTTTTCTCATTTCATCATGTTTGTCATACAAAATATGCATTTCGAGGGTTCTATTGGCCCATCAGAGGCACTGTACATATATAGAATTTTTAGTGAGCATGTAGCTGGAAGTCCATGGATCGAGATAGAACTACTAGAAGCCACAGGCTAATCATACAAATACTTCAAATTGATAAAAAGTAAAAACATTTCCACCTCATAAACATTTTTAAGAAATGATTTAAAATTTTAAAATCCTTAAAACAAGTTTTACTGATAAAATTAAGAAAAAAATTGTGGATAAAACTTTGTCTTCACCTTAGTAACTTTATAAACCCCTATTTCACATCACAGTGCATCATTATGTAAGAAAATTTGGCCTCCTCCAAGGGCTTGATATTTCCAGTTCTATTTTTAGTAACAGTGACCTTGACCTATGGGACTTTATGTCTATTGATCATGTGAAGATTACTAGTCCCTGTATAAGGGCTTTTGATGATATATTTTTGTTAGGATATCAAGTCTGGTTCTATTTTTGATAACAATGTACTTGACCTTGACTTTGACTTCAGGAAGTTTTTAATCTCCTATTGCATCTCATTTCATCTTCACTATAACAGTATTATCAGTATATAATTATATATCTTCACTATAGCAGTATTATCAGTATATAATTATATATAACACTTTCACATGACCCAGGACTGATTCACTCAAACAATGTAACATGACCCTATCATTGTATATCACACATGTCCATAGATAACACAGACAATATAGCCTTGTTGATATCGATACAAGAAACACAACATACAAGAATTTTTATTTTGCGTCGTGTGACTTTAACAACAAACATTAGCTCAATAAAGCTATTTCTACGACGTCCATGAATTTTCACTGAAACTTCTATTCCTGTATGACAAATGTAAACTAGATGTGATTTATTAACTGATAATCAAAGATTATATATAAAACCTGTTTTTTTAATTAATAATTTTAGTGATTCACAAAAATTTCCCTGCATAGATTGAAGCCAAGACAAATGTTTCTGTGCATGTTATCTATTTGTCTAAAAAATATTATTGCAGTAAGAAAATGTTCATTCAGCAACAAAAAACCACAATACTATTGGTAGACATGAATTTACAGAGGACTAATATAAATTGCATTATCGTATTTACCATGAAATGCGCCCAGAGAGCCTGGCCATATATCACACAAACTTTAACTTTAAACAGGAATGGCTTATTGCACATGAGTCCCTGCTAGCATGATGGGTGACATATATATACAATGAAGTAAAAATAACAAATGATCAATGATTGGACATGAGCTACGGTAATTAATACAATCACATCTTGTCTATACTTACATCTCTAGGTACCATAGATCCAGCCAAAGTTACGACCGACCAGAAAAATATACCTCCAGCCATGATGTATTTTCTCGTATATCTATCACCAAGGAAACCAAATATTGGGGAAAATACCATATATGTTAATACAAAGACTGTCTGTATGAGTCCATCCTCGGAGTTCTCCAGATTGTAGAAGTCTTGGATATCTTTAAGTACACCTGTTAGAAGAGAGAAAACCTCATCATAGCCATAACATTCGATATATAGAGGTTACAAAACGGGCCTCAAACTATCCTTTATCTTGAGTATTCCACAGTTTTTGTTGTTTCTCCAATACTTATATATACCTATACGTTTGTGTGTACTGGAAGTCAGCCTTCCACGGAATGCTAAACTGAAGCTATGCAGCAAACCTTTAGCATGCATGCGAAAATAGCATGTGTGAATGAGAGATTTCAAAATTTGGAAGTTTGTTAATCTAAATATTGGGCGTGGTCGATATTGAAGACAAGCAATTTCATAGAAGTATGATTATTTTAACCAGTGTGTTGTTTTATTTAAAAAGTTGTCATGTGTGGGTTGGATAAAGGACTCGCAATCGGCGAACATTGTTTTGGGAAAGCCCTTTTCATATTGAACTTTGAAGAGGTGGGTATTTTAGATATGTATTATGTTATTCATGTAAACTGGTAGAAGCTGTATTTCTATATAAAATAGAGATTGAATAACAAGTTGTAATATATATTTATATGGTCAACAATTGTAACTGAGTATAATCGGAAAGATGCTTCATCTTTATTGTTTAATTGTACGAATATATTGTATGTATAGTAATATAATGTATTTCATGTTACAGGTGTTTTTGTTGAGATTGAACTCTGGGGTTGTGTTGTATTGTGAGTAAAACATGACTATTACACATCTACCTCCATAGATATACCGTATTTGACTTAATAAGGGCGCCCCCACTGTCAATTACCCGCACCCTGCGCCCTTATTAGGTCAAATACGATACATATATGACATGTAGACTTTATACCTGTATGATCACAGCTAATTTCTTGCTGGTGGCTATAGACACCTATAAAGTTACGTAAGAATACCTGATCAAGTGTAATCTGTTTCTTTGACACCTATACATGTACAGGTAACCTTGGTATATCTAAGGCCGACTTGCATATACATAACAGAAAATTTGTGAATCAGAATTGATATCACATGAGGATACAGCTATACTATTACACTCTTTGTGTGTGTGGGGGAGGGGGGGGCAGATTCAATGGTTACATAATTATGTATAGAGTGGGGGTACGTAATTTCGCACACTTTCGGTATGTATTTAAATACATTTCCATCAAATCAATTTCAAATCAAGAAAGAATACCTCACATTGTTAGATGTACAAATGCTTCGTAACATACAAGTGTGCAACCTGATATGCGCACACGTATCACTGCGCATGGGAGCTGTTGTTAACTTGTGTTTATTGCTGGGTTTGAAGACGATCGGGAACGTAATTTCGCACACCCATCTAACTTATTTAATTTTGTTGGTAAAAATAGTTTCCAGTCATCTTGTAGACAAACAACATCCTAAACTAAGATTAAGCCCAATGCCATGATTAAAAAAATCTTTAAAAACAAAATAATGTGAAATTAGAAAGTGTTAATTTACCGCCATTTTAGCTTTAAGTAATGACCGCTCCCTACGGAGGTAATGTAAACAAGGCGGTAGTCTAACAAGGCGGTGAAAATGACGGGGTGTCTACAGGTCAGCGCTGCTATAAGTTATACTTAAGTGGATTTGTATTCAGTTTTGTTTATAATCTGATCAAATAATATTTTCCCTAAATATTTGCAAATTCACATGCCAATCAACAACTGGGATTATTTTAAATAAAATATTTAATCATCCGGTATCAATTTTATCGGAAGAGAGTCGTATCAATTAAAATTTGTTTTCAAAACGAACTTTATCTGAAAAGATGTACTTAAAATGGCAAATGTTCCACTAAAGGTTGGCATTAGTCAACATATAAACAAAAAAGCACAGTCCTCGACCACTTAGAGGAAAAACGCAAAAAATCGTCAGGTGTGCGAATTTACGTACTGTGCGAAATTACGTACCCTTGCTCTATATATATACGGTATACAGTGAAGAGATAATCTTACAACTCCAACAGAAATTCTTGAGTTGATGCTATGGAAAAACTTATTCAGTTGTCTAACATTGTAGTATTATATCAATGACCTACAACATCCCACATCTTGTTGACAAACTACATATGTACATGTATATTCATTGCTATCATAGCAGCTGTACAGTACTGTATGGTTAACTTGGCATCAAAGTCTGCGACCATACATATAAATCGTATTGGGTTATTTAAACATATAATCTAAAGAACCCAGGCACGTGTGTTTTTAACAGGTTAACCTGATTATGAATACATATAAAGAAACAACACATTACTTTATACTTACAATAGCACTCGCCTTCAGTACTTTACTTACTATTTAACCCACCCCTCCCCCACCCACCCACCATAACTTTCCGTAACGGTGGTATTGTTATATTGTTTTCACCTGCAACTGTATATCTGTCCATGTAGTTGAGGAGGTTAATACACAAGAGAATCGCTACCGACGCATAGGCTGTAGATTTCGGTATGGACTCGTCCCCATACGATTCCACCACAACGTGCTCGGGAACCTCAACCTCTGGATGGCGTCGATTGCCATCGTCATCGACGATTGGGGCAGTATCTGAAAAATCAACAGGCATTTCATCCAGTTGAACGGTGTCGTCGAAGGGAGGGACGAATTTACTCATTTGTAAACATATCACATGGACCAAGTACGTAGAGACTCTTGACTGCCTGTCACAAGTGGTAACCTAAATAAACCGGCTTATCATCAAGCTTCTTCGAGACCAAACCAATCGCGATTCGAGAACCTTTAATGTTTGACTTACCGGAAGTTGATTCTTTAAGGATGCGAACACGTTGATTTTATTCAAAATTCTTATGGGCGTAGATTCTAGTTTGGGTTTCGGAAAACGTGTCTGCAAAATTTTTTTTTCTGAACCAGAATCTTGTTTTATTCGGCATAGCCGTATAATATTCTTTTGGTCCCGAATATGACGCGACATGTGGCGTTACTGGTCAAGATGATGTATATGATTGGTCAATGTAGCGATAAATGCAAAATGCAGATATTCAGTTAAAAACGAAACAAGGTTAAGATTGAATGCATGCTAAATAAATGGATGTATCTTTTTAAATGACGCATTAATAAAATTATATTCCTGATCCAAATGTAGTCTTATTTTCAGTTCGTTAATTAATTTCACCAGCAGTTTTACATTATAACCAACAGCATTAAAACTATGCCGTTTAACTTTTTAAAAGATATTTCTCGTTTTAATTTAAGATATGGATATAATGGTCAACGGCCTGTTCCCGTTAACTACGCTAATCTTAGGTAGCCTATATCTCAGACTGCGCGGTTTGCCGTTTCTGTTATGCCGCTGCTCTTTTTTGTATAGATCACATAAGGCATAATTATATCCTGGTTAAACTGGGTAATTCGGGATAAGTCAGACATATCCCGAATTAATCAAGATTCTTGTAACGTTAACGTTGACCTTGTACATAGACTGTTAAGACGCCGGAAGTATTCTATAGCCCACATGATGTCATTTCTTTATTACGTCACCATGGTGTTTTTACTTCTGGCTATATATATATATATATATACACTATCTGCTTCAATATATAGAGGATATTGAATGCATGCTTTCCCGTTTGATATCACGTATATTTCACGAGTATGACAGAATATCGATATTTTCAGGCGTGCGAAGCCATAGCATTGTTCCTTAAAGTCATGATATACCTTTAAACACCATATATATTTCACCAATCAAAAGATAGTAAATGGCGACAATGTTTTTTTTAGATCCAAAACTGGAAGTCACAACGTGTGTACCACTGAGAGGCCTCAATTTCATTTTCAAAGTAAACGATCTACTTCCGCGGGCTGTTTGAAACTTGTCATTTCTTTAGGCATCTTTCAAAACCCAAATGTATGAGGTGCCGTTTTAGTTTGTACCTACAAAATGTGATATCACAAATTCTATTTATTAAATATCATTAATTCCAGTAATAAGTGATATCTTTAACTCGAATTTAGTGATATTACATTTTGCAGATAAATACTAAAACGGTGCCCGCGTCCATCTTTTAACATCCAGAATAGAAGTCGTAGTCATGTTTATAATGTCATTATATATACGCCTACATACCAAAATCAGACAATCAGTACTTTCAGTAATTTGTTAGTTTCCCACTGGGGTACGTCAAGCTACTCCTAATTATTATTAGATTAATTTGATATTTACATTTCGAATTTTCACAGGCATGTACCGTGTGATTGTCAAATCACAAAACGGATTTCACCATTGTGTTTATCATGTTATACAACACTGTTATAACCGATTTTCAAGTAAATCTAAACTTTGACCAATCAGAACCCTTCCTTAGACGGTCATTTTGTGGCCAATGTCAATTTTTTCATCTTAAAGCATGTCTTATACTTATCCATTTTTGTCCCCATTTTGATGCCCGAAGTTAGGACGTACACGCCCTGCCCAAATAGAACAAAAGTTAGGACTCAAAATGTTTAGCCAAACAGAGGCTGTGACGGCCATCTTTGATGGTTTTCAGAAAAAAACAAAATGTTGTTTGCTCATAAAAAGACCATCAGTAATAAACCCTCAACGTTTGTTGAAGATTCGACTTATTCTTTTCGAAGAAGAAGAAGAAGAAGAAGAAGAAGAAGAAGAAGAAGAAGAAGAAGAATCAAGAAATAAGTCCCAAAAATTAGTTTGTGGGACTTAAACAGACTGATGGTATGGACCTACAGATTAAACGAAGGAATAATCCCATTCCAATCGTTGTATTTTCACATATTTGTTCTTTGAATGGAAACAAGAAAAATATCAAAAGCGCATATTTTAAAGCCGTTTATTGTCGCAACTAAAGAAGAGAATATAGCTATTTTCAATGAATGTATAGCAATTTTATAACATTGGTTAACTTTTGAATGTCACGTGACGGTTATTTGTGTCCTTGTTATCGCTGTGGATGTACGACTCCGATAACCGGCTAACAATACCATTAACTGATACGGGTTAATAAATTTACTTTAGATTGTTGCTACGACCTACATTTTGTATGTATAAATATAAAGTCGTTTTCGGGCCTATCAAACCAAGGTCCATACCTTGTATTATACTGATACGTTAATCATCTAAACGGGGGTTGCGAATTTGGCAAAGTCTACAACCATCATTTTTTAACAAAAAAAATCGATTATCACTATAACCAATTTCAATCTTATATGGCAGGAGGAAATTTTGTTTCGCAAAATGTAATCCAGTGTCTAATTTATGATACACTGTTACAATTAAATCAGTTTAGACGTTTTACAATGACAGCTAATAATAAGCAATGGGTGTTTAGCAAATGTTGTTACGGTCCTTTAATACGCAGTGGTATTATTGGCTAACTTGATAAAGCCCGGCTCACTTGTCGACAGTATCTAAGCGTGTTTGAGGGCCATACCATTATTTATTCTGACATTCATTATATTCATATTTTAAAAGAGTGGGGAAGTTTTACGTCATTTCACATTTCTAACGTTATTCTGTGAAGTGCCGAACTATTCCCCAATCTAATAGGAAGTCAATAAGGCTGGTTTACGGGTCTTACCAATTCACCCCCACGTGGTACCATCATCACACGTGTACTGTACACGATCGTATGATATTTCTCATATGTTCCACACATATCTCCAAGGTAAGTTTCTGTTAACAATAACCACCTTCCACGGTTGTATCAGTACGGATGTGGGCTAATGATTAGAGTGTTTTCATGCCTGTCATGTAATATATTTTGCATAAAACATGTTTTTTACACAACCACGTGTTGTGTGGTGAGATGTACGATACTTACTGGGTTTCTCACCGACAGTCACCTCCAGTTCCAATCCCTTATTTACGTATCCACCATTTTCACCAACATGATCGCCTTTCTCCATCCTCAACTTTCACGCACTAATCCAAGATGCTTTCACCTTTTTACGGAACATGTGTTTTACTCTATATACAGTAACACTGTGATCATATTGGTTCGCCAGGCCACTCCCACCTGTACAGGTAAACCTTATCGGGCCAGGTGAAGGGAGCGTGTGTGTAGAGTTTGATAACGTAAAGCGGGAGTTGACGGGGCCCACTACGACCATCTGATAAGTCCACCCTTTGTACGGGCTATATATAAGTAACTAAGATATCGGTATCATGTGTTGATTGATATCAAGGAAATCATCTCAAAACAAACGCCATGGTTATTCATCGCACAAACATATACAATTAAACTTTGAATCAGAATATTTTCAAAACAACATGCTGGCACTTCTCATCATACACAATAGTACACACAGGGTGTAAAACCAACGCGACTTTAAGTATCGTACGGGACAAGAAAATAAAATGTTTCCTCTGGTCGGCTCTGCCCCCAGCAGCCACAGTTCGCCAGAATGACTGACCAGGGAATACCATTCATCTACCATCTGCTGGTATTTTCTGTCTCTTCCGCTCGTTGGCCTCTTCCATCCTGTTTGCGCATGACACTGTCAACTTAACCATCCTTGCGCGGGACTGCAGAATCACAATGCAATGTCTTTACTGCTCCGGACTCCACAAAACTTACGGATTTTCAACCCTTACGAATTATATACTAGTAGTCTGCTTCTTTTGGATCAGTCTAAGCTCGCTGCTATCGCTTTAAGGACCCGGTCATGCCTCCATGCATTCCCTCTGTCCGTCAGTACAACCTGGTTTGGTGTAAAATGATGGCCAGTTGAGCCTGAGAAATACACCAAGCAGGTATATCCAGGCACCGGATTCCATGGAAGTACATATTTATCGAACGCCTTCATCCAGTCCGCAGCCTGCATTCTCATCCGCGTTATGGTGCCGCTTGTTAGTCAAGGAACTGTCGAACTACTTGTCTAGTCTCTTTACTGATTCCTCCGTGATTGTTAGACTGATGGTATGTTCTCCCCGTCGATTTCAAATCTTTTCTTCTTGGCCTTGTCTGCTTTCAGTTCGGGACTCCGGGACTTGACTGACCAGTTTGAATTCCATGCATGTTCTCTTCTAGGTCTCTAATTGAGACCTTCCTTCAACCACAGTCTTTGTTGCCACAGTTATATCTTCTATGGAAACTTTGGTAGGTGGTTGTCTGATGCCAGTCGCCTTGTAATGGCCCCTGTTTATCCTCTCCACCGCTTTCACCATTAGGTTCATTGATGCTGGGAAGGGTATGACAGGTATCGCGCACCTTGTGACTATCCCGTCTTATCGTCTCTGTCGTATAGTCGCCGATGGTGAAACTCACCTAGAAACTGTTAACGTAGTCCTTTAACGGCACCATGAAGTCCTGTGGTATGTGAGATATCTCCGTTGTCAGCTCCACCAACCTCTATGGTATGGATCCGTATGTTTACAGGTTAAATCATAGCGCTGCATCCTTGTTCTTTGACTCCTTGATGATCCGAGTTAGAACATAATTTTTTTTACGCATTCAGATCCTCCGGGGATAAATTTACTTTCCCTTTGACTTGAGATGTCTATGTATAATTAATCACCTTAATAAGACGCCAAGCACGACATTCGTCCCTGCCACATTCAGGAGAAATACGGTTCTGAGGTAGCTTATGTTCGCGGAATTATCTTTCTTCTGCATTAAAAAAAACCTCTGCAGTATCCCAACTGTCTGTCAATCGCGCGCGCTATTCGAAACTTGCCATTTCTTTAGGCATCTTTCAAAACCCAAATGTATGAGGTGCCGTTTTGGTTTGTACCTACAAAATGTGATATCACAAATTCTATTTATTAAATATCATGAATTCCGCAGGAATAAGTGATATCATTAATTCGAATTTAGTGATAACATTTTGCAGATAAATACTAAAACGGTGCCCCATACGTAAACTTCAGCCAATCAGAAGCCAGAAAATGGCGTCCATATTTTAACATCCAAAATAGAAGCTGCACATGTCGTTGTGTTTGTAATGTCACTATATATACGCCTACATACCAAAATCAGACAATTCAGTACTTTTAGTAATTTGTTAAAGATTCCCACTGGGGTACGTCAAGCTACTCCTATATTATTATCAGATTAATTTGATATTTACATTTCGAATTTTCACTGGCATGTACTCGTAATTGTCAAATCACAAAACGGATTTCACCATTGTGTTTATCATGTTTACCACACTGTTATAACCGATTTTCAAGTAAATCCGACAATCCTTCCTTAGACGGTCATTTTGTGGCCAATGTCCATTTTTTCATCTTAAAGCATGTCTTATACTTATCCATTTTTTTCCCCATTTTGATGCCCGAAGTTAGGACGTACACGCCCTGCCCAAATAGAACAAAAGTTAGGACTCAAAATGTTTAGCCAAACAGAGGCTGTGACGGCCATCTTTGATGGTTTTCAGAAAAAAACAAAATGTTGTTTGCTCATAAAAAGACCATCAGTAATAAACCCTCAACGTTTGTTGAAGATTCGACTTATTCTTTTCGAAGAAGAAGAAGAAGAAGAAGAAGAAGAAGAATCAAGAAATAAGTCCCAAAAATTAGTTTGTGGGACTTAAACAGACTGATGGTATGGACCTACAGATTAAACGAAGGAATAATCCCATTCCAATCGTTGTATTTTCACATATTTGTTCTTTGAATGGAAACCAGAAAAATATCAAAAGCGCATATTTTAAAGCCGTTTATTGTCGCAACTAAAGAAGAGAATATAGCTATTTTCAATGAATGTATAGCAATTTTATAACATTGGTTAACTTTTGAATGTCACGTGACGGTTATTTGTGTCCTTGTTATCGCTGTGGATGTACGACTCCGATAACCGGCTAACAATACCATTAACTGATACGGGTTAATAAATTTACTTTAGATTGTTGCTACGACCTACATTTTGTATGTATAAATATAAAGTCGTTTTCGGGCCTATCAAACCAAGGTCCATACCTTGTATTATACTGATACGTGAATCATTTAAACAGGGGTTGGGAATTTGGCAAAGTCTACAACCATGCTTTTTTAACAAAAAAAATCGATTATCACTATAACCAATTTCAATCTTATATGGCAGGAGGAAATTTTGTTTCGCAAAATGTAATCCAGTGTCTAATTTATGATACACTGTTACAATTAAATCAGTTTAGACGTTTTACAATGACAGCTAATAATAAGCAATGGGTGTTTAGCAAATGTTGTTACGGTCCTTTAATACGCAGTGGTATTATTGGCTAACTTGATAAAGCCCGGCTCACTTGTCGACAGTATCTAAGCGTGTTTGAGGGCCATACCATTATTTATTCTGACATTCATTATATTCATATTTTAAAAGAGTGGGGAATTTTTACGTCATTTCACATTTCTAACGTTATTCTGTGAAGTGCCGAACTATTCCCCAGTCTAATAGGAAGTCAATAAGGCTGTGGTTTACGGGTCTTACCAATTCACCCCCACGTGGTACCATCATCACACGTGTACTGTACACGATCGTATGATATTTCTCATATGTTCCACACATATCTCCACGGTAAGTTTCTGTTAACAATAACCACCTTCCACGGTTGTATCAGTACGGATGTGGGCTAATGATTAGAGTGTTTTCATGCCTGTCATGTAATATATTTTGCATAAAACATGTTTTTCACACATCAATATAGACCCTGGCAACCACGTGTTGTGTGGTCAGATGTACGATACTTACTGGGTTTCTCACCGACAGTCACCTCCAATTCCAATCCCTTATTTACGTATCCACCATTCTCACCAACATGATCGCCTTTCTCCATCCTCAACTTTCACGCACTAATCCAAGATGCTTTCACCTTTTTACGGAACATGTGTTTTACTCTATATACAGTAACACTGTGATCATATTGGTCCGCCAGGCCACTCCCACCTGTACAGGTAAACCTTATCGGGCCAGGTGAAGGGAGCGTGTGTGTAGAGTTTGATAACGTAAAGCGGGAGTTGATGGGGCCCACTACGACCATCTGATAAGTCTACCCTTAATTTTGTACGGGCTATATATAAGTAACTAAGATATCGGTATCATGTGTTGATTAATATCAAGGAAATCATCTCAAAACAAACGCCATGGTTATTCATCGCACAAACATATACAATTAAACTTTGAATCAGAATATTTTCAAAACAACATGCTGGCACTTCTCATCATACACAATAGTACACACAGGGTGTAAAACCAACGCGACTTTAAGTATCGCACGGGACAAGAAAATGAAATGTTTCCTCTGGTCGGCTCTGCCCCCAGCAGCCACAGTTCGCCAGAATGACTGACCAGGGAATACCATTCATCTACCATCTGCTGGTATTTTCTGTCTCTTCCACTCGTTGGCCTCTTCCATCCTGTTTGCGCATGACACTGTCAACTTAACCATCCTTGCGCGGGACTGCAGAATCACAATGCAATTTCTTTACTGCTCCGCACTCCACAAAACTTACGGATTTTCAACCCTTACGAATTATATACTAGTAGTCTGCTTCGTTTTGATCAGTCTAAGCTCGCTGATATCGCTTTAAGGACCCGGTCATGCCTCCATGCATTCCCTCTGTCCTTCAGTACAACCTGGTTTGGTGTAAAATGATGGCCAGTTGAGCCTGAGAAATACATCAAGCAGGTATATCCAGGCATCGGATTCCATGGAAGTACATATTTATCGAACGCCTTCATCCAGTCCACAGCCTGCATTCTCATCCGCGTTATGGTGCCGCTTGTTAGTCAAGGAACTGTCGAACTACTTGTCTAGTCTCTTTACTGATTCCTCCGTGATTGTTAGACTGATGGTATGTTCTCCCTGTCGATTGGGGCCGTGGTGGCCGAGTGGTTAAGGTGTCCCGACACTTTAACACCAGCCCTCCACCTCTGGGTTGCGAGTTCGAAACCTACGTGGGGCAGTTGCCAGGTACTGACCGCAGGCCGGTGGTTTTTCTCCGGGTACTCCGGCTTTCCTCCACCTCCAAAACCTGGCACGTCCTTAAATGACCCTGGCTGTTAATAGGACGTTAAACCAAAAACAAACAAAAACAAACAAACTCCCTGTCGATTTCAAATCTTTTCTTCTTCGCCTTGCCTGCTTTCAGTTCGGGACTCCGGGACTTGAATGGTTTAAATTCCATGCATGTTCTCTTCTAGGGTCTCTAATGAATACCTTCCTTCAACCACAGTCTTTGTTGTCATAGTTATATCTTCTATGGAAACTTTGGTAGGTGGTTGTCTGATGCCTGTCGCCTTGTAATGGCCCCTGTTTATCTTCTCCGCCGCTTTCACCATTAGGTTCATTGATGCTGGGAAGGGTATGACAGGTATCGCGCACCCTGTGACTATCCCGTCTTATCGTCTCTGTCGTATAGTCGCCGATGGTGAAACTCACCTAGAAGCTGTTAACGTAGTCCTTTAACGGCACCATGAAGTCCTGTGGTATGTGAGATATCTCCGTTGTCAGCTCCACCAACCTCTATGGTATGGATCCGTATGTTTACAGGTTAAATCATAGCGCTGCATCCTTGTTCTTTGACTCCTTGATGATCCGAGTTAGAACATAAATTTGTTTTACGCATTCAGATCCTCCGGGGATAAATTTACTTTCCCTTTGACTTGAGATGTCTATGTATAATTAATCACCTTAATAAGACGCCAAGCACGACATTCGTCCCTGCCACATTCAGGAGAAATACGGTTCTGAGGTGGCTTATGTTCGCGGAATTATCTTTCTTCTGCATTAAAAAAACCTCTGCAGTATCCCAACTGTCTGTCAATCGCTCTCTCTAAAATTCCCCTTCATTGTAGTGTCCACAACATTTCCCGTAATTGCTAAGGAGGACTATTGGCTAATGGTGCTGACACTGTCCTTTCCTTTTTTATTGCTCCTCGGAACATTGTGTGCCTATCTCATATGTTACTGCACAATCTCTATTGAGCAGTCCAACCACTTTTAAAGCTCCTTGCTCCTAAAACGCCTCTTCACGAGCTAGACAAAAGTCCTCACTTCCTGTTCCCCTCTTTACGATTTCGCGGATTCATTTTTGACCTTCTCGGTGTCTTCAGTATCTCACTCCATTCCCTGAATGACTGCTTGTGCTCACCAGTTGATTTCCTGTACTATTAGCATAACAGCCTCAGCACTTTCCTAATGTGAGAGATTTTTTTCTCCCTCCTGTTTTCCTTGTTTGCCGAATGGGTTGTTCAGTCCAAACAAGGGACTTGTCGGCTCTTGCTAGTTTGTTGGTGCTGCTGGTTGTTACGCTGGCTGTTTCTACAAAATATGACCACTTCTTTATCACGATAGGTGTGTGCTCAAAGGAGATGAAGAAAAAGCTGACAAGCCTCTCTAACCTCAGACTGTAGATGCACATTCCTTTTCACCTTCCCGTCCATGTTCCCGACAAGAATTGCTTCCATTGCTGCTTGAACTAGTAGGCCACTTCAATTTTCTTCTCTTTCCTCGCACTTATGTGACTTTTCTTCTCCCTTTCCCATCCTGACGTCACTTCACTTTTCTTCTCTTTCCTCGCACTGCAGCTACCTTTCCTCTCCCTTTCTCACCCTAAGGTCTTTTCACTTTTCTTCTCCTTTCCTCACCCTGAGGCCACCTCTCTTCTCCCTTTCTCATCCCAAGGTCTCTTCACTTTTCTTCTCCTTTCCTCACTATGCCCTGTCAGATTCTCTGTCGGTTCTATACGTATCTACCTCAATGCATTGTCCCTCTTTTCCCTCCAATGGTTGGAGGCCGTGGCTACAATAGTTGTTTCCATGGGCCCCGTCGAACCAGATATCAATGTGCGTTGCACCAGGTTTAATACTGCCCATCTTTGTACAATGAATCTTAAACTCCAAATCTTGCATGTCTTTCCACAATTTTATGTCCTTCACTTCCTTTTGTTGATCTGGCTCTTATCCATGTTCCGGTCTGGCGTCGAATCTAAAGTCTGTCCAATGGGTGATCATCCTCCCCTTCTCTCACGTGACCCCAGGAGTTTGTCTGAATGAGTTTTCCTTGACAGGGATCCCCCCAGTTCTGGTCTCTCATGTCTTTCCATGTTGTCACTGTACAATTCACATTTGTCAACTAGTCTTTCCTAGTAGTAAGTCCAGAATCTTAATATCTTTGTGTGTGATAAATCCAATACTGGCTTACTTAAAACATTTCCTTCCTGTTCTTCACAAGATATTGCAATAAATATTCAACAGTCAAAATCCAAAATGGACACGTTGGCTGTTTTGTTTTCTTGATTGCTGCCTCACCTGCCTGTGCTTAGTTATGTTTTGGCCCCGATTCGAAAGAAAAATGGCTGACAAGGCAACCATCTTGGAATCCTGACAGCTGAGGATCTTATTTGAAATATTATTTCTCGAACTTTTATATAGGTTCTGCTTCACGTTTTGGCCTTTGGATTGAGCGTTTTCCCCCATGAAAAAGGCTTTGGGTCCTGTCCTCTTCCTGAGACATACAGTTCCTAAAATTGAGGTTTCTACATACTCCTGCTTAATGGTCAGCATGTTTTAGGTTGGGTAACTAGTTCACACAGTTGTTATATGTGACTGGATGACCTGTAGACAGCCTACGGCAGTATGATTCAGTGAGGCAGTACTATAAAGTCAGCATCAGTTCTGTGCTTTCACAAAGAGGCAAACAAGAACATACTGCAGTCTCCTAAAACCAAACACTCACCCCATACACATTGTACACTGAGGAAGATGCCCTTAATGATAACATCTGTTGATATGAGGTTTAACAATGTTAAACCAAACCAAGTAACCTTGATCAAACTCGAACTTAACGGGCACAACTACGGACACATTCAGTTTGAGAAATATCTTCAGTACCTCTCAAGAAATTGTGATACCAATGAGTGTGGACAACAGTACAGACCATGGACAAAGGGCCATTTGTATAGCCCATTATCTGATGATGAGGAAAAAACACAGAATCTTGTTCATAAAAACATTTAATTGTCAATATTTTAGTATACATCATTATTTTAATTAAATGAGAAAAAAATCGCATATTCCAGATTTTTCCACAAAAACAACAAACAATATTGATAAAAATATGATAAATCTGAGAGTTATATTTAACTAATCACATTGTAGCACTGTTTTATTTACAACAAATATTGTGTGAAAAGACAACTGGAACATTCTTAAACAGAGCCTCTATAATCCAATCACATCCATTCCTGGAAAAAGATTGTACAGTAAAAATTCCATAAAATGGCCAAATTGCTAGTCTATCAGACAACCAGATTATCTGTTAATTAGTTACAAATGTTGGTCTGACAACAAGTTAAAGACAACCAAATTATTGGCCAGTCTGTTACACATGCTGGTCAGATAACCACTCATTGGCAAATCCGACAACCAGATTATTGGTTAAACTGTTCCAACAGATTATCAGACAACCAGATAATTGGCCAATCTGTTCCAATGAATTGTCAGACAACCAGATTATTGGCCAATCTGTTCCAACAGATTATCGGGCAACAAGATTATTGGCCAATCTGTTCCAATGAATTGTCAGACAACCAGATTATTGGCCAGTCTGTTCAAACCGATTGTCGGACAACAAGATTATTGGCCAATCTGTTCCAATGGAATTGTCGGACAACAAGATTATTGGCCAATCTGTTCCAATGGAATTGTCGGACAACAAGATTATTGGCCAATCTGTTCCAATTGATTGTCAGACAATCAGATTATTGGCCAATCTGTTCCAAGAGATTGTCGGGCAACAAGATTATTGGCCAATCTGTTCCAAGAGATTGTCAGACAACCAGATTATTGGCCAATCTGTTCCAAGAGATTGTCGGGCAACAAGATTATTGGCCAATCTGTTCCAAGAGATTGTCAGACAACCAGATTATTGGCCAATCTGTTCCAAGAGATTGTCGGACAACAAGATTATTGGCCAATCTGTTCCAATGAATTGTCAGACAACCAGATTATTGGCCAATCTGTTCGAACAGATTGTCGGACAACAAGATTATTGGCCAATCTGTTCCAACAGATAATCAGGCAACAAGATTATTTGCCAATCTGTTCCAACAGATTATCGGACAACAAGATTATTGGCCAATCTGTTCGAACAGATTGTCGGGCAACAAGATTATTGGCCAATCTGTTCTAATAGATTGACAGACCACCAGATTATTGGCCAATCTGTTCGAACAGATTGTCGGGCAACAAGATTATTGGCCAATCTGTTCCAACAGATAATCAGGCAACAAGATTATTTGCCAATCTGTTCCAACAGATTATCGGACAACAAGATTATTGGCCAATCTGTTCGAACAGATTGTCGGGCAACAAGATTATTGGCCAATCTGTTCTAATAGATTGACAGACCACCAGATTATTGGCCAATCTGTTCCAACAGATTATCAGACAACCAGATTGATAGATTACTGGTGCCTGACAGCCTTAATATTTGTGTTGAGGTCAAACCTTGACGTTCTGGAACATCTAGAGATATGAACATTATCATGATCTAGAGAACATCTAGAGATATGAACATTATCGTGATCTAGAGAACATCTAGAGATATGAACATTATCGTGATTTTTATAATACAAACAACCAACTGTATACCAACAATAATGAAAAGTGATATCTCTTTAAGTCACATATACATATATAAGACTTTCAAATTGTGGCGGGCGGAACACAGAGGACTAAACATAACAATTCTTGTTAATTTCCTGTTTGTATATATTAATTAAACAATATTAAAATCAAAAACAGATCTACACTAGCAGATATGGGGAGGATATGGCAGATCGGAAAACTTCCAGGGAAAATGTCCACATTATTACTGAGCTATTTATCCATTAAACTAGTACTCTTGGATAAAATGGATTCTTGATATTTAATACAAACATGCTAACATATCACATTTGTTTATGTTTAAAAAAATACTCTGTGAAATGTTTGGTGTTTAAGTATATACATCCAATGGACCTTAGTTATCTAGATTCTTATCCGTGGCTATATGAATGGCTGTATGAATGCTTGAGTGTGTTTTTCAGAGGAAAGTTACATCAAACTGACTATAAAGCTATTAATTCACTGATTGTCAAATTTATCATCATTTTGAGCACGATTATGTCAATATAATAGACAGAGGGGTTTGATGTAGGTTTTATTGTGTGGCAGGATGACAGATAAAAAAAACAGTAACTAGAGCCACACAAATAAATAATGGATTTCAGCTGTTTTGCAGGTTCTTTTCTGTAATTGCCACATTGAGAGAAGAGGGAAAAAAAGGTTTATATTGTCCTTATATTGAAGGAACACCAGTAGTATATATAATACAAATGTTTTCTGAATCAGATATAAAATCCTGGATTCTTCTAATTATCAAACAAATGACAATATTACTCGGTATTTAATAATTGTACATATAAAGTTATAAATGGTAATATGTGCTATTTTTCGGATTAGTTTTTCTTCTAAGCAATAGCCAGACAATCTAGACAAACACTATATAAACAATATTTAAAACTAATCTGTGAGGTTTTTAAAATATACATCACATTAATTAGTAATAATCGTTAAAGCACCATTAGCTCAGCTAGTGTACACAACAATGTTATCTCAAACAATAGTACGCCCTATAATATTACTAATACATTTGGTCATGTATATACATTGGGAAGGTGGAAAGAGTGACCCAACAGACTTGGATCTTTAGGGGACTGCCACGTAGTACAAGTGGCGTAAAAGGTGGAAAGAGTGAATTCATCCAATAGACTTTGACCTTGTGTCATAGATCAACACGACTCACTCCATTAACAGTAACTAATACCATACCAGTCCCCCTCTTATCTTTCTTTTCAATGAAAACAATACATTAAAAAGAACAATAACAATAAGCATGGGTTATTATGTGGACTTATAGGTAATTGGTATCTCCTAATCAATTACTGAGACAAAAATATATTCTTTTTTTTCCCTGTCAATTTTGAAAAAGAAAAAAAAAACGTTTTCATACCATTTTTAATAGAAAACTTTCAAACAAAGCTGTCCTGTCTTTTTTAAAGCAAAACTATAAACCAGGTATACATGACCAGGTATACATGTTTATTTTCTCCTTCAACTCATGTCTTTGATAAAATTTACACGTACAGGTAGTTCTCAATGAGAACAGAGAATCGCAAGTTATTTCAATAAATTACAGCTTGAAAATAGCACTGACAATACTGCATGGTTTATTAGTTATAACTTTTTTAGAGTTTGAGGCAAAGAAAACTTAGTACAGTGAATCATTAATGGCAAACAATACTCCAATCAGTGAAACCTGCCATATTTAGTTTCAGACTTAAACACCATATTAATTAACATTTATCAAATTATTTGACACATAAATCAATAATATTCAAGATGGCCTTACAAGATATCAATCATGTACGCACATAGTCACCTCCCATAAAACTTGATTTCATTGTTACCTTGACCTAATTATTGCAATTGTATCATGACCATAACTGTGACCTAAGCCTAATCTGTGACCTTGACCAAATTACTACAATTGTATCATGACCATAATTGCAACTTTCACCTTACTACTGCAATTGTATCCTGACAATAGCTGTAATCTTGACCTAGTTATAACAGTTATATATCATATGACCCTAACTGTAATCTTGACCTAGTTATAACAGTTATATATCATATGACCCTAACTGTAACCTTGACCTAATTATAACAGTTATATAGCATATGACCTGAACTGTAACCTTGACCTTATTATAACAATTATATATCATATGACCCTAACTGTAACCTTGACCTAATTATAACAGTTATATAGCATATGACCCTAACTGTAACCTTGACCTTATTATAACAATTATATATCATATGACCCTAACTGTAACCTTGACCTTATTATAACAGTTATATATCATATGACCCTAACTGTAACCTTGACCTAATTATAACAATTATATATCATATGACCCTAACTGTAACCTTAACCTAATTATAACAGTTATATAGCATATGACCCTAACTGTAACCTTGACCTTATTATAACAGTTATATAGCATATGACCCTTACTGTAACCTTGACCTTATTATAACAATTATATATCATATGACCCTAACTGTAACCTTGACCTCATTATAACAATTTTATCAGGACTATTCACAGGACACAACATCAACAAACAATTATCACATGATGAATAAAATTTATCAAGTACAAAATATATGTCAATCTTATAACGGCATTTCATCCATCCTGATGTTTGTATTGTTCATCTTCCAAATAACATTTTAATTTTGAAATTTCTCTAACTTTGTATAAAATTCCTAAATTCTCACTTTTACATATAAATTGAAACAAACAGATCATCTTTCCAGGAAGTTTAACATTCTATATTTGAGTAAGCTTTAAAAATGAACCAAACAAATGTTTACGACAATACAATGATAAATTGTATAACAATGACCTAGTGTATAACAATGTTTTAACAATGACTGTGGGTATAACAATGACCTTGTGTATAACAATGACCAAGATACTGAGATAATGAAACAATAACAGAATGTATGTGTAAATCATTGTCAATACAAAAAATCAAACAAATCTATATAGTATGTAAAAGATGAAATACATGGTAAACAACTCACTGCATGAAACATACAGTATTGACATATTTCATCAGGTAGAATGAGCTGTACGAGAGACCCATACTATCTATCACTGAACCATTCCACAGGTAGAATGAGCTGTACGAGAGACCCATACTATCTATCACTGAATCATTCCAACTTTCACCAATTTAATCTTTCCTGGAAACAATCTAGGGTAGACTTAACTTTGTGAAATCCCCCGACCACAACAACTTGGACTGTCGAGTAGAATTGACATGTTGGCCATTGACGATGATTGTTTCTTTTCCAGGTAATGTTAACCTATTTATTGTTCAGGTGTATTAATTAAACTTATATAATGTCAATTAGTGTCATGATTAGTAACAGTAGATGTACTTATACACTCCCTACAGTAGATTGTTGTCTCACCTGTGTATTTTAATTAGTAACAGTAGATTGTTGACACACCTGTGTATTTTAATTAGTCACAGTAGATTGTTGACACACATGTGTATTTTAATTAGTAACAGTAGATGTACCTACACTCCCTACAGTAGATTGTTGTCTCACCTGTGTATTTTAATTAGTAACAGTAGATTGTTGACACACCTGTGTATTTTAATTAGTCACAGTAGATTGTTGACACACCTGTATATTTCAATTAGTAACAGTAGATGTACCTACACTCCCTACAGTAGATTGTTGTCTCACCTGTGTATTTTAATTAGTAACAGTAGATTGTTGACACACCTGTGTATTTTAATTAGTCACAGTAGATTGTTGACACACCTGTGTATTTTAATTAGTCACAGTAGATTGTTGACACACCTGTGTATTTTAATTAGTAACAGTAGATGTACCTATACACTCCCTACAGTAGATTGTTGACACACCTGTGTATTTTAATTAGTAACAGTAGATTGTTGACACACCTGTGTATTTTAATTAGTAACAGTAGATTGTTGACACACCTGTGTATTTTAATTAGTAACAGTAGATTGTTGACACACCTGTGTTTCTTAATTAGTAACAGTAGATGTAGCTACACCTGTGTATTTTAATTAGTAACAGTAGATTGTTGACACACCTGTGTATTTTAATTAGTAACAGTAGATTGTTTACACACCTGTGTATTTTAATTAGTAACAATAGATGTACCTATACACTCCCTACAGTAGATTGTTGACACACCTGTGTATTTTAATTAGTTACAGTAGATTGTGGACACACCTGTGTATTTTAATTAGTTACAGTAGATTGTTGACACACCTGTGTATTTTAATTAGTTACAGTAGATTGTTGACACACCTGTGTATTTTAATTAGTTACAGTAGATTGTTGACACACCTGTGTATTTTAATTAGTTACAGTAGATTGTTGACACACCTGTGTATTTTAATTAGTTACAGTATATGAACCTACACTCCCTACAGTAGATTGTTGACACACCTGTGTATTTTAATTAGTAACAGTAGATTGTTGACACACCTGTGTATTTTAATTAGTAACAGTAGATTGTTGACACACCTGTGTATTTTAATTAGTAACAGTAGATTGTTGACACACCTGTGTATTTTAATTAGTAACAGTAGGTGTACCTACACTCCCTAACATATTATTAACTGTATCGCTATGGTTACCAGAAGTAACATGATGTGTTAGTATGACCAACTATACTAATACACTGTCATGGTATATTTCGGCTCAACTACAGTGGGTAATACTAAATACAAAATGTTTACTGCAATAAAACATTTACTGGCATATTTCTGTTCTCGTTACTAACCTGAGTGACATCTTATAACTGTTGTCCTGAGATTTAAATGACTAGAGTTCATCAGAGTATACAAAAATGTGTAGTTTTTATCAGTTACACAGTCATCATATTACAGACCACCTAAGTATGACTCTATTTTTAGAAATTTTAAACAACGTGAATCTGTGTGATTCAGTATGAAATAAAATTAGATATTTCTATCTTCAGACAACCATGCAGCTATAGTTTCACGTATCTCTAATAACGGTAATGTTTATATTGTTCTGTATTTGTTTACTTTGAGTTGTCTGTCTTTTGTCCCGTTTTTCTAATAACTGTAATTTTTATATTGTTCTGTATTTGTTTACTTTGAGTTGTCTGTCTTTTGTCCCGTTTTTCTAATAACTGTAATTTTTATATTGTTCTGTATTTGTTTACTTTGAGTTGTCTGTCTTTTGTCCCGTATATCTAATAACGGTAATGTTTATATTGTTCTGTATTTGTTTACTTTGAGTTGTCTGTCTTTTGTCCCGTTTTTCTAATAACTGTAATTTTTATATTGTTCTGTATTTGTTTACTTTGAGTTGTCTGTCTTTTGTCCCGTATATCTAATAACGGTAATGTTTATATTGTTCTGTATTTGTTTACTTTGAGTTGTCTGTCTTTTGTCCCGTATATCTAATAACGGTAATGTTTATATTGTTCTGTATTTGTTTACTTTGAGTTGTCTGTCTTTTGTCCGGTATATCTAATAACGGTAATGTTTATATTGTTCTGTATTTGTTTACTTTGAGTTGTCTGTCTTTTGTCCCGTTTTTCTAATAACTGTAATTTTTATATTGTTCTGTATTTGTTTACTTTGAGTTGTCTGTCTTTTGTCCCGTATATCTAATAACGGTAATGTTTATATTGTTCAGTATTTGTTTACTTTGAGTTGTCTGTCTTTTGTCCCGTATATCTAATAACGGTAATGTTTATATTGTTCAGTATTTGTTTACTTTGAGTTGTCTGTCTTTTGTCCCGTATATCTAATAACGGTAATGTTTATATTGTTCTGTATTTGTTTACTTTGAGTTGTCTGTCTTTTGTCCCGTATATCTAATAACGGTAATGTTTATATTGTTCTGTAATTGTTTACTTTGAGTTGTCAGTCTTTTGTCCCGTATATCTATAACGGTAATGTTTATATTGTTCTGTATTTGTTTACTTTGAGTTGTCTGTCTTTTGTCCCGTATATCTAATAACGGTAATTTTTATATTGTTCTGTATTTGTTTACTTTGAGTTGTCAGTCTTTTGTCCCGTATATCTAATAACGGTAATGTTTATATTGTTCTGTATTTGTTTACTTTGAGTTGTCTGTCTTTTGTCCCGTATATCTAATAACGGTAATGTTTATATTGTTCTGTATTTGTTTACTTTGAGTTGTCAGTCTTTTGTCCCGTATATCTAATAACGGTAATGTTTATATTGTTCTGTATTTGTTTACTTTGAGTTGTCTGTCTTTTGTCCCGTATATCTAATAACGGTAATTTTTATATTGTTCTGTATTTGTTTACTTTGAGTTGTCAGTCTTTTGTCCCGTATATCTAATAACGGTAATGTTTATATTGTTCTGTATTTGTTTACTTTGAGTTGTCTGTCTTTTGTCCCGTATATCTAATAACGGTAATTTTTATATTGTTCTGTATTTGTTTACTTTGAGTTGTCAGTCTTTTGTCCCGTATATCTAATAACGGTAATGTTTATATTGTTCTGTATTTGTTTACTTTGAGTTGTCTGTCTTTTGTCCCGTATATCTAATAACGGTAATGTTTATATTGTTCTGTATTTGTTTACTTTGAGTTGTCAGTCTTTTGTCCCGTATATCTATAACGGTAATGTTTATATTGTTCTGTAATTGTTTACTTTGAGTTGTCTGTCTTTTGTCCCGTATATCTATAACGGTAATGTTTATATTGTTCTGTAATTGTTTACTTTGAGTTGTCAGTCTTTTGTCCCGTATATCTATAACGGTAATGTTTATATTGTTCTGTATTTGTTTACTTTGAGTTGTCTGTCTTTTGTCCCGTATATCTATAACGGTAATGTTTATATTGTTCTGTATTTGTTTACTTTGAGTTGTCTGTCTTTTGTCCCGTATATCTATAACGGTAATGTTTATATTGTTCTGTAATTGTTTACTTTGAGTTGTCTGTCTTTTGTCCCGTATATCTAATAACGGTAATGTTTATATTGTTCTGTAATTATTTACTTTGAGTTGTCTGTCTTTTGTCCCGTATATCTATAACGGTAATGTTTATATTGTTCTGTATTTGTTTACTTTGAGTTGTCTGTCTTTTGTCCCATATATATCTAATAACGGTAATGTTTATATATCGTTCTGTATTTGTTTACTTTGAGTTGTCTGTCTTTTGTCCCGTATATCTAATAACGGTAATGTTTATATTGTTCTGTATTTGTTTACTTTGAGTTTCTCAGGAAAACTGAAATCACAGACTGCTTGTACTGTCATGGATGTTTTTGGGCGATACTTTTAACACCATGCAATCTCTCTGGTTGTTCATGTGGCTAAAAGAAATAAACATACAAATCTGTATTAAAGATAATAATAATTTAACTCCAATACTAACCAGCCACAGGGATTTGATCCCCTAACATCCTGATTATAAGAGGATTTGAGTGCCTCCCCTACTGGCAATGCTGTTTGTCATGTAAATAGTGTTCTGTACCTTAACACTACACATTATAAACAAGTATTAATTCCCTAAGAGACTTAATCTAGGGATGTTTTACTACCATTTATGGGTAGTTTCCCCTCAGGATTTTGTTCCATTTTTCCCCTCAGATTTCTGTTAAATTCACTGAAATATTGTATTTTCCCTCATTTTTATGGCAATGATATTCCCAAATACTCAAGATTTGCTTTCCTAATTAACCATTTGCTGTTTTTACTTGGAAAATGTGTTTTTAAAGTAAAAGACTTAATTCATGTGATGATTAAATTTCCCCTTTTCCGAGCTGATTTTCCCCTATGGTCCAAAAAGGGTAGTTTCCCCTAAATTCTAGATTAATCCCTGGCTATATATTTTATGTTACTGCACCATCTTATAGCTGTATGTTGATGATAATAGTACATTTATTTAGTATTGGTATTTATTAATTTTGCGTTTACACCAAACGTCAACATGGAGGTGTGATTTATAAACCACACTTTATCATATGTTTTGTATCTTGAAGTGAAAAGAATAAAGGATAATGGAAACAATACAATAACATGATTATACAATTATATATCTATGCAACATCGTGAATAATATCAACCAATCAAACAACTTGTTATAACAACCAATCACAAACATTGTTACATTTTTCAACAAAGATGTGTATGTAAACAGTGATAAATAATTAATCTGTTTCTTTATTCTTTTTCATTTAGCTCCAATCCAAAGTCTCCTACATCAGTGAACGATGAATTATTACAGCTACACTGAATTAAGACATTATTATAATAACCACATCATGTCATCAGTACCAATGATATCCAAATGTTGAGTATACTGTTATAATTGTGACGTATAATTTTTGGTCCAAATTCAACAATTGTCAGTTTAAAAAAAAAAAGAAAAAATTATATATAATCCCTTAAAATCTTCAAAATATGATTCAAGTAGACTGGTCTGATTGAAAATTTGACACATTTATAAGTAAACTTTGTTCCCTTACTTTTAGTACACTATTATGTTTTTTGACTTTGATCTTATATCTTAAAACAAAAATAAGAATGTGAAGATTTTTGATGGAGAAAAAATCAGGTAAATAGTGTAATGTAACCTTACATGATCAATAATAGGTCAAATTTACACAAAACTTCACAGTGAATATATTCTTTGACAAGACAGACACATAACATTTCAAATTAGACACAAGTGAAGCTTCCCTAGTAGGACCACCATGGACTACAGAGAAGCTGGTGTGTAACAACCTCCGATATTATAGATTAGTCACGGAAACAAACTGAAAATATTTCCTTGCAGCACCACACAATTTTCATTGACAAATCTTTAAAAACATAAGGAACAAGAGATCCCAGAGGGATCTTGGCGCCCACCATTGAATGATATTTATAGGTTCCATGTCAGATTGATCTTTTCTCTACTTTTCCCTTCCTCTAAGTCTTACTTATATGGGTAAATTCAGAAACAGCCCTCTAGTACTTTTCAAAGAAGGGGAAACTATATATAAAATTTAAGATTTAGCGATAATGGCTGTCTGTCGGCCATGTTGTTTTCGGATTGGACCCAAAATGCAATACCAGGGACCAAGGGGAACCTACATATGAAATTTGAGAAAGATTCCTTCAGTACCTTCTGTAAAAGAGCGATAACAAACTTCAATTGTCAAAATACAAGATGGCTGCCTGTCGGCCAGGTTGTTTTCTGACTGGTCTCAAAATCCAATATGCATAACTAGGCACAGAGGGCAACCTACAAATGAAATTTCAGAAAAATCCTTTCAACAATTTCTGATAAATAGCGATAGCAAACTTCAATTGCCAAAATCCAAGATGGCTGCCTGTCGGCCATGTTGTTTTCCGATCGGTCTCAAATTGCAATATGCACAACTAGGCACCGAGGGGAACCTACATATGAAATTGGAGAAAGATCCCTTCAGCACTTTCTTAGAAATAGCGATAACAAGTTTCAATTGTCAAAATCCAAGATGGCTGCCTGTTGGCCATGTTGTTTTCCAATTGGTCTCAAAATGAAATATGCATAACTAGGCAACAAGAGGAACCTACATATGATATTTGAGAAAGATCCCTTCAGTGCTTTCTGAGAAATAGCGATAACAAACTTCAATTGTCAAAATCCAAGATGGCTGCCTGTCGGCCATGTTGTTTTCCGATTAGTCTCAAAATGCAATATGAAAAACAAGGCATCGAGGGGAACCTACATATGAAATTTCAGAAAGATCCCCTCATTAGTTTCTGAGAAATAGCGATAACAAACTTCAATTGTCAAAATCCAAGATGGCTGCCTGTCGGCCATGTTGTTTTCCGATTAGTCTCAAAATGCAATATGCATAACTAAGCACCGAGGGGAACCTACATATGAAATTTCAGAAAGATCCCTTTATTACTTTCTGAGAAATAGCGATAACAAACTTCAATTGTCAAAATCCAAGATGGCTGCCTGTCGGCCATGTTGTTTTCCGATTGGTCTCAAAATGCAATATGCATAACTAGGCACCAAGGGGAACCTATATATGAAATTTGAGAAAGATCCCTTCAGTACTTTCTGAGAAATAGCGATAACAAGAATTGTTTACGGACGGAGGGACGGACGGACGGAGGGACGGACGGACGGACGGAGGGACGGACGACGGACCACGGACGCAGGGCGATTTGAATAGCCCACCATCTGATGATGGTGGGCTAAAAATCAAGATAAGGAAAAATCAAGATCTTAAGATATCGACGACAAAAACAAAGATGTCCAAGACTTCAGAACAGCTATTTCAACAGACAAAGATGTCCAAGACTCCAGAACAGCTATTTCAACAGAATTTCTCATCAGTGAGAAAATGTGTTATAAAGTGATTCAGTGGTCCGTGATCTCTGGCACTCTGCACGGCTTATGACACTCCAGGTCTGTAAATGATTGAGGATTTGTCAGATCGTACGTCCAGCTTTGTTCAATACATTGTTCCTGAAAGTGTTCCATCACTCTATCAGTGTACAGTACAACCAGGTCTGAAGATATACAACTGTCATGCTTTCTGGCGACATGCATGGCAGTAATCTGACCCGCAAAGTATGTTGATTTTTTGCTGACACTGCTTCTATATTTCGGAGGTGTACAAGATGGTGATCATTTTTTATAAACAATGCCTGATCATCGTGGCACCTCTGTTGACACCTTGGGGCGTGGGGAGGACCCTCGAGCGCGGGCTGTAGTACGGAAGTCTGCTTGACTGTTTTGTACAATCGTATTCCCAGTGTCACTCACAGTTATAAGAACATCCTGTGGTTTGAGAAAATCACCACCTGATGTTGATGCTGAATTAGATGAGACTCGCTTTACAGCTCGCTTGCCTTCACTTTTTCTACCCTCACTCTGATTAGGAACTGTCATGCATCCTTTGCGTATAAACATACGAGCATTGCCCACGGCTGATCGCCCCAGTAGCTGTAGAGACTGTAGGTGGACAGCATATCCATCAGACAATATCTGTTGTGGAAGTTAAGAAGATACAAATAATTAGTATCTAAAATGAAAACATGTACTTAACCATGTCAATATGAGGCCCTTTCCTAATTGTTTGAGGTTTTTGGTTTCCTGCTGGTGCATTGCTATAAACTAAAATAGTTTTGAAATTTCTAGTTTCAATATATTATAATATTACAAAGATTTAAAAAAAAAAGATTAATTCCTACTAACATTTGTTCCCATATACTGTATCAAGCCTTCATAGGAAAATAGAGCTCAGAGCTGACTGCTTGGTATCCGTCTTACTATAAACTCGTTATGTTTTTGTTCTGTTTATCATTGCCAGATTTATCTTGTTAAGTTGTAACTATTAATAATCCTATGATAACACAGGAAATAAACGTAACATGTTACTGTATACATAATAGTGTGATAACACCAGAAATTAACGTAACATGTTACTGTATACATAATAGTGTGATAACACCAGAAATAAACGTAACATGTTACCTTATACATAATAGTGTGATAACACCAGAAATAAACGTAACATGTTATTTTATACATAATAAATGTGATATATGAAAAAATTCCTAATTTCTTACTTCATTGCCTTTAAGGTCAAGTTTTAGCATGATGTAGCAACTTTTCAAATGAGATTTTAGATATGATACTTATTTCACAAAGGAAGCTAAAAAATAGCTCTGCAATATGAAATTCTGTGAAATGCTACAATATGACTCAGAAATACTCCCGTAGTACCGTACCTGTGCCTGCCCCATCTGTTTTTTTGGAAGCCTTGCCCACAATGAACATCTGCTGAGATGTCAGTCCCAGTTCCCGGTACACATAGATATCTTTGTTGGAGCCATACGCCCCCTTGTACACAATTCCCGCCTTAAACAAAATAAACAACAAACTACTTTAACTCTGAATCCATGCAAACAAATAATGAAATATTGAAATTGATCTGTTTTACAGTGAGAAGATTTGGTTTAAGGTTCTATGTAAAGAAACCTATAACAGTATTTCATTAAAGACAAATAAGCAAACATTAATGAACCTTATTAAAACTGATACTTCTGACTCACTTTGGATACCAATCTTATTAGAACTCATACTTTCTGACTCACTTTGGACACCAATCTTATTAGAACTCATACTTTCTGACTCACTTTGGATACCAATCTTATTAGAACTCATACTTTCTGACGCACTTTGGACACCAATCTTATCAGAACTCATACTTTCTGACTTACTTTGGATACCAATCTTATTAGAACTCATACTTTCTGACTCACTTTGGATACCAATCTTATAAGAACTCATACTTTCTGACTTACTTTGGATACCAATCTTATTAGAACTCATACTTTCTGACTTACTTTGGATACCAATCTTATTAGAACTCATACTTTCTGACTTACTTTGGACACCAATCTTATTAGAACTCATACTTTTTGACTCACTTTGGATACCAATCTTATTAGAACTCATACTTTCTGACTTACTTTGGATACCAATCTTATTAGAACTCATACTTTCTGACTTACTTTGGATACCAATCTTATTAGAACTCATACTTTCTGACTTACTTTGGATACCAATCTTATAAGAACTCATACTTTCTGACTTACTTTGGACACCAATCTTATTAGAACTCATACTTTCAGACTCACTTTGGACACCAATCTTATTAGAACTCATACTTTCTGACTTACTTTGGATACCAATCTTATTAGAACTCATACTTTCTGACTCACTTTGGACACCAATCTTATTAGAACTCATACTTTCTGACTTACTTTGGACACCAATCTTATTAGAACTCATACTTTCTGACTTACTTTGGATACCAATCTTATAAGAACTCATACTTTCTGACTTACTTTGGACACCAATCTTATAAGAACTCATACTTTCTGACTTACTTTGGACACCAATCTTATTAGAACTCATACTTTCTGACTCACTTTGGATACCAATCTTATTAGAACTCATACTTTCTGACTCACTTTGGACACCAATCGTATTAGAACTCATACTTTCTGACTCACTTTGGATACCAATCTTATAAGAACTCATACTTTCTGACTTACTTTGGACACCAATCTTATTAAAACTCATACTTTCTGACTCACTTTGGACACCAATCTTATTAGAACTCATACTTTCTGACGCACTTTGGACACCAATCTTATTAGAACTCATACTTTCTGACTCACTTTGGATACCAATCTTATTAGAACTCATACTTTCTGACTTACTTTGGATACCAATCTTATTAGAACTCATACTTTCTGACTTACTTTGGACACCAATCTTATTAGAACTCATACTTTCTGACTCACTTTGGACACCAATCTTATTAGAACTCATACTTTCTGACGCACTTTGGACACCAATCTTATTAGAACTCATACTTTCTGACTCACTTTGGATACCAATCTTATTAGAACTCATACTTTCTGACTCACTTTGGACACCAATCTTATTAGAACTCATACTTTCTGACTCACTTTGGATACCAATCTTATAAGAACTCATACTTTCTGACTCACTTTGGACACCAATCTTATCAGAACTCATACTTTCTGACTTACTTTGGATACCAATCTTATTAGAACTCATACTTTCTGACTCACTTTGGACACCAATCTTATTAGAACTCATACTTTCTGACTCACTTTGGACACCAATCTTATTAGAGCTCATACTTTCTGATTTACTTTGGATACCAATCTTATAAGAACTCATATTTTCTGACTTACTTTGGACACCAATCTTATTAGAACTCATACTTTCTGACTCACTTTGGATACCAATCTTATTAGAACTCATACTTTCTGACTCACTTTGGATACCAATCTTATTAGAACTCATACTTTCTGACTCACTTTGGACACCAATCTTATTAGAGCTCATACTTTCTGATTTACTTTGGATACCAATCTTATTAGAACTCATATTTTCTGACTTACTTTGGATACCAATCTTATTAGAACTCATACTTTCTGACTAACTTTGGATACCAATCTTATTAGAACTCATACTTTCTGACTCACTTTGGACACCAATCTTATTAGAACTCATACTTTCTGACTCACTTTGGACACCAATCTTATTAGAACTCATACTTTCTGACTCACTTTGGATACCAATCTTATTAGAACTCATACTTTCTGACTCACTTTGGACACCAATCTTATTAGAACTCATACTTTCTGACTCACTTTGGATACCAATCTTATTAGAACTCATACTTTCTGACTCACTTTGGACACCAATCTTATTAGAACTCATACTTTCTGACTTACTTTGGATACCAATCTTATTAGAACTCATACTTTCTGACTCACTTTGGATACCAATCTTATTAGAACTCATACTTTCTGACTCACTTTGGACACCAATCTTATTAGAACTCATACTTTCTGACTCACTATGGATACCAATCTTATTAGAACTCATACTTTCTGACTCACTTTGGATACCAATCTTATTAGAACTCATACTTTCTGACTCACTTTGGACACCAATCTTATTAGAACTCATACTTTCTGACTCACTTTGGACACCAATCTTATAAGAACTCATACTTTCTGACTCACTTTGGACACCAATCTTATTAGAACTCATACTTTCTGACTTACTTTGGACACCAATCTTATTAGAACTCATACTTTCTGACTCACTTTGGACACCAATCTTATTAGAACTCATACTTTCTGACTTACTTTGGATACCAATCTTATTAGAACTCATACTTTCTGACTCACTTTGGACACCAATCTTATTAGAACTCATACTTTCTGACTTACTTTGGACACCAATCTTATTAGAACTCATACTTTCTGACTCACTTTGGATACCAATCTTATAAGAACTCATACTTTCTGACTTACTTTGGATACCAATCTTATAAGAACTCATACTTTCTGACTCACTTTGGATACCAATCTTATTAGAACTCATACTTTCTGACTTACTTTGGACACCAATCTTATTAAAACTCATACTTTCTGACTCACTTTGGATAACAATCTTATTAAAACTCATACTTTCTGACTTACTTTGGATACCAATCTTATAAGAACTCATACTTTCTGACTTACTTTGGATACCAATCTTATCAGAACTCATACTTTCTGACTTACTTTGGATACCAATCTTATTAGAACTCATACTTTCTGACTCACTTTGGACACCAATCTTATAAGAACTCATACTTTCTGACTCACTTTGGATACCAATCTTATTAGAACTCATACTTTCTGACTCACTTTGGATACCAATCTTATTAGAACTCATACTTTCTGACTCACTTTGGACACCAATCTTATAAGAACTCATACTTTCTGACTTACTTTGGATACCAATCTTATTAGAACTCATACTTTCTGACTCACTTTGGATACCAATCTTATTAGAACTCATACTTTCTGACTTACTTTGGACACCAATCTTATTAGAACTCATACTTTCTGACTTACTTTGGACACCAATCTTATTAGAACTCATACTTTCTGACTTACTTTGGACACCAATCTTATTAGAACTCATACTTTCTGACTCACTTTGGACACCAATCTTATTAGAACTCATACTTTCTGACTCACTTTGGATACCAATCTTATCAGAACTCATACTTTCTGACTCACTTTGGATACCAATCTTATAAGAACTCATACTTTCTGACTCACTTTGGATACCAATCTTATTAGAACTCATACTTTCTGACTTACTTTGGATACCAATCTTATAAGAACTCATACTTTCTGACTCACTTTGGATACCAATCTTATTAGAACTCATACTTTCTGACTTACTTTGGATACCAATGTTATTAGAACTCATACTTTCTGACTCACTTTGGATACCAATCTTATTAGAACTCATACTTTCTGACTCACTTTGGATACCAATCTTATTAGAACTCATACTTTCTGACTTACTTTGGACACCAATCTTATTAGAACTCATACTTTCTGACTCACTTTGGACACCAATCTTATAAGAACTCATACTTTCTGACTTACTTTGGATACCAATGTTATTAGAACTCATACTTTCTGACTTACTTTGGATACCAATCTTATTAGAACTCATACTTTCTGACTCACTTTGGATACCAATCTTATTAGAACTCATACTTTCTGACTTACTTTTGACACCAATCTTATTAGAACTCATACTTTCTGACTTACTTTGGACACCAATCTTATTAGAACTCATACTTTCTGACTTACTTTGGACACCAATCCTTTGAGATAATTGAGTTTCTGTCTGAGTGGCTCTTTAGAGAGTCCGTCCATGAAGGCCACCATGCCATGTGGGAAGTTATGCATGGCCAGCCACGACACAACCTTCCGATGCTGCATGTCTGGTCGCGCCGTCACATACAGAATCAGATAACCCTGGTCTTGATAATGCCTGGTAAGTCACAAAAGAATAAAACAGAACTTCACCCCATTGTTGTAAAGATTGAAATGCAGAGGACAATGATGAAGTCATATTAAAACACATTATATTTTTGTCAAAAATATTGGCCAATCAGAACACACCTTACAACATCCAATGGTTTTAGAGATTGAAATGCACATCGTAGAGTACAAGTGTAATCAACCTAATCAATCATAAACACTTTCACAAATTGTACTTTTGTTTGAACTCACCGTACAACATCCACTGCTCCAGCTCTAACCTTTGGGTCGCGACCCGAAATGGACATACTGGCAGTAAAAGAGCCGTCAATACTGAATACCACTGTTTCTGTCTTCTGTGGTAAAACTGTCAGGAAAAAGTCAGCACAGCTGTGATCCCCTCTGTCAAACAAACACAGTGTAGTAAATAGGTAATGACTTCTTGATATCATATAATACATCTATCTTTACCAGGGAAAAGAATCAACTGTTGTAGCCATGGTTACCATAAAACAATAGATATTATATCAACTGTTGTAGCCATGGTTATCCTTACAACAATAGATATTAGATCAACTGTTGTAGCCATGGTTACCTTACAACAATAGATATTACATCAACTGTTGTAGCCATGGTTACCTTACAACAATAGATATTAGATCAACTGTTGTAGCCATGGTTACCTTACAACAATAGATATTACATCAACTGTTGTAGCCATGGTTACCTTACAACAATAGATATTAGATCAACTGCTGTAGCCATGGTTACCTTACAACAATAGATATTAGATCAACTGTTGTAGCCATGGTTACCTTACAACAATAGATATTACATCAACTGTTGTAGCCATGGTTACCTTACAACAATAGATATTAGATCAACTGCTGTAGCCATGGTTACCAAACAACAATAGATATTAGATCAACTGTTGTAGCCATGGTTACCTTACAACAAAAGATAATAGATCAATGTTGTAGCCATGGTTACCTTACAACAATCTTGACTGAATGCATTCCTTGGTGTAAGCGTTTATCCTCCGGGATTGTGTAGTTGAGGCGGCCATGCTTGTCTGTGACAGCTGTTCCAAGAAATTTCCATTCCCCTGTTGACTGATCCATCACATGGACATCAACCTGAGAAAGAAAAGATGACATTTTAGACTAGCCTAGCAAATGAATATATCAATATCATTATAACAGTAACTGAAGACATTAAATTAACAACTCATGTTGAACAATTGTAGACAGTGTGTATACATTGGTTTCCCAATGCATGATCAGGGCCTAGCCTGTCCACGTGTACATGTTATTGTCATCTGAATGAGAGTGGAATGTATATCATGAAGCCCGTGTCTGTGCATGCATCTCGAGGATTCTCGTAGGCGCATGCACAGCCACATCGGCTCACACACTCCCCAATCCCTCGCACGTTCATTCCTAACTATGACATGGACCAGGATACATGAGTCCCCACTGATCGTTCCCAACTACCTGGTAAGACAGCACAACATATAAATATATGAATAGATATAATGCGCTTCTATGATATAGTATCATATATGCGTATTATATAAAGTACATGTATATAAAGAACCTACTTTTATATTTGCTATGTCCATTGGACTTACACTTGTTATATTTATATTTGTAGGCTCTATTTACCAGAAATATAATGAAAACCCTTACTACGGAGTTTGTGTTGTTATTCCATGTCTTCACAAGTCTAAACAATACTCATTTACTCTCTTGTCGGGGAGATCAGAGGTCTAAAATGTTGGACACAAATATTTTAGTTTCCAAGCATTACTGGGCTTGGCAATATAGTAAATTTCTCTTCTGCCTCCCCATATTGGACCCAAAAGGTAAATATTCCTTTAGTGTTGAGATGAATGGAAGCACTTGCCACAATTATAGAAGCTCCTTCAATCAACACAGTGAAGAAACTTCAGAATGGTATATAAAGCTGGAACAACAAGCTGTGATCGTAAAAGCATTTCCCCTCAATTTTTAACTTGCTGTGACCTTGACCATACTTTATGACCTGGTTGACCTTGGCCTTTCTGTATGTAACAATAATGTTGCTATATATGATGTTCCTGTAAGAGACATTGATTTGGTACATGTGACCTTGACCTAACTGTATGCGACCTTGACTGTACGTGGTACATTACCTTTTCTCCTGACAGTGAGGTGACATCAAAAGAACCATACATAAACCGGGCACTGAACTCCTGAGCGGTGTCCTCCATTACAATGACATCATTACCTCGGTGATTCGGCTGCAGATTCTAAAGATCAACATCAAATATTTATTAAATGTATACCTTTTTTATCCTGCTTGGCTCACTTGATAACCTCCCTTCTAACAATTAACAAGTACTGATAGTTTTATTGTCATCTGAAGGTAGTGTTCAACCATTGATAAGGAGTATTTTCCCAAATATGGAAATATTTATGTATAAATAAAATTAATTATTCAAATAATTATTATAATAAACTGAAATGAATTATAATACATGTATATCAAATAAAAATGATTCATGTATCATCTGAAAGCAAGAAGCATAAAATACATACCATGTATAGAATGTGAAATAATTAAAGAGTACATCAGACCTCAGATTTTCAAGACATGTACATCAAAACTCACACTCAACAACAGACTGTAATGACCTCTAACCTTTAACCTACGTAACAGACACTAACTTTTACTTTAATGGTGGTTCTCCTCTTCAGCCATTTTTCTCTGGGGAGATTGATGGACTCTGGACTGACTGTTAGGCGATCAAGGTCTTTGTCCATGTCCAAACTGAGGATGTCATGTCGTAAAATCTGTAAAGAAAATTAAAAAAAAAAAGTAATCTTCACTCAGGTTTGATTTGAAATTTTAATGCTGTAATCATTATACATGTAAATCTTTCTTATTCCAAATATCCTAATTATAATTCATACTCTTTGTGGGATTCCAGTTTTGGAAACATATTGAAACTTACACTTTGGTTATTGACATTTTGACATGAAGATACTGTTATAGGTACCTTTACATAAATCATAGTGTTGGTAACATGCATCCCATAATGCTAATCTCCCACAACAATATTAAACATCATGACAAGATTATTGTTTATAAGTGGTGCAGTTTCCATAACTTACCTGTCTAAGTACAAAGGCAGCTACATCGGAAGATTCCCAGAAACTGGAGTGGAAGAGATGAGGCAAGGCTGACGTAGGGAAGGAGTGGAGAACTTCTGGACAGTATAGGGTAAAGTCGATACGCTTATTACCCCACCACTTACTGGTCACTGAAACATAGAGGTCATACAAGGTCACTCAAAATCATACGTGGTCAGACAAGGTTGTACATTTACAAGGTCAACACAGGTCTTAATGTATATTACAATGTATTACATTATTTAATGGTCACAATAATAAAGAGTTCAGCTGACACAAGGTCAAATAAGGTCACTCAAGATCATACTAGGTCATACAAGGTCGTACATGTACAAGGTCAATTACTTGTCACTGAAACATAGAGGTCACTCAAGGTCATTCAGGGTTGTATAATGCCAACACGAGTTTCAATATATACTCCCATTTACAGGTTACAGAGACATGGAAATGACTCAAGGGAGTACAGGATCATACATTATACAGCATCATACAGGATCATACATCATACAGGATCATACATCATACAGGATCATACATCATACAGGATCATACAGGATCATACAGGATCATACAGGATCATACAGGATCATACATCATACAGGATCATACAGGATCATACATCATACAGGATCATACAGGATCATACATCATACAGGATCATACAGGATCATACAGGATCATACATCATACAGGATCATACAGGATCATACAACATACAGGATCATACATCATACAGGATCATACATCATACAGGGTCATACATCATACAGGATCATACATCATACATCATACAGGATCATACATCATACATCATACAGGATCATACATCATACAGGATCATACATCATACATCATACATCATACATCATACAGGATCATACATCATACAGGGTCATACATCATACAGGATCATACATCATACAGGATCATACAGGATCATACATCATACAGGATCATACATCATACAGGGTCATACATCATACAGGATCATACAATCAACACAAATCAATATATGTAGCCCCATCATTTACTGGTCACTGAAGCATACATGAATATATTATAGAAAGTTATCTAGTGTCATACACCATCATACAAAGTCAACACTACTCATTTACTGGCCACCGAAACATAGAGGTAACTCGAGGTCAAACAGGGTCATACAGGGTTAAACAGGGTCACACAGAATCAAACAGGGTGATATAGGGTGATACAGGTCATACACCATCATACAAAGTCAACACTACTCGTTTACTGGTCACCGAAACATTGAGGTAACTCGAGGTCAAACAGGGTCATACAGGGTTAAACAGGGTCACACAGAATCAAACAGGGTGATACAGGGTGATACAGGTCATACACCATCATACAAAGTCAACACTACTCGTTTACTGGTCACCGAAACATTGAGGTAACTCGAGGTCAAACAGGGTCATACAGGGTTAAACAGGGTCACACAGAATCAAACAGGGTGATACAGGGTGATACAGGTCATACACCATCATACAAAGTCAACACTACTCGTTTACTGGTCACCGAAACATTGAGGTAATTCGAGGTCAAACAGGGTCATACAGGGTCACAGGGTTAAACAGGGTCACACAGAATCAAACATGGTCACACAGGGTCGAACATGGTCATACAGGGTCACACAGGGTCGAACATGGTCATGCAGGGTCACACAGGGTCACACATGGTCACACAGGGTCGAACAGGGTCACACAGGGTCATACAGGGTTATACAGGGTCATACAGGGTCAAACATTATAGATGTCTTATGGTTAAAGCCTTATGGTTATAGAGATATATAACAGTCACATTGCTTGGTCAGATTTTGCAGCAAGACATATATATATATATTAGCTCTATATCTGATATCTCAGTAAAGGTCAAAGTTCTCACCATTTGTGATACTGGACACCATGGACTCTCCTAGGCCAGAGATCTGACTAACTACACTGGACACACTGTTTTGTCGCTGGAGACTTGGCCCTGCCGAGCCACGGCGATTATTGATGAACAGTGACAAGTTACTCTGTATCGTTTCCACTGTAACAGATTATCATTATAGGTCAGTTATATAGGTACCTGTATCATTAATCAGGTCAGTTATATAGGTACCTGTATCATTAATCAGGTCAGTTATATAGGTACCTGTATCATTAATCAGGTCAGTTATATAGGTACCTGTATCATTAATCAGGTCAGTTATATAGGTACCTGTATCATTAATCAGGTCAGTTATATCGGTAATCAGGTCAGTTATATAGGTACATGTATCATTAATCAGGTCAGTTATATAGGTACCTGTATCATTAATCAGGACAGTTATATAGTTACCTGTATCATTAATCAGGTCAGTTATATAGTTACCTGTATCATTAATCAGGACAGTTATATAGTTACCTGTATCATTAATCAGGTCAGTTATATAGGTACCTGTATCATTAATCAGGTCAGTTATATAGGTACCTGTATCATTAATCAGGTCAGTTATATAGGTACCTGTATCATTAATCAGGTCAGTTATATAGGTACCTGTATCATTAATCAGGACAGTTATATAGTTACCTGTATCATTAATCAGGTCAGTTATATAGTTACCTGTATCATTAATCAGGACAGTTATATAGGTAATCAGGACAGTTATATAGGTAATCAGGTCAGTTATATAGGTAATCAGGTCAGTTATATAGGTACCCGTATCATTAATCAGGTCAGTTATATAGGTACCTGTATCATTAATCAGGTCAGTTATATAGGTACCTGTATCATTAATCAGGTCAGTTATATAGGTACCTGTATCATTAATCAGGACAGTTATATAGTTACCTGTATCATTAATCAGGTCAGTTATATAGTTACCTGTATCATTAATCAGGACAGTTATATAGTTACCTGTATCATTAATCAGGTCAGTTATATAGGTACCTGTATCATTAATCAGGTCAGTTATATAGGTACCTGTATCATTAATCAGGTCAGTTATATAGGTACCTGTATCATTAATCAGGTCAGTTATATAGGTACCTGTATCATTAATCAGGACAGTTATATAGTTACCTGTATCATTAATCAGGTCAGTTATATAGTTACCTGTATCATTAATCAGGACAGTTATATAGTTACCTGTATCATTAATCAGGTCAGTTATATAGGTAATCAGGTCAGTTATATAGGTAATCAGGTCAGTTATATAGGTACCTGTATCATTAATCAGGTCAGTTATATAGGTACCTGTATCATTAATCAGGTCAGTTATATAGGTACCCGTATCATTAATCAGGTCAGTTATATAGGTACCTGTATCATTAATCAGGTCAGTTATATAGGTAATCAGGTCAGTTATATAGGTACCTGTGTCATTAATCAGGTCAGTTATATAGGTACCTGTATCATTGATCAGGTCAGTTATATAGTTACCTGTATCATTAATCAGGTCAGTTATATAGGTACCTGTATCATTATAGGTCAGTTATATAGGTACCTGTATCATTAATCAGGTCAGTTATATAGGTAATCAGGTCAGTTATATAGGTACCTGTGTCATTAATCAGGTCAGTTATATAGGTACCTGTATCATTGATCAGGTCAGTGATATAGTTACCTGTATCATTAATCAGGTCAGTTATATAGGTACCTGTATCATTATAGGTCAGTTATATAGGTACCTGTATCATTAATCAGGTCAGTTATATAGGTACCTGTGTCATTAATCAGGTCAGTTATATAGGTACCTGTGTCGGTAATCAGGTCAGTTATATAGGTACCTGTGTCATTAATCAGGTCAGTTATATAGGTACCTGTATCATTAATCAGGTCAGTTATATAGGTACCTGTGTCATTAATCAGGTCAGTTATATAGGTACCTGTATCATTAATCAGGTTAGTTATATAGTTACCTGTATCATTAATCAGGTCAGTTATATAGGTACCTGTATCATTAATCAGGTCAGTTATATAGGTACCTGTATCATTAATCAGGTCAGTTATATAGGTACCTGTATCATTAATCAGGTCAGTTATATAGATACCTGTATCATTAATCAGGTTAGTTATATAGTTACCTGTATCATTAATCAGGTCAGTTATATAGGTACCTGTATCATTAATCAGGTCAGTTATATAGGTACCTGTATCATTAATCAGGTCAGTTATATAGGTACCTGTATCATTAATCAGGTCAGTTATATAGGTACCTGTATCATTAATCAGGTCAGTTATATAGGTACCTGTATCATTAATCAGGTCAGTTATATAGGTACCTGTATCATTAATCAGGTCAGTTATATAGGTACCTGTATCATTAATCAGGTCAGTTATATAGGTAATCAGGTCAGTTATATAGGTAATCAGGTCAGTTATATAGGTAATCAGGTCAGTTATATAGGTACCTGTATCATTAATCAGGTCAGTTATATAGGTACCTGTGTCATTAATCAGGTCAGTTATATAGGTACCTGTATCATTAATCAGGTCAGTTATATAGGTACCTGTATCATTAATCAGGTCAGTTATATAGGTACCTGTATCATTAATCAGGTCAGTTATATAGGTAATCAGGTCAGTTATATAGGTAATCAGGTCAGTTATATAGGTACCTGTATCATTAATCAGGTCAGTTATATAGGTACCTGTATCATTAATCAGGTCAGTTATATAGGTACCTGTATCATTAATCAGGTTAGTTATATATAGGTACCTGTATCAAAACAGAAACAATTGATTTCTCAAATAATTGAACCAACATAAGATGTACTTGTATTGAAACAAAATATGGTGTCTCACTGACAAATCTATTCTGTAAGTGATATTCCTATTTTCTAACTTTAGTAATAGTGATTAGTTATTCAGAAATGTAGGTGTTATTCACATTTTCTAAAGGCTAAACATCTAAAACAGTTTATTGCTAAAAAAAATACCCATTGTGATGTAGACAGATATCTCCGTCCTAGAGATAACTCATACATAACTGTTTATATCAGACAGGGTCAGAAGTTCTGTTTTACATACCGACATGTATAGGTTCTCTGTCCTAGAGATAACTCATACCTAACTGTTTATATCAGACAGGGTCAGAAGCTCTATTTTACATACCAACATGTATAGGTTCTCCGTCCTAGAGATACATAACTGTTTATATCAGACAGGGTCAGAAGCTCTATTTTACATACCGACATGTATAGGTTCTCCGTCACCAACAGGAAACTTTGTATAGCGTGGCACTTTAATAGGGAAGATGTGTTTAAAACTTGTATGAAGCATTGGTTCCAGCCGAGCGGCTGTCGGATCACTGGAGTGGATCATATTGTACACTTGATGGCACGCAGGGCTGCATGGGCACCCTGTAACAGCAAATATATCAATGGCTATATATAGAATACAAAAAGTATGTCAAAGTTTATTTAAGGATAAAAGATTTCTTTTTATGAAAAACAGAGAGTGCATTGATGTTTATTTATAGAACACAGAAAGTACATCAATGTCTATTTATTGAACACAGAAAGTACATACATGTCTATTTATAGAACACAGAAAGTACATCAATGTCTATTTATAGAACACAGAAAGTACATCAATGTCTATTTATAGAACACAGAAAGTACATCAATGTCTATTTATAGAACACAGAAAGTACATCAATGTCTATTAAGAGAACATGATTATTCCCAGTATGGTAAATTTTCTTACATGGAATCTGTGACTCATGACTGATTCTACTAGCGCTTTCAATTCATGCAAGTATGAATGTCATAGGGTAAATGTTGAGTATGGTATAAACATAACAAACCTTACCAACTTATACAGACTTAAATGCTTTAGAAATCCTCCATTTAATACAAATATAAATTCTAATATATAAATAGTAGCTGTTTAGATATTAAATACAGATGTAATCCATAAAGCATTTATGGTATTGAGGTGTAAAAAAAATTCCTGGAACAGCATAGGTCACCTAAATGGGTTTTTTTTTTATGATGGTCTCCCTTTGAGATAAGTAGAGAAGCAACAAAATGACATAGGCCCAACTGCATTCATAACCATATGGTCACATTAGCATCCAGTAATATTATATACAGTACTGTATATAAACTTAATATGTACAGAATAATTGAGAATTCTATTGATACACTGTACTTACAATTACGATCATCTCCAAAAAACATTCTTCGATAGGCCAGAACGAGTCCAAGAGGCGAACCTAACATAAAGAAATCGGAAACATCAAAGTCAAATTTAATTACTGAGGCGTCATTGTAACTGCCCATACTAGTCCTGCGTCCACAATCCTCCTTAGAACTGTCACTGACACTGAGATGAGTCTGTTGTGGGCGTACATTGGCTGAACACTGACGTCTCAGCTTAAACTCAGAAGACACAAAATCACTTTTATTGAACTGTTTTTCACTCAAACCTCCTGAAGACAAGCACAAATCTGGGTCACTGTGACTTAACTGTCGTGATGTTTCTATGTTCATTTTCTCAGAGGTCTGTGCTTTCTCTCGCCTGAGGGTGGATGAGTCTGGTTGAGCGTCTCGTTTGAGAGTGGAATCATGGTCCTGCTCTTGACGAAGTGCTGAGGAGTCGGGGTCATTGAGGCTGCAATGACTGTCAAATGTACTGAGGCCACGAGTGTAGTTAGTGTTGGCTTGACATAAGGCGTCGTACCCTAACAAGGATCCCATAGCGTCGGCGAGCAAACAGACCTGCAATCATATCTGATTTCTTACTAAAGAAGCATTAACTAAATATTTACTGTCTACATATTTACAAACCACACAATAAACCTGTCAACACTCCCTAAACAACCAGAGAAAATATAGACTCATGTCAAAATTTATATTTTCAAGAGATAGAAAATGTCAATGTGTAAAAAATAAAGCAATGTTTATTGATTGAAATTGAACTAAATGTGAAGTCTAACCAAAGAATGGAGCAAAATGTGAAGTCTAACCAAAGAATGGAGCAAAATGTGAAGTCTAACCAAAGAATGGAGCAAAGTGTGAAGTCTAACCAAAGAATGGAACAAAATGTGAAGTCTAACCAAAGAATGGAGCAAAGTGTGAAGTCTAACCAAAGAATGGAACAAAGTGTGAAGTCTAACCAAAGAATGGAACAAAGTGTGAAGTCTAACCAAAGAATGGAGCAAAATGTGAAGTCTAACCAAAGAATGGAGCAAAGTGTGAAGTCTAACCAAAGAATGGAACAAAATGTGAAGTCTAACCAAAGAATGGAACAAAGTGTGAAGTCTAACCAAAGAATGGAGCAAAATGTGAAGTCTAACCAAAGAATGGAACAAAGTGTGAAGTCTAACCAAAGAATGGAGCAAAGTGTGAAGTCTAACCAAAGAATGGAGTAAAGTGTGAAGTCTAACCAAAGAATGGAACAAAGTGTGAAGTCTAACCAAAGAATGGAGCAAAATGTGAAGTCTAACCAAAGAATGGAGCAAAATGTGAAGTCTAACCAAAGAATGGAGCAAAATGTGAAGTCTAACCAAAGAATGGAGCAAAATGTGAAGTCTAACCAAAGAATGGAACAAAATGTGAAGTCTAACCAAAGAATGGAGCAAAATGTGAAGTCTAACCAAAGAATGGAACAAAATGTGAAGTCTAACCAAAGAATGGAGCAAAATGTGAAGTCTAACCAAAGAATGGAGCAAAATGTGAAGTCTAACCAAAGAATGGAACAAAGTGTGAAGTCTAACCAAAGAATGGAACAAAGTGTGAAGTCTAACCAAAGAATGGAGCAAAATGTGAAGTCTAACCAAAGAATGGAGCAAAATGTGAAGTCTAACCAAAGAATGGAACAAAGTGTGAAGTCTAACCAAAGAATGGAGTAAAGTGTGAAGTCTAACCAAAGAATGGAGCAAAATGTGAAGTCTAACCAAAGAATGGAGCAAAATGTGAAGTCTAACCAAAGAATGGAGCAAAATGTGAAGTGTAACCGAAAAATGGAGATAAATGTATAGAATATATTGAAGTAAAATGTGAAATCTGATCAAAGGAATAGAAAAAAAGTGGAAATCTAACCAAAAGAATGGTACAAAATGCCAAATTTAACCAAAGGAATTGAGCAAAATGTCAAATCTGCAATTGAGATCTATAGACACATACCTGTCCTGTAAATCCTTTTCCCTCGTCTGATAACATAAACTCATGATAGACTAGATTGGCCTTGGCAACCATTTTGTTGACATACTCATGGTAGTCTGGGTTGGAAGTCACAAATAAGGAGATGGCTCCCAAGGGAACAAACTCCTGAGTCCAAATCACTCCTGCCTCCCCAGTTGATGGAGGGTGTGATTCAAAACTGTACGGGCTTACACTGAAAGTTAATGAACAGTTTTACCTTTAACAAATATAAAGCAGGAAGTAGCTCAGCTTTTAATTATATCCTGCAAAAGACTCAAATATCATTAATGAACTTTGACCTTTGTCTGCAAAGCATGAAGTTAACCAATGAGAAACAGATATTATGTACTGGCAGCTCCTGACTCAAGGCTCAAAATATTGTAATAAACATGTGGAGTTAAAACTGATCACCAAGAATCCAATGTTTGTGTACTTTTTTTTTAATTTTTAATTTTTCAAAATTTTTACATGTATAAAATACACATCTTTTTTTTTCTTTCTTTTCCCACACACGCTTAATATTCTATTGGTTTTTTCCAAATTATACTTTTTGATACAAGATAATCAATGAATATCAATAAAAGATATCCAATCATTCTTACACTAATTTTTAATTACTATTTAGAAATCGCCATTTCATATATATTTTTCTCTGTATAGTTACAATATATGCACATGGTAGGCTTATTCTTAAAAATACTTGAAAATAATCAGTCAAAATTCCAAATCTAAATTTTATGATTGTTGAGTATGTTTTAAGCTCGTTAGAACCCAAGCACAGTGAGAGAAAAGAAAGATAGAACAAGAAATGTAAGGAAATAGAAAAAGAAGAAAGTTCACATTTAGAAAGAGAAAGCAAGAGAGAGGGAAAGGGAATGGTCAGACTTAAACACTCAAAACATGATCATTTAAACCACTGTAAACACATAATTTCATATTACCACAATGTATGAGATAAAGGTCTATATAAGATCAAAATTATTTATATTACAACAAGTATACCTAGTCTAATTATAGGTTAAGAAAGGTCAAGTTCTACCAAATTTTGCCATTTATTCCACTCAAAAGTAAATTTATTAAAAACTTTCTCTCCTTTGCCCACAGCAATAAACTTCTGCACATTATAGTAATCTTTAACATGGTTAATTAGTGATGAGACTATTAGAGACTTGTGCAAACACCTGGCTTTATATATATAATGCTTAATGAAAAGAATTATCTCAATGTCAAGTTGTTTGTGTACTTGACATCTGACCTCTATACTGACATAGGGGACAGTAATACTTACCTGGACAATATACCGAGAGCCTCATTACAAATCTGAGGACAAGGAACAAGACGGAACGCAATGTGACCAAGGGCTCCTGGGTAATTGTTACGTATCACAGTTTCAAATGTTGACTTGATCATGTTAAAATCAACACGCTTGGAAGCTTGCTCTAGGTTACTGGAGTCCAACACACTTCCTGTTGGGTCAAACAAACGATCAATTTGATGTGCATTACTTTCTGGTGTAAAAAAACATGCTTCATTTGAGGAAACTTCTCCCAATTAAAACACAAAAGAAACATGGCCAATCATTTAATAACTTCCTCTAGACACCTGTCAGATCAACATTGGCCCAGTAGAGCACATTGTTCACACTTTACAGAATCCTGCAAAAATATTACATTTTTTTTATCGATATTTCACAAAATAAGACATTTGACAAAATAAAATTTGTGTTGCAAATAATTTGGTAAATACATTCAATAGTTACTCCATGTCCACAGTACAATACTAACCTCCATGAAGCACCAAAAACAAAATGTTCGATTTACAGCCTGCTGAATGAGGCGGAGATGTTTCTTTTTCCTGGCTACGGTCACCATGGTAATGCATTTTGTACTTTGTCAGGCGCCGCTCAAATGGAGAATCTGAATATAAGACAGATCTTTGTGTTGCATTGAAAAATCTCTCAGAATTTTTTCAGTTAATTTTCTTTTAACTGTCTAAGGAAGGGAGATAACTGTCCTGATAAGATATATACAGGTGATGTTTGTACATTAAGTTAGAACATTGTACTTGTAAAACAATAATGACATTGGATCTTTATAACAATAACAACATATCATTTAGATCTTTATAACAATAACCACGTACCATTTAGATCTTTATAACAATAACCACATACCATTTAGATCTTTATAACAATAACCACATACCATTTAGATCTTTATAACAATAACCTCATACCATTTAGATCTTTATAACAATAACCACGTACCATTTGGATCTTTATAACAATAACCACGTACAATTTGGATCTTTATAACAATAACCACGTACAATTTGGATCTTTATAACAATAACCACATACCATTTAGATCTTTATAACAATAACCTCATACCATTTAGATCTTTATAACAATAACCACATACCATTTAGATCTTTATAACAATAACCACGTACCATTTAGATCTTTATAACAATAACCACGTACAATTTGGATCCCTGTAACAATAACCACATACCATTTGGATCTTTATAACAATAACCACATACCATTTAGATCTTTATAACAATAACCGCGTACCATTTGGATCTTTATAACAATAACCACGTACAATTTGGATCTTTATAACAATAACCACGTACAATTTGGATCTTTATAACAATAACCACGTACCATTTGGATCTTTATAACAATAACCACATACAATTTGAATCGTTATAACAATAACCACGTACCATTTGGATCTTTATAACAATAACCACATACCATTTAGATCTTTATAACAATAACCACGTACCATTTGGATCTTTATAACAATAACCACGTACCATTTGGACCTTTATAACAATAACCACGTACAATTTGGACCTTTATAACAATAACCACGTACCATTTGGATCTTTATAATAATAACCACGTACCATTAATTTAATCCTTTATAACAATAACCACGTACCATTTAGATCCTTATAACAACAACCATGTACAATTTGGATCTTTATAACAATAACCACGTACCATTTAGATCTTTTATAACAATAACCACGTACCATTTAGATCTTTATAACAATAACCACGTACCATTTAGATCTTTATAACAATAACCACGTACCATTTGGATCTTTATAACAATAACCACGTACCATTTAGATCTTTATAACAATAACCACATACCATTTAGATCTTTATAACAATAACCACGTACCATTTGGACCTTTATAACAATAACCACGTACCATTTGGATCTTTATAACAATAACCATGTACAATTTGGATCTTTATAACAATAACCACATACCATTTGGATCTTTATAACAATAACCACATACAATTTGGATCTTTATAACAATAACCACGTACAATTTGGATCTTTATAATAATAACCACGTACCATTAATTTAATCCTTTATAACAATAACCACGTACCATTTAGATCTTTATAACAATAACCACGTACCATTTGGACCTTTATAACAATAACCACGTACCATTTAGATCTTTATAACAATAACCATGTACCATTTAGATCTTTATAACAATAACCACGTACCATTTGGATCTTTATAACAATAACCACGTACCATTTGGATCTTTATAACAATAACCACGTACCATTTGGATCTTTATAACAATAACCACGTACCATTTGGATCTTTATAACAATAACCACGTACCATTTGGATCTTTATAACAATAACCATGTACCATTTAGATCCTTATAACAACAACCATGTACAATTTGGATCTTTATAACAATAACCACGTACCATTTGGATCCTTTTAACAATAACCACATACTATTTGGATCTTTATAACAATAACCACATACCATTTAGATCCTTATAACAACAACCATGTACAATTTGGATCTTTATAACAATAACCACATACTATTTGGATCTTTATAACAATAACCACATACCATTTGGATCTTTATAACAATAACCACATACCATTTAGATCTTTATAACAATAACCACATACAATTTGGATCTTTATAACAATAACCACGTACCATTTAGATCCTTATAACAACAACCATGTACAATTTGGATCTTTATAACAATAACCACATACCATTTGGATCTTTATAACAATAACCACATACCATTTAGATCTTTATAACAATAACCACGTACCATTTGGACCTTTATAACAATAACCACGTACCATTTAGATCTTTATAACAATAACCATGTACCATTTAGATCTTTATAACAATAACCACATACCATTTGGATCTTTATAACAATAACCACGTACCATTTGGATCTTTATAACAATAACCACGTACCATTTGGATCTTTATAACAATAACCACGTACCATTTGGATCTTTATAACAATAACCACGTACCATTTGGATCTTTATAACAATAACCATGTACCATTTAGATCCTTATAACAACAACCATGTACAATTTGGATCTTTATAACAATAACCACGTACCATTTGGATCCTTTTAACAATAACCACATACTATTTGGATCTTTATAACAATAACCACATACCATTTAGATCCTTATAACAACAACCATGTACAATTTGGATCTTTATAACAATAACCACATACAATTTGGATCTTTATAACAATAACCACGTACCATTTAGATCCTTATAACAACAACCATGTACAATTTGGATCTTTATAACAATAACCACATACCATTTGGATCTTTATAACAATAACCACATACCATTTGGATCCTTATAACAATAACCATGTACCATTTGGATCTTTATAACAATAACCACATACCATTTAGATCTTTATAACAATAACCACATACCATTTGGATCTTTATAACAATAACCACATACCATTTAGATCTTTATAACAATAACCACGTACCATTTGGATCTTTATAACAATAACCATGTACCATTTAGATCCTTATAACAATAACCACGTACCATTTGGATCCTTATAACAATAACCACGTACCATTTGGATCCTTATAACAATAACCACATACCATTTGGATCTTTATAACAATAACCACGTACCATTTGGATCTTTATAACAATAACCACGTACCATTTGGATCTTTATAACAATAACCACGTACCATTTGGATCTTTATAACAATAACCACATACCATTTGGATCTTTATAACAATAACCACATACAATTTGGATCTTTATAACAATAACCACATACAATTTGGATCTTTATAACAATAACCACGTACCATTTGGATCTTTATAACAATAACCACATACAATTTGGATCTTTATAACAATAACCACGTACCATTTAGATCTTTATAACAATAACCACGTACCATTTAGATCTTTATAACAATAACCACGTACAATTTGGATCTTTATAACAATAACCACGTACCATTTGGATCTTTATAACAATAACCACGTACCATTTAGATCTTTATAACAATAACCACATACCATTTAGATCTTTATAACAATAACCACGTACCATTTGGATCTTTATAACAATAACCACGTACCATTTAGATCTTTATAACAATAACCACATACAATTTGGATCTTTATAACAATAACCACGTACCATTTAGATCTTTATAACAATAACCACATACCATTTAGATCTTTATAACAATAACCACGTACCATTTGGATCTTTATAACAATAACCACGTACCATTTAGATCTTTATAACAATAACCACATACCATTTGGATCTTTATAACAATAACAATGTACAATTTAGCACTTAATAACCGATAACTACGTACCATTTGGATCAAATGACATCGTAGATACAGCATCTGAGAATTCGTCATTACTGTTGATGAGTTCGTTGGATGAGGATCGAACCATCATAGCTCCTTCAGACTCTTCTGAAATAGAATAGTTTAGATAATTTATAACTTAGTGAAAGAATAAAAATAAGTAGTTACTTCATGTCTAAGGAAATTTGATTCTTGTCTTATTTAAATGTAATGGAAACATTGCTATCCAGTTTTATACTTAAATATATGTATCATATAATTCATGAAAAAATGCAAAATTTAACAAAAAACTTGATTTCAATGCTTGTGTATACCATGAAATATTTTAAACTGTTGGCAGAATTTTCAAATTAATATACCATAATTTCCACTGAAAGTATTTTCAGCAATATCTAGTGTTCAAATCTATTTTAAATGAATCTGGTCCACTGAAAAGCAATTAACACAACACAAGTGTGTTTTGGCATTTGATTATAATATGCAAATGACACCTGTTTCAGGCTACTGAATATTCATGCTTTTTTCACAATGCCTAGCACAATATCAACTACTATATCTACTATTACTTATCATAGGATAAGTTGTTTTTCAACATATTTTTATCATTTGTTTCATGAGGTATTAATGGGTAAAATAGAGAAAAATACATTTGAAATATTTATGCAAAGAGCACACAATGTTGCTGAAAGGAGTAGTTAAATAGGTACACTTACATTTCCAGGGTTCTATCATTTATTTAATTTTGAGATGTTGTTTTTATTTTATAGCTTTTTTTGTGACAAGACTATGACATAGAGCATCAAATTCCTTTCTTCTCAAATTCCTGATATGAAGAATAACAATAAATCTTATCTGGCAAAATCTTATCTTCTAAAGCAGCTGCCTCCGACAAGCTACAGCAAAAGCCACAATAATGCTACAGTGAACCAGTACAATAATCCTACAGTGAACCAGTACAATAAAACTACAGTGAACCAGTACAATATTATCCTACAGTGAACCAGTACAATAGTCCTACAGTGAACCAGTACAACAATCCTACAGTGAACCATACAATAATCCTACAGTGAACCAGACAATAATCCTACAGTGAACCAGTACAATAATCCTACAGTGAACCAGTACAATAATCCTACAGTTAACTAGTTCAATATTATCCTACAGTGAACCAGACAATAATCCTACAGTGAACCAGTACAATATTCCTACAGTGAACCAGTACAATAATCCTACAGTGAACCAGTACAATATTATCCTACAGTGAACCAGTACAATAATCCTACAGTGAACCAGACAATAATCCTACAGTGAACCAGTACAATAATCCTACAGTGAACCAGTACAATATTATCCTACAGTGAACCAGTACAATAATCCTACAGTGAACCAGTACAATAATCCTACAGTGAACCAGTACAATATTATCCTACAGTGAACCAGCACAATAATCCTACAGTGAACCAGTACAATAATCCTACAGTGAACCAGACAATACAATCCTACATTGAACCAGTACAATAATCCTACAGTGAACCAGTACAATATTATCCTACAGTGAACCAGTACAATAATCCTACAGTGAACCAGTACAATAATCCTACAGTGAACCAGACAATACAATCCTACATTGAACCAGTACAATAATCCTACAGTGAACCAGTACAATATTATCCTACAGTGAACCAGTACAATAATCCTACAGTGAACCAGTACAATAATCCTACAGTGAACCAGTACAATAATCCTACAGTGAACCAGTACAATATTATCCTACAGTGAACCAGTACAATAATCCTACAGTTAACCAGCACAATAGTATCCTACAGTGAATCAGTACAACAATCCTACAGTGAACCAGTACAATAATCCCACAGTGAACCAGTACAATATAATTCTACAGTGAACCAGTACAATAATTCTACAGTGAACCAGTACAATATTATCCTACAGTGAACCAGACAATAATCCTACAGTGAACCAGTACAATAATCCTACAGTGAACCAGTACAATAATCCTACAGTGAACCAGTACAATATTATCGTACAGTGAACCAGTACAATAATCCTACAGTTAACCAGTACAATCAAATAGTCCTACAGTGAACCAGTACAATAATCCTACAGTGAACCAGACAATAATCCTACAGTGAACCAGTACAATAATCCTACAGTGAACCAGTACAATAATCCTACAGTGAACCAGTACAATATTATCCTAGTGAACCAGTACAATAATCCTACAGTTAACCAGTACAATATTATCCTACAGTGAACCAGTACAATAATCCTACAGTTAACCAGTACAATCAAATAGTCCTACAGTGAACAAGTACAATAATCCTACAGTGAACCAGACAATAATCCTACAGTGAACCAGTACAATAATCCTACAGTGAACCAGTACAATAATCCTACAGTGAACCAGTACAATATTATCCTACAGTGAACCAGTACAATAATCCTACAGTTAACCAGTACAATAGTATCCTACAGTGAATCAGTACAACAATCCTACAGTGAACCAGTACAATAATCCCACAGTGAACCAGTACAATATAATTCTACAGTGAACCAGTACAATAATCCTACAGTGAACCAGTACAATATTATCCTACAGTGAACCAGACAATAATCCTACAGTGAACCAGTACAATAATACTACAGTGAACCAGTACAATAATCCTACAGTGAACCAGTACAATAATCCTACAGTGAACCAGTACAATAATATTAATACTACAGTGAACCAGTACAATAATACTACAGTGAACCAGTACAATAATCCTACAGTGAACCAGTACAATAATATCCTACAGTGAACCAGTATAATAATCCTACAGTGAACCAGACAATACAATCCTACATTGAACCAGTACAATATTATCCTACAGTGAACCAGTACAATAATACTACAGTGAACCAGTAAATAATCCTACAGTGAACCAGTACAATAATCCTACATTGAACCAGTACAATAATCCTACAGTGAACCAGTACAATAATCCTACAGTGAACCAGTACAATCAAATAGTCCTACAGTGAACCAGTACAATAATCCTACAGTGAACCAGTACAATAGTCCTACAGTGAACCATACAATAATCCTACAGTGAACCAGTACAATATTATCCTACATTGAACCAGTACAATATTATCCTACAGTGTACCAGTTCCAAGTTAATTAGCATGCCAGGCTGTTCATTAAAATTTCATAGTGAAAAAAGCATGACAATTTCAGCTTGTAAAGTAAGCATTGCTGGATCTAGTTTTTCTCCCACAGGGAATCTGTTGTGTACTATGTACAGGTATTAATATTCTGATAATACCGTCACCAGGTGATCACTGTAACTAGAGCTTTTTTCAATTGTTTGTTATGTTTGTTTGTTTTGGGTTTTTTTCATTCTGAAGGGAACATTAATGAATTTGAAATGAAATTTTCAGGGGTAAACTGTAATTTGTTGAGATATCTAACTATGACAGAACTACAGTTGGGAAAGGACCAATTTTTAGCCACAAGCAGCCTTAGCTATCACTAGTACATGTATAAATTTAGTCCCTGGACAAAGAAACTGATTTGAGGATAGATATTGACTTTGGCTCATGTAATTTATAATACATATACACTGCATATATAAGATTTATCAAATACTAAAACAATATCAACAAGAGGCCCATAGGGCCTGCATCACTCACCTGGGATATTTCAGTAAGTATGGCAAAATACTCTAATTTAATTTAAATTTGAAATATCTTCCTACTTTTAAACTGACCCTCCCAAAAATGGTTCAAACTACATGTTGACTAAATCCTGCCATTCTTGCCAAAGAAAAAGTATTTTGAGCTAAAAATGTTAATTATAATATGATTACAAATGGCAATTACTCTGTAAGTTACAGTTGAATAATACTCATTTTCGAAACTTGTCCAAGATCTTATTGATATATGGCAGCATACAAAGTTTTATCAAACTTGGTCGATATTTACTCCTGTTATCATGTTCACAATGTCCAATAATAATATTATTACAAAGGGAGATAACCCTGTAAGTTACTTTTGAATAATTTCCATTTTCGAACTCGTCCGATATCTTGTCGTTAATTGGCTGCATGTTTCATCAAACTTGGTTGATATTTACTCAAGTTATCGTGTTCACAAGGTACTAACTTGTTGACGGACGGACGTTGGATGCCACTGTTGTCACGGTATGGCATAACTCACCATGGTGCTTTGGACCAGGTGAGCTAAATATACTAGACAGTGAGTCTAATGGTTTTGCCGATAGGAAGGAGAAGGGTAGGGGGTGATGGTTAGAGTTGGGCTAGGATTGAAACTGTCTTGTAGTGTAAACCACACAAAAGTGTAGGGGTCCATTAGATTAATAAATAAAAATTTAATTAAAACTATAACATAATTGTTAAAATGAGATAATGTATGTTAATTTTCAGCTGAAATATGACTTTTTTTTTACTTTTATTATAAATTTCACTGAATTTAAATTTAAAGAAAGTAAAATGTTGTTAAATTACATGAATAAGTAAATAAAGAAATGTGCCAATGCAAATCTAGCTATGTAAATTTATATTAATGTAAAAAGGAAACCGGAAATATATCAACCAGTTAAAGCTTAAAACTATTAACTGTGATTTATAGTGATCTAAATCTGTTCAGAAAGAATGTAGGGAAAATATTGAAATGTCTTTTTCAATTCATTTAATTTGTGCATTAACTTCAATCTAACTCATTAATCTGAAAGGAAAAACATGGTATATGTGAAGTTATAGATAGAAAAGGAAATGTGTGTGAACAAGTAAGTACTTAGTTGTCCCAGTTCCAAATGAAACATTGAAAGCATGCATATGTTTAAATTTGAAAACAAAGAAAACTATTTTCAAAAAAATTGAGAAAAATAAAACAAAGGAAAATTGTTATGAATATACAAGAGGTAATTATTATCTTCATTCAACACCATGTCTAATGTTGATTGGTCGAGGCCTTGACCAATCAAGACTTGCCGTTGTAAATTACTTACGTTCATCCTCTGAATCCACATCTGAATCTGACCCAAGGTCAGATGAAAACTGAGAGTCACAAAAACTGGCATCTGGTTTTAAATCAAATTAGAAAAGTAAAAACAAGGAACCAATGGCTTCAGCTCCAGCCATAGCTAAGTCTACATTCCTACTGAAATCAGACAGGTCATTAAAGTGTAGTAACCTCCAGCTAGTACACATCAGAGTTTTAAAGGATAATATACTGTAGGAGTCAGGCAGTTGTAGCTACAACAGATCAGTGTTTTAAAGGATAATAGACATGTCAGATGACAGTAGCCAGAAACCAAATCAACAGTAGGTCCTTGTCATAGGAAGAGAACATGACACGGTGTACCGTCCTTGTCATAGGAAGAGAACATGACACGGTGTACCGTCCTTGTCATAGGAAGAGAACATGACACAGTGTACCGTCCTTGTCATAGGAAGAGAACATGACACAGTGTACCGTCCTTGTCATAGGAAGAGAACATGACACAGTGTACCGTCCTTGTCATAGGAAGAGAACATGACACGGTGTACCATCCTTGTCATAGGAAGAGAACATGACACGGTGTACCGTCCTTGTCATAGGAAGAGAACATGACACGGTGTAACACAAGTCGGTAAACTGAAGTACCAGAACACTATACAAAAATGTTTAGTTCAGAACAGTTCAGAACAGTTCATAATCAAAGTTCACGGTGATATCAAATCTCAGTTGACAACTGATAGTGAAGTGTGTAATTTATACAGAATTTAGTTTCTGATAGTGAAGTGTGTAATTTATACAGAATTTAGTTCCTGATAGTGAAGTGTGTAATTTATACAGAATTTAGTTCCTGATAGTGAAGTGTGTAATTTATACAGAATTTAGTTCCTGATAGTGAAGTGTGTAATTTATACAGAATTTAGTTCCTGATAGTGAAGTGTGTAATTTATACAGAATTTAGTTTCTGATAGTGAAGTGTGTAATTTATACAGAATTTAGTTCCTGATAGTGAAGTGTGTAATTTATACAGAATTTAGTTCCTGATAGTGAAGTGTGTAATTTATACAGAATTTAGTTCCTGATAGTGAAGTGTGTAATTTATACAGAATTTAGTTCCTGATAGTGAAGTGTGTAATTTATACAGAATTTAGTTCCTGATAGTGAAGTGTGTAATTTATACAGAATTTAGTTCCTGATAGTGAAGTGTATAATTTATACAGAATTTAGTTCCTGATAGTGAAGTGTGTAATTTATACAGAATTTAGTTCCTGATAGTGAAGTGTGTACTTTATACAGAATTTAGTTCCTGATAGTGAAGTGTGTAATTTATACAGAATTTAGTTCCTGATAGTGAAGTGTGTAATTTATACAGAATTTAGTTCCTGATAGTGAAGTGTGTAATTTATACAGAATTTAGTTTCTGATAGTGAAGTGTGTAATTTATACAGAATTTAGTTCCTGATAGTGAAGTGTATAATTTATACAGAATTTAGTTCCTGATAGTGAAGTGTGTAATTTATACAGAATTTGGTTCCTGATAGTGAAGTGTATAATTTATACAGAATTTAGTTCCTGATAGTGAAGTGTGTAATTTATACAGAATTTAGTTCCTGATAGTGAAGTGTGTAATTTATACAGAATTTAGTTCCTGATAGTGAAGTGTATAATTTATACAGAATTTAGTTCCTGATAGTGAAGTGGGTAATTTATACAGAATTTAGTTTCTGATAGTGAAGTGTGTAATTTATACAGAATTTAGTTTCTGATAGTGAAGTGTGTAATTTATACAGAATTTAGTTCCTTTGGTTTGTTTTTGTTTAACGTCCTATTAACAGCCAGGGTCATTTAAGGACGTGCCAGGTTTTGGAGGTGGAGGAAAGCCGGAGTACCCGAAAAAAAAAACACCGGCCTGCGGTCAGTACCTGGCAACTGCCCCACGTAGGTTTCGAACTCGCAACCCAGAGGTGGAGGGCTAGTGTTAAAAAGTGTTGGGACACCTTAACCACTCGGCCACCGTGGCCCCTCATTTAGTTCCTGACAGATATATATATATACAATTATAATTTCTGATACTCAAGTTTTTCATTCATAAAGATAATTACATAATGTAGTTAATAATGAATAGTTTACAGTTATATAGATTTATTATACATGTATATATATATAGATAATCAGGTCTATTATAATTCTGGCATACATAGAAATACACCAAAGGAAATATGACAATGTTCAAGTTTAAAGTGCAAATAATGCCAGATTGATTTAAATTATGTTTAAATGTCGACAAATTATGAAATGTTTGTTGTAAAAGTTGCAGGGTATATCCTGACAAATGAATAAACATGTCTGAAATTTCCAAGTAACTCATCAAATTTGTTTTTAAGTTTCTAATTTTCCACTTTAATTTTCAATATTTTCCTGACACTATAAGCCCACATGAACATGCATTTATCATCAATATCATCATTCTATCAGAACCATGCAGCTACATATGTACCAGTAATGTTTCTCACGGATCAACTATACAATGTACAAACCTGCTACAACTATTTTGAAACTGATATACATTTGATTCATGAAAATAGATAAACAAAAGAGTCCTGATCAAGATGAAAATTCCAATAAAACAATACAATATATATAATTATGCATATGACTTTCTATGACAAGCCACAACCACTTGCAAGAAATAATCTACTGATATTCCAAAAAATTATATACTCAGCAAACCCAGACACTTATACTCAGCAAAACAAGGCACTTGTACCCAGGAAACCCAGACACTTGTACTCAGCAAACCCAGACACTTGTACTCAGCAAACCCAGACACTTGTACTCAGCAAACCCAGACACTTGTACTCAGCAAACCCAGACACTTGTACTCAGCAAACCCAGACACTTGTACTCAGCAAACCCAGACACTTGTACTCAGCAAACCCAGACACTTGTACTCAGCAAACCCAGACACTTGTACTCAGCAAACCCAGACATTGACCCAGGAAACCCAGACACTTGTACTCAGCAAACCCAGACACTTATACCCAGGAAACCCAGACACTTGTACTCAGCAAACCCAGACACTTGTACTCAGCAAACCCAGACACTCGACCCAGGAAACCCAGACACTTGTACTCAGCAAACCCAGACACTTATACCCAGGAAACCCAGACACTTATACCCAGGAAACCCAGACACTTGTACTCAGCAAACCCAGACACTCGACCCAGGAAACCCAGACATTTGTACTCAGCAAACCCAGACACTTATACCCAGGAAACCCAGACACTTATACTCAGCAAACCCAGACACTTGTACTCAGCAAACCCAGACACTTGTACTCAGCAAACCCAGAAACTTGTACTCAGCAAACCCAGACACTTGTACTCAGCAAACCCAGGCACTCGACCAAGGAAACCCAGAGACTTGTACCCAGGAAACTCAGACACTTGTACCCAGGAAACCCAGACAAATGTACCCAGGAAACCCAGACACTCAACCCAGGAAACCCAGACACTTGTACCCAGGAAACCAAGACACTTGTACCCAGGAAACCCAGACACTTGTACTCAGCAAACCCAGACACTTGTACTCAGCAAACCCAGACACTTGTACTCAGGAAACCCAGACACTCGACCCAGGAAACCCAGACACTTGTACTCAGGAAACCCAGACACTTGTACTCAGGAAACCCAGACACTTGTACCCAGGAAACCCAGACATTTGTATGGAGGAAACCAAGACATTTGTATGGAGGAAACCCAGACACTTGTACCCAGGAAACCCAGATAAATGTACCCAAGAAACCCAGACATTTGTACCCAGGAAACTCAGACACTTGTACCCAGGAAACCCAGACACTTGTACCCAGGAAACCCAGACACTTGTACCCAGGAAACCCAGATAAATGTACCCAGGAAACCCAGACACTTGCACCCAAGAAACCAAGACACTTGTATCAACGAAACCTAGACACTTGTACCCAGGAAACCCATACATTTGTACCCAGGAAACCCAGACATTTATACCCAGGAAACCAAGACACTTATACCCAAGAAACCCAGACACTTGTACCCAGGAAACCCATACATTTGTATCAAGGATACCTAGACACTTGTACCCAGGAAACCCAGACACTTGTACCCAGGAAACCCAGACACTTGTACCCAGGAAACTCAGACACTTGTACCCAGGAAACCCAGAAAAATGTACCAAGGAAACCCAGAGACTCGACCCAGGAAACCCAAACACTTGTACCCAGGAAACCCAGGCATTTGTATGGAGGAAACCAAGACATTTGTATGGAGGAAACCCAGACACTTGTACCCAGGAAACCAAGACACTTGTACCCAGGAAACCCAGACACTTGTACCCAGGAAACCCAGACACTTATACCCAGGAAACCCAGACACTTGTATCAAGGAAACCCAGACACTTGTATCAAGGAAACCCAGACACTTGTATCAAGGAAACCCAGACACTTGTATCAAGGAAACCCAGACACTTGTACCCAGGAAACCCAGACACTTGTACCCAGGAAACCCAGACACTTGCACCCAGGAAACCCAGACACTTGCACCCAGGAAACCCAGACACTTGTACCCAGGAAACCCATACATTTGTACCCAGAAAACCCAGACATTTGTACCCAGGAAACCAAGACACTTATACCCAGGAAACCCAGACACTTGTACCCAGGAAACCCAGACACTTGTACCCAGGATACCTAGACACTTGTACCCAGGATACCTAGACACTTGTACCCAGGATACCTAGACACTTGTACCCAGGAAACCCAGACACTTGTACCCAGGAAACCCATACATTTGTATCAAGGATACCTAGACACTTGTACCCAGGAAACCCATACATTTGTATCAAGGATACCTAGACACTTATACCCAGGAAACCCAGACACTTGTACCCAGAAAACCCAGACACTTGTACCAAGGATACCTAGACACTATTTTCTCCTTTTCCATAAAGTCTCCATTATTCTGTTTTGTTGAAATAAATATTATAACAAACCCTTCCGTTAGTTACTGTATCATTCTTATAACACAAATATCTAAGAGAAACAGTACACAGAATATATCAGGAACTGTCTATAAACAGTCTAGGGTTAATTAAGACTTCATAAATAACATTAGTAAAGAAATAATCATTTGACTAAAATGTGCATCCATTATTTTTTAGGAAAGGATTTGGAAACTTTAATCCAAATCAGAATGATATGTAACTGTACCCAGCTGTACCTATGAGATACATACATACGTCATGACATAATTTATTCTGTAAAACTGATCTTTGATCTCTAATACATCTGACCATTGTATTTTATTGATAATAATCATTTCCATGTTCATGGGGCTTAAGATAAGTAGGCATAATTTTAAACAAATCTGAATAATCAGTCTGTTCTCAATATGAATATTCATTGGTTTATTCATACATTAATATTCATGATTCAATACGAATATATCCATAAATCAATTTGAAATTTCTGAAGTCTACACTAAACAAAATTAAGAAAAAGAACTTTACATTAATTGAACATGTAATCACTATGATTTTTATCATTATTTTAAATCAAGTAAGCAATCGAGCAATATTAAAATGTTAAACTTCACAACAAACATGCAAAGAGATTGTGATCACCACAACAAGAACAAGCAGAGTTAAGAAAACCCAAATACATGGCAAGATCATTAATCACTGATGCTATACTACAGACACGATTCACAATAGATACAGAATCAAATACTTTAATAAATTAAATAGGAATTTGTTCTTGAAATAAAGAATCTATCATTTTATAATTCATACTTTGAGGGAAAGAAAAATAATATCAACTCAAACAGAAAATGCTTTGGCTTTTTTTCTTTTCAAAATTTGTATATAAATAACATTCTGATTTCACATTATCATCACATCCAAATAAAAGTTACCTTTCCATGCTTGATAAAGTACCTGGAAGAGATTTAGTATCAAAAACATAACATACTCATACCTTTAGCATCGTAAAACTCATCCTCAGACTCAGAGCTAGATTCCTGAAGTCGCTCTAAACTTTCAAATATCCGGGATGCAGACATATCTCGACTGTTAGTGCCTAGAAATGAAAACAAATGGCATACATTATGTGTGTTGTATCAGTGATAACACCATCTGATACGTCATCTGACTAAAATGAAAAACAATTGTGAACTTAACCTATAATTAATCTGACATTAATGAACTTGTGACCTTGACCTTTAATTAACCTGACATATTAATCAACTTGTGACCTCGACCTCTAATCCATCAGATATCAAAAATATCTTGTGACCTTGACTTACATATTAATCATCTTGTGACCTTGACATCTATTTAACCCGACATCATTAATTGCCTTGTGACCTTGACATCTATTTAACCCGACATCATTAATTACCTTGTGACCTTGACATCTATTTAACCCGACATCATTAATTACCTTGTGACCTTGACCTTGTGGAATTCGAGAAGGACTGTCTGTGAGTGACAACAGAGTTTGAATTGATGACTTCCTCAACATTTCCATCGTTAAAATGTTTGCCACAGCCAATCTCCTGATTGGATACAGATACTGGGATTTTGGGTCTGACGTTAACATTTATTTCAATCTCATTTTGGTTGTCCTCAAGCAATTCATCATCTTCGTTGTGGTTTGAAGTGGCAGCCATTTTTGCCGCAAGAGCCAGCTGTGTTTCCAGTTCTAGTTGCCGGATGTCACTTAGTTTTAGTCCGAACCATTCATCTTGCCAGCACCATGCTTGTCTGTGAGCACGAAGCATCGTTTTCCGCAGACCTACACAACAAAAATGTATCAATTTTCAAAATATTTGAAATATTTCATCCCATGTCCAGATAAAACATTGTCATAGTCATTCAGATCTCCCACCAATGGAGCCCATTCTGGAGCCATTTTGTGGAAGAATTTGAAAGATATGCTCTGGATACACTGAAATCAGTATTTTTGAATATTGTTTCCATGGTAACCATGAATATATTAAAACAGAAAAAAGGTTCATAGCAAAAGGTACCACTAGACCACTTGACTGATGTGTGTAGAAAGTTTTGTGATGTTACCTTGAACAGTTTTGAGATATACTCCGGAAATGCCCCAGATGACTTAACGGACAGACGCCATTTGTATATTTGTAATTACATATATTGTTGGGAATGGGGTAATTTTAATCTGATCTGATTTTGTTTTCACCAGTTTTTTAGCTATGACCATCACTATTTCAGATCTCGTATCAGCCTGATGAATGTCAGTATAAATATCTCAGTAATATAGAATCTGATATTCATTTACCTCAGATAAAGAGCTTATAGAATTCATCACAAATCTGAAATTTTAGCTATATTCTTTGACCTTTTCTAATATTATTGCATGAAGCTAATATATTACCATTTCTATGTATTACTAGTGACGAGATGTAGAATAATCAGATCAACATCTTACCGACGTCGTATATACTTACCGGCGTCGTGTGTACTTACCGACGTCGTGTGTACTTACCGACGCCGTGTATACTAACCGACGTCGTTTGTACTTACCGACGTCGTGTGTACTTACCGACGTCGTGTGTACTTACCGACGTCGTGTGTACTTACCGGTGTCGTGTGTACTTACCGATGTCGTGTATACTTACCGATGTCGTGTATACTTTCCGATGTCGTGTATACTTTCCGATGTCGTGTGTACTTACCGGTGTCGTGTGTACTTACCGATGTCGTGTATACTTACCGATGTCGTGTATACTTACCGGTGTCGTGTGTACTTACCGATGTCGCGTATACTTACCGATGTCGTGTATACTTACCGATGTCGTGTATACTTACCGATGTCGTGTGTACTTACCGATGTCGTGTGTACTTACCGATGTCGCGTATACTTACCGACGTCGTGTATACTTACCGATGTCGTGTTTACTTACCGATGTCGTGTATACTTACCGGTGTCGTGTGTACTTACCGATGTGGTGTATACTTACCGATGTGGTGTATACTTACCGATGTCGTGTATACTTACCGATGTCGTGTATACTTACCGATGTCGTGTGTACTTACCGATGTCGTGTGTACTTACCGATGTAGCGTATACTTACCGATGTTGTGTATACTTACCGATGTCGTGTATACTTACCGATGTCGTGTGTACTTACCGATGTCGTGTATACTGACCAATGTCGTGTATACTTACAAATGTCGTGTATACTTACCGATGTCGTGTTTACTTACAAATGTCGTGTGTACTTACCGATGTCGCGTATACTTACCGATGTCGCGTATACTAACCAATGTCGTGTATACTTACCGATGTCGTGTTTACTTACAAATGTCGTGTGTACTTACCGATGTCGTGTATAAATCTCTCTATTTTGTTCTGCATGCCCCAGTAGCGGAATTCCACCCTGCACAGTTTGTAGGCAGTCATCATAGCCTTGCTTGACCCGTTGACCTTTGACTCTTTACTGTACTCCTCCCACCAGCTGTCAGTCAGTGGACCACGCCCAGTCTTGGATGACTTATAAAGTTTGGGGTCCTCCTCCTTTTTGTAATCGCTACTTGGAAGTTGATCTTTCACTAAGTCTATGAAGTCTGTGAAAGAGGTTAAATGTATTTCAGTTGTAGACCCTAACGTTAGCAATGATGTTTTGGTTTGATGGACATTTATTTGATTGACAGTATTGCCCTGTGATTATATTTAGGCAGGGTTTACTTGTAGTAGCTCGTGGCTACCTCACTGAACCTCATACTGAAGTTATGGAAAATTATTCTCTCATCTATGATATTTTTACCATAAAATCTGTGTTACCAAGTAATTAATCAAACTTCATTTTTTTTTTTTTCAAAAAATTTATTTTGAATCGGTTATATAATTTACAAAGTCTATATGACAGGTCTACAGCCTACCTAATTGTCGTTGTTTGATCTCTGTCGGTAACATGCTGAACACATTTTCCTGACCTCCACCATCGTTGATATATTTAGTTTCAATCTCCAGAAGGAACTTTTCTACAAACGGACACCTGTAGCGTGTCTTGGTGTAGGGATAGGCATTCCAAGCTTCTTCCTCCACCATGAGGGCAGACTTAGGCAAAATGGCACGAAACCATCCTAACGAAAAAATCATATCGTCATACACATATATGCATTTCATACTTGAAGAAAATGACAGGAAACTATAGTCTGAGAGGGGAGATAATTCTCATTTCCAATTAAAGAAGAATTCAGTGGAATTATGTTTTACTATGAATGAGACAAAAACTGGCATTTTATGTCTAAGTTATGGTTTAGTGAATGTTCGTACAAAATTTTGGATGAAAGTGACTCAGTTCGAAGAAATTCTCAAAATTCACCAGAAATTTTTTTTCTTCCAGAAATGAGATCACAGTTGATGTTAGCAACACTTGCTCTACTTGGGATATATCAGTAAGTCATGTGACTTTTATCATCTAATCAGGTTTTTCATTCCTATATAGGTCGAGTCCCTTTACCTGGTAAATGACTCCCTATGTGGTATATTTTATAGGTATATTGACCCCCTGGACCACTTTACCTGGTAAATGACTCCCTATGTGGTATATTTTATAGGTGTATTGACCATCTCCCCCTGGACCACTTTACCTGGTAAATGACTCCCTATGTGGTATATTTTATAGGTATATTGACCCCCTGGACCACTTTACCTGGTAAATGACTCCCTATGTGGTATATTTTATAGGTGTATTGACCATCTCCCCCTGTACCACTTTAACCGTGGTAAAAATGACTCCCGATGTAGGTATATTTTATAGGTATATTGACCACTCCCCGGGAACCACTTTAACCTGGTAAATGACTCCTATAATGGTATATTTATATAGGTGTATTGACCACCTGGAACCACTTTACCTGGTAAAATGACTCCCTATGTGGTATATTTTATAAGGTATGAGGGACCAGCGTCCCCCTGGGACCACTTTACCTGTAAATTGACTCCCTATGTGGGATTAAGTTATAGGTGGATTGACCCCCTGACCACTTACTTAGTAAATGACTTCCCTATGTTGTAATATTTTAATAGGTGTATTGACCAGTCCCCCTGGACCACTTTACCTGGTAAATGACTCCCTATGTGGTATAGTTTTATAGGGTAGATTGACCATCTCCCCCTGGACGCACTTTACCTGGTAAAGGACTCCCTAGGTGGTATAATTTAGTTGGTATATTGACCATCTCCCCCTGGACCACTTTACCTGGTAAATGACTCACTATGTGGTATATTTTATAGGTGTATTGACCACCTGGACCACTTTACCTGGTAAATGACTCCCTATGTGGTATATTTTATAGGTGTATTGACCATCTCCCCTGGACCACTTTACCTGGTAAATGACTCCCTATGTGGTATATTTTATAGGTGTATTGACCATCTCCCCCTGGACCATCAGTGTATGGTTCATTAGTCAGAATCTCAACACCACTGCCTTCTCCATGACTCTCTTCTCGACTTTTTTTCTGAAAAAAACAAAGATAAAGATTTTAAAAGTTGAACTTGAAGGTTGGAAAGTTTTAATAACAAATTGCTGTAGTTATCTCCCTTTATTTTCATTTTTAACAACATCGAAGTACAAATGTGCAACCATTGGTATCATAGACAAAGGGCCATAACTCTTTATACAAGAGGCCCAGAGGGCCTGTATTGCTCATCTGGATTTCATGAGATATGAAACAAGAATGATGATCAAGTGTATTTGTCACTGGTATTGCTATGTCAATATATCATAGGCATTTTATGTTGCTACCACACAAATGTGAGTGATATCCATTGCTTAGTTTCAGAAAAGAAGTTGTTTAAACCAACTGACCCCTTTTGACCCCACCCTCTGCACCCCGAGGGGTCAGTTCCTTCCTTTATAAAATTTTGAATCCTTACCCAAAAGGATGCTACCAGTCAAATTTGAGCTGTTTCAGAGAAGTTGTTCATATCAATTTAGCCAAATTGACCCCTTTAGGCCCCACCCCTCAGCTCCCTGGTGGGGTCAACCCTAAAATTTGTACAATTTTGAATCCCCACCCCATGATCATGCTTCCATACAAATGTGAGTGATATCCATTGCTTAGTTTCAGAGAAGAAGTTGTTTATATCAATTTAACCAAATTTACCCCTTTTGGCCCCGCCCCTCAGCCCCCAGGGGGTTGGCCCCGTCATTTGTTCAATTTTGAATCCTTAACCCAAGGGAATGCTACCAGTCAAATATTAGAGATATCCCTAGCTTAGTTTCAGAGAAAAAGTTGTTTATATCAATTCTGCCAAAATGACCCCTTTTGGCCCCACCCCTCAGGCCCCCATAGGGTCATGCAGCCTCACCATTTGTACAATTTTGAATCCCCACCCCATAGTGATGCTACCAGGCAAATATGAGCAATATCCATTGCTCGGTTTCAGAGAAGAAGTCGTTTATATCAATATAGCCCAATTGACACATTTGGCCCCGCCCCTCAGGCCCCTGGGGGGTCAGCCCCTTCATATCAATTTTTAATCCCCACCTAATAGTGATGCTACCAGATAAATATGAGCAATATCCATTGCTCGGTTTCATAGAAGAAGTCGTTAATATTAATAGAGCCAAATTGACCCCTTTTGGCCCCGCCCCTCAGACCCCTGGGGGTCAGCCCCACCATTTGTACAATTTTGAGTCCCCACCCCATAGGGATGCTTCTGACCAAATTTGGTAAAATTCTGATCATTGGTTATGAAGAAGTCAATTGTTGACGGACGGACGGACGACGGATGACGGATGACAGACGCTACGGTATGGCATTAGCTCACCTTGGTCCTTCGGACCAGGTGAGCTAATAAGGGCTATACTCACACATAGGTATTTGTATTTGTATGTACCAGAGTATATAAAATATCCTATATAATGGACAATGTACTGTAAACTAGGTATCCATGAACAATAATATCATCTGATTCAGTTCATTATTCAGGGACTGTATTGTCATTTTTCAGTAAAGGTGACTGATCATGACCTTTGACCCTTTGATTTGAAAAACAAGTACAAGCAAACACTTCTAGTAAGAAAACAATGCTGTTCCAGACGGAAGGAAAATGTCCAAGTAAGCACGATGTGAAGATTTAGTTCATTCGTTCTGAGGGAACAATGAGCAGAGATGTATTTTCTATTCTTAGTAACAGTGACATTGATCTTTGACCTTTTGGTCGAAAAGGAAATTACAAGCAGGAATTCTCTATAAGAGAGCAGTCTGCGAAGTTTGTATTAAATTGGTACAATTGAACTGGCAACAGATTCGACCGAAAAGAAATCCAAATCAAGCTGATAAGGAAGCGGTGTGTGAGGATGGAGTTTGATTGGTCCATTTAGACTTGGATATGATGCAGATGGAGGGAGGATGGAATGATAGACTGACCGAATAACAGTGGCATTATAATATCCACATGCAATCAGCGAACGAAGTAGCAGTGTATTATTACACTTCCTTACCTGTATCATATAAAGCTGGGCAATCCGATACTCGTCAACGCTCATAGGCAGACCGATGCGATATTCCTTGATCAACATGGCGGTGGTTGTCTAGATATCAGGACGCTACTATAGATAAAACATGCCTGTCTCCAGACCTTACTTTAAAATGGCCATGATGTTTTCTCTACAGTAGACGAGAGCACCGGTCTTCCTGTCTTCATCTTGATTCAGAGTCTGAAAACAGAACAAAAACACAGGATATAGTCAAAACTCATAAAATTGCTAGAGCCAAACCTGAATTTTTTATTTAAATAAATATAATTTTCAACCTGGCAAAATTGAATATCATTTCTGTGAATTTGAAAAATAAAAAATAGTGAAAATATCTCTTCAAGGTGGTACATACCAGATGATGCACTGTTTAAGCTATTATAATTACCTCCCTCCAAATGTTAGCACTTTTCTTTTTATCTTTTGAATTATTAGTGAATTAATATTTAATTATATCTCAAATAAATTCTTGCTGCGATTCTGTCTGTGACTGACTTTTAAGTGATTAGTTTTAGGACGGGTTGTTATTTATTTTATGTTTGTGGACTGTGGATGCCATTCGATGCCTTTATAAGAGTGGTGTATACGGTGAGGTAGTATCTTATAACCAGTCTATGTGAAATGGCCGACATCATCTTGTTCATTCATCACTGTGTTAAAACAACTCCGCCTACAATCATATATTCTTGTTTCCTCATTCTATAGCAGTATGTGAATTAAAGCTGAATTTAACAAGAAACTATTAAGAGGACTTTCCATATCTACCGGTATATAACTACTACTTCTGTCATTGTATCCTTTAATGATAATAAAACAACTGTTCATTTCCTAAATAACTAAAGATAATTATACAAATGTTTGTGACATTTTCAGAAATTGCACAACATATATACAGTTACTGTGTAACTGGAAATGTCACACAACCAAATATAATTTTCATATCAAATAGCCATTTATCCAAAATTACGACAGATGACAACTATCAAATATCCCTCCTACAACAAATGTCATGATCATATAATATAAATCCAGTCTCGAGTTATTAATTTACACATTTAAATATCCAATTTATTACAGCATTTTTTCCCAAATACCTTGTTATTGTTAGTCAACAGGATGGATAATGTGATGATCGTAACAATACCATACATGTTAAAATCTCAATAGATATGTAATATGTTAGTTTGATAATCACCTCATCGAGAAATAGTTTGTGTCAAGGTTTGAAATATATATCGCCCAGGTTAGCAGCTTATCAACATACAAACTGTATGAAAATTTTGCACTCATTTGACCTCTGACCTTAAAAAGAAGGTCACAGTAACTCTATTGCAATATCCTGCATAGCACCTGTATGTAATTTAGTAGGAAGGCGTAACGAAAAATACCCTGACCATGCTGGGCCTCAAACTAGTGTCCTCGCACTGTCAGAAGAATTTCCTCCCACTAGATATATAGGTTAAAGTCCCTGCTAGCCTGAGCTAGGTTACCCAGGTTACCTATACACTTCCTCACCACTAGGTTAAAGTCCCTGCTAGCCTGAGCTAGGTTACCCAGGTTACCTATACACTTCCTCACCACTAGGTTAAAGTCCCTGCTAGCCTGAGCTAGGTTACCCAGGTTAACTATACACTTCCTCACCACTAGGTTAAAGTCCCTGCTAGCCTGAGCTAGGTTACCCAGGTTACCTATACTCTTCCTCACCACTAGGTTAAAGGGAAATCCCTGCTAGCCTGAGCTAGGTTACCCAGGTTACCTATACACTTCCTCACCACTAGGTTAAAGTCCCTGCTAGCCTGAGCTAGGTTACCCAGGTTACCTATACACTTCCTCACCACTAGGTTAAAGGGAAATCCCTGCTAGCCTGAGCTAGGTTACCCAGGTTACCTATACACTTCCTCACCACTAGGTTAAAGTCCCTGCTAGCCTGAGCTAGGTTACCCAGGTTACCTATACACTTCCTCACCACTCCCTCCTTCACAAAGACCACAGACCAGGTTATTTAGCTCCAAGAAAGCCTCTTGATCTATTATATCTTACCCTGGAGTGGTCAATGGCAGCAATTGAGACCCTGCCCACACTGGGCATCAAATTAGCAACTTTTCACTCTTGAGGGGTACATCTCCTAACTACCACTATAGGCTATAGGGAAGTTCCTCCTAGCCGGATCGAGCTATTAGGTATAAGGTGACCTCCACTTATAAAATACATTTCCTTTAGGCCTTGAGCATCACTAACTGACAACTGAGCCCTAGAAGGAAGAACCCGCTGTATGATTTGTAGTTTAAATCACTTTGGCTCAAGTTTAACTAACAACCAAGGTGATAGATATACTATTAGTGGATGTTTCAGTCCCCAAAGTTTATTGTAACCTGCTTGTCATGTTTTAATTCATTTCAATGGTGACAGAGTTCAGAATACGTAAATGTAGTAAATGTTCTTTGAAAGTTTTGAAAATTACTGAATTATGGATCTTTTGCACCTCCTATTGACATTTTGACATTTCGTTTGACCTTAGTCATTTGGTTGTCTCCTAGGTATCAACACTTTAGGCCCTAAGCATCTCTGACATGTAATACAAAGATGAAATAGCTGTATCTGGATAATAATACATGTAATGCATTTTAGCTTTACTGTATACAAATCTTAACTTTCAATCTTTTTAAAAAGGTTTTACAATTATCATGACTTGTGTATCTCACTGTATACATATCTAACTCTCAATCAATTTTAGAATTGTTTTATGACTTGTGTGTATCTTTTGTACAATCCTTTCAAGTTTCAAAATTTCTTTATTTGTTCAAAAACTATGCCCTGGACAATTATAAGAATTGAACTACATGTATATTACCAATTGGCCTAACCTGTACAGCAGGACGTCCAATAACCAAATACACGTCATGGATATCTTATAGGGAAGGTCTTAAGTGAGGTAACAAACTTCTGACCTCTGGCTGTGACCTTCAATATAGATCAAGGTAATTTCTTTTAGCAAACTTTGGCGGCCTCCATTCCAGAAACCTCAGTATTAGCCAAAAATCATGATTCTACAGTAGGCATTTTTGTTTTGAAGATGATGTTTAACGGGAAAAGATGGTATCAGAAAGATGGCAGCGGCTATACAACATTAAATATCAATTACCTTTAATTAGAATTCTCTTAGCTGAAAACTTAATTTTCTTGGAATATTCAAATACGTGTATCTTTAAAATGACATTCTTAATAATTCTCCAGGACTTTTCCATACCAAATATTTTTATAAAATGCACCAATAGCTTTAATTTCCATAATCCAATAAAGACGATTCCAGACCACTTTAGAGGCTGACATACACAGAATCAAAATCAAGTTCTCTAAACACAGACTGTATGATCAATGAGAAACGTGTCTACAAGAGAGCTTTTCTCCATCCAGGTCATCATGACATTCAAGACTCCTGCATGGATCTATGAAACATCGTAGGAAAATATTGGTGATCTATCTAACAAGACTCCATTGATTAGTGGCTGGGGGCCATTGCTGGTGAGGCCTGATCACTCATCAGGTATTAATGTAATAGTTAGATTGGGCTGCAGTGATGTACGAGTACCGTACCTAAATATAACCGTTGAATACAGTACCTACATTTAACTGACGAGTACTGTACCTACATTTAACTGACGAGTACAGTACCTACATTTAACTGACAAGTACGTATACAGTACCTACATTTAACTGAACTGACGAGTACAGTACCTACATTTAACTGACGAGTACCGTACCTACATTTAACTGACGAGTACTGTACCTACATTTAACTGACGAGTACAGTACCGACATTTAACTGACGAGTACTGTACCGACATTTAACTGACGAATACAGTACCTACATTTAACTGACGAGTACAGTACCGACATTTAACTGACGAGTACAGTCCCTACATTTAACTGACGAATACAGTACCTACATTTAACTGACGAGTACAGTACCGACATTTAACTGACAGCTTGACGAGTACAGTACCTACATTTAACTGACGAGTACTGTACCTACATTTAACTGACAACTTGACGAGTACAGTACCTACATTTAACTGACAACTTGACGAGTACAGTACCTACATTTAACTGACGAGTATCGTACCTACATTTAACTGACAACTTGACGAGTACAGTACCTACATTTAACTGACGAGTATCGTACCTACATTAAACCGACGAGTACAGTACCTACATTTAACTGACGAGTACTGTACCTACATTTAACTGACAACTTGACGAGTACAGTACCTACATTTAACTGACGAGTACTGTACCTACATTTAACTGACGAGTACAGTACCTACATTTAACTGACGAGTACAGTACCTACATTTAACTGACGAGTACTGTACCTACATTTAACTGACAAGTACTGTACCTACATTTAACTGACAAGTACTGTACCTACATTTAACTGACAACTTGACGAGTACAGTACCTACATTTAACTGACGAGTACTGTACCTACATTTAACCGACGAGTACAGTACCTACATTTAACTGACGAGTACTGTACCTACATTTAACTGACAACTTGACGAGTACAGTACCTACATTTAACTGACGAGTACTGTACCTACATTTAACTGACGAGTACAGTACCTACATTTAACTGACGAGTACTGTACCTACATTTAACTGACAAGTACTGTACCTACATTTAACTGACGAGTACTGTACTTACATTTAACTGACAAGTACTGTACCTACATTTAACTGACGAGTACTGTACTTACATTTAACTGACGAGTACTGTACCTACATTTAACTGACGAGTACTGTACTTACATTTAACTGACAGCTTGACGAGTACAGTACCTACATTTAACTGATGAGTACAGTACCTACATTTAACTGATGAGTACAGTACCTACATTTAACTGATGAGTACTGTACCTACATTTAACTGACAGTTTGACGAGTACTGTACCTACATTTAACTGACAGCTTGACGAGTACAGTACCTACATTTAACTGATGAGTACAGTACCTACATTTAACTGACGAGTACAGTACCTACATTTAACTGACAGTTTGACGAGTACAGTACCTACATTTAACTGACGAGTACAGTACCTACATTTAACTGACAAGTACTGTACCTACATTTAACTGACAAGTACTGTACCTACATTTAACTGACGAGTACCGTACCTACATTTAACTGACGAGTACTGTACCTACATTTAACTGACGAGTACCGTACCTACATTTAACTGACGAGTACTGTACCTACATTTAACTGACGAGTACTGTACCTACATTTAACTGACGAGTACCGTACCTACATTTAACTGACGAGTACTGTACCTACATTTAACTGACGAGTACAGTTACCTACATTTAACTGACAACTTGACGAGTACAGTACCTACATTTAACTGACAGCTTGATGAGTACTGTACCTACATTTAACTGACGAGTACAGTACCTACATTTAACTGACGAGTACCGTACCTACATTTAACTGACGAGTACTGTACCTACATTTAACTGACGAGTACAGTACCTACATTTAACTGACGAGTACAGTACCTACATTTAACTGACGAGTACTGTACCTACATTTAACTGACAAGTACTGTACCTACATTTAACGGACGAGTACTGTACCTACATTTAACTGACGAGTACTGTACCTACATTTAACTGGCAAGTACTGTACCTACATTTAACGGACGAGTACTGTACCTACATTTAACTGACGAGTACTGTACCTACATTTAACTGACGAGTACTGTACTTACATTTAACTGACGAGTACAGTACCTACATTTAACTGACAGTTTGACAAGTACAGTACTTATACATTTAACTGACAGTTTGACGAGTAATGTACCTACATTTAACCGACAGTTTGACAAGTACATTACCTACATTTAACTGACGAGTACAGTACCTACATTTAACCGACAGCTTGACGAGTATACGTACAGTACCTACATTTTACTGACAGTTTGACGAGTACAGTACTTACATTTAACTGACAGTTTGACGAGTAATGTACCTACATTTAACTGCAAGTTCAGTTAGGAAATAATATCAATATTCATCAACAACTGTATAACTTGACAAGGCACTTGCATAGTGAAACCATGAATTTCTGTACAAAAAAAAAAACAATTAATATACTCAACAGGGTTTGATTTAGCACAGCTGGTAGAGCAGCATACTTCTGGGTCTCAGGTGAAGATCTGAGGTGTGTGGTTTCTTACGAAATTGCTTTACTATTATTGAACTTTGTTCCCCTTTTTATGCAATATTTTCTTTTAAGCTATTGATTTTTTTTCATTACTGGTATAAATCATAAACTATTATGATATCTAATGATTAAAAGCAACCTGTTCATGGCTGCTTCAATAATTTTAAACCCCATTTCATAATTTTACGCAATATTTTACTGGTTTAAATATTTTGTTCAATAATTCAATGGATTAAACTGTATGATTGTATGCAAGCTTGTATTATTTTGAATATTTATACTAACTTTTTATAACACAAAATATGTCATAGACATTGGATTTTATTGGTCACAAGAACATAAAGTTTTACACTACACGAAAAGTGTTAATGTTGGTGAAAGCGTACCCTATACCTGACCTTATATTGAATAAACAGAGGTTACACAACAAGTGGTTGTTGGATATGGAATTTATTTCACACGAGTAAGTTATTTTTTAAAAGTTACAAAAGACACGAGCTTTAGCGAGTGTTTTTTGCAACTTTTAAAAAATAACTTACGAGTGAGAAATAAATTCCATATCCAACAATTTTGAGTTGTGTGACCTGTTTCTACCACAATAATATCGGCTTGAATCAAAGGGAAACGTGGCCAAGTATAATTTTGCGTATGCAAATAAAGTGTACCGGTGACGTCCGGGACCCGGTGATGTGACGTCATTAGATTATTGATGACGTCAATAACAATTGCAGCTTGGGTCAAAGTTCACCGTGTTAGCCAATCAAAATGCGTACAGAGTTTATACCATGTGTGGTATAAACAGATTGTTAATCAACAGCTGTAATGATTAACTGATGGTCTGAGAGTTGAATAACACAGGGTATTGTGGTAGAAACACGTTTAATCATTGCTAACTACACCTAGTTAAGTGTCCCTCAGACATGAGCAATACCTGTATCTGTTAGTTCAACATAATATTTTCCGATGATGATATAGTGAATGGCCAGGCCTGCCACCCAGTGCATCAAATTCTGGCCACTTTGCAACTTCAGGTTCTGACAGATACTGTGTATTCTCACACGAAATCTACAGAATATTGCATTTCCAATAAATAATTGATACTTCTGCCAAAATCTACAAATCTATTTCCAAATACAATCCAGTCAATTCTTACCTTTCTATTGGATGTATATCAAAATGACTTTTCAGCCATATACATTTCTCCTCATTACATAATATACCTGACAAGGCAATACTCAACGTTTCAAGGTACAAGTATATTGACCTTCGACGGCTAGATATCCATTTTTGTGCCTTTCGTCGAGTCTGGTTCTCACCATGTATATACTACACCTGCCAAGCCATATGATACTCATATAGATTACATGCCAAGTTTTTACTGTATATACAATCATATGCCAAACCTGAATACATATCTGTAAATTTGATGACACTCTGAAGGAAATATTGTACATGTTTAACAAGCATGTAATTAATAAGTATTGTCGCAACAATTGATCAGAATTCGAAATTGGTGAATAATAATTCCAATCATGAATATGATTAAGTTTCTAATAAATCATATGGTTGGCTTTAATGCATCAATAAATGGCAACCACAGAAATATATCTAATCAACATAAACCAGAGATGAAAATAAGAAGTTTCCTACACAACAGAATCTATAAAATCAGAATACAATAGAATTTTAGAGAGGCAGAATACAATAGAATTTATAGATCAAGGCAGAATACAATAGAATTCTATAGGCAGAATACAATAGAATTCTATAGGCAGAATACAATAGAATTTTAGAGAGGCAGAATAGAATAGAATTTATAGATCAAGGCAGAATACAATAGAATTCTAGAGAGGAAGAATACAATAGAATTCAAGAGAGGCAGAATACATAAGAATTCAAGAGAGGCAGAATACAATAGAATTTTAGAGAGGCAGAATACAATAGAATTCTAAAGAGGCAGAATACAATAGAATTTATAGATCAAGGCAGAATACAACAGAATTCGAGAGAGGAAGAATACAATAGAATTCAAGAGAGGAAGAATACAATAGAATTCAAGAGAGGAAGAATACAATAGAATTTATAGATCAAGGCAGAATACAACAGAATTCTAGAGAGGAAGAATACAATAGAATTCTAGAGAGGCAGAATACAATAGAATTTATAGATCAAGGCAGAATACAATAGAATTCTAGAGGCAGAATACAATAGAATTCTAGAGAGGCAGAATACAATAGAATTCTAGAAAGGCATGCAGAATACTATAGAATTCTAGAGGCAGAATACAATAGAATTCTAGAGAGGCAGAATACAATAGAATTCTAGAAAGGCATGCAGAATACTATAGAATTCTAGAGGCAGAATACAATAGAATTCTAGAAAGGAAGAATACAACAGAATTCTAGAGGCAGAATACAATAGAATTCTAGAGAGGCATAATACAATAGAATTCTAGAAAGGCATGCAGAATTAATACTATAGAATTCTAGAGGCAGAATACAATAGAATTCTAGAGGCAGAATACAATAGAATTCTAGAGGCAGAATACAATAGAATTCTAGAGAGGCAGAATACAATAGAATTCTAGAAAGGCATGCAGAATACTATAGAATTCTAGAGGCAGAATACAATAGAATTCTAGAGGCAGAATACAATAAAATTCTAGAGAGATAGAATACAATAGAATTCTACAGAGGCAGAATACAATAGAATCTATAGAGGCAGAATATAATAGAATTCTACAAAGGCAGAATATATATATATACAATAGAATTCTACAGAGGCTGAATACAACAGAAATCTACTGAGGCAGAATACAATAGAATTCTACAGATGCTGAATACAAAAGAAATTCTACAGAGGCAGAATATAATAGAAGTTGTTTGGTATAGTGTATAGTATGTCATGTTTGTCATAAAAATATACAGCCCACCCCAGTATTCTTGTATTCAATCGATCATAGTGTTTTTAATTTTTGTTTATTTAGAGGTTTTTTTTAGATGTTACATATTGGTGTAGTCAAAATTGCAACTCATGGAAAAATAAGTTTTGTGACAAATTGAGCAAACATCTATCAATAATGTGTAATTATCTTTTTTTTTATTACTATATTTTTTTTCTTGGAAATTACACATATTAAGTGGTTTGTATTAATTAAAAGGTCGAGTTTATTCATTTTTACAGATATGAAATAATACCATAAAAAACTATCTTTATATTTTATCTGATGTTTCTAGTCCACCCACCTGTCTACAGGGTATAGAATCCTATTAAGGTAATGCAGTATTTTCCACCCTTATGAACACAGGGAAGAAGTTCATCAATCTTCCGTCATCCTTATTATCCCTGGATGAAAAACATGGAATGATCAGCATATTGATTTAGATCATTTCAATATAAACTTATAGGGGAGGCAGGACCAAAAGGATCATCATATTCCAGATTGACTTCCAATCTTGATTGTTTACGCATGGGAGGGCAGCAAAGTGTCCATATTGAGTTTATTGACATGCTAAATCGAAAGATAAACAGTACTACACTATCTGTTTCAATATCAACAGTTTGGAATACTGGTACACTCCTATCATACCCTACTTAATTAGAGAGATTTTATCTATCAGGATTTGTAACATCTAGCTGTATAGATTAACACATGTACAGGAGAAACAGTATTTATCAGTTATACAGAAAAACCTGACAACACCTTGCAACCCTGACTTACCCAGAGTATTCTGATGTTGAATATTAAGACTGAGTATTATGTTGAATATTAAGACTGAGTATATGTTGAATATTAAGACCGAGTATTATGTTGAATATAAAGACCGAGTATATGTTGAATATTAAGACCGAGTATATGTTGAATATTAAGACGGAGTATATGTTGAATATTAAGACGGAGTATATGTTGAATATTAAGACCGAGTATATGTTGAATATTAAGACCGAGTATATGTTGAATATTAAGACCGAGTATATGTTGAACATAAAAACTAAGTATTCTGATGTTAAATATGAAGACTGAGTATTCTGATGTTGATTCGAGAGCCTAGGTGATGTAGAATATACATCAATCAAGAGCCTAGGTGATGTAGATTATACAACACTCGAGAACGTAGGTGATGTGGAGAATATACATGAATTGAGAGCCTAGGTGATGTAGAATATACAACAATCAATAGCCTAGGTAATGTAGAATATACATCAATCAAGAGCCTAGGTGATGTAGAATATACAACAATCAAGAGCCTAGATGATGTAGAATATACATCAATCAAGAGCCTAGGTGATGTAGATTATACAACACTCGAGAACGTAGGTGATGCATGTGGAGAATATACATGAATTGAGAGCCTAGGTGATGAAGAATATACAACAATCAAGAGCCTAGGTGATGTAGAATATACAACAATCAATAGCCTAGGTGATGTAGAATATACAACAATCAAGAGCCTAGGTGATGTAGAATATACATCTATCAAGAGCCTAGGTGATGTAGAATATACAACAATCAAGAGCCTAGGTGATGTAGAATATACATCAATCAAGAGCCTAGGTGATGTAGAATATACAACAATCAAGAGCCTAGGTGATGTAGAATATACAACACCCGAGAGCCTAGGTGATGTAGAATATATAACACCCGAGAGCCTAGGTGATGTAGAATATACATCAATCAAGAGCCTAGGGGATGTAGAATATACAACAATCAAGAGCCTAGGTGATGTAGAATATACATCAATCAAGAGCCTAGGTGATGTAGAATATACATCAATCAAGAGCCTAGGGGATGTAAAATATACAACAATCAAGAGCCTAGGTGATGTAGAATATACATCAATCAAGAGCCTAAGTGATGTAGAATATAAAACACTCGAGTGCCTAGGTGATGTAGAATATACAACAATCAAGAGCCTATATAGCTAGGTGATGTAGAATATACATCAATGAAGAGCCTAGGGGCTGTAGAATATATATAGTACACTCGGGAGCCTAGGTGATGTAGAATATACAACACTCGAGAACCTAGCTGATGTAGAATATATGACACTCGAGAGCCTATAGCTAGGTGATGTAGAAGATACGACACTCGAGAGCCTAGGTGATGTAGAATATACAACACTCAAGAGCCTAGGTGATTTAGAATATACATCAATTGAGAGCCCAGGTGATGTAGAATATATAACAATCAAGAGCCTAGGTGATGTAGAATATACAACACTCAAGAGCCTAGGTGATGTAGAATATACAACACTCGAGAGCCTAGGTGATGTAGAATATACAACACTCGAGAGCCTAGGTGATGTAAAATATACAACACTCAAGAGCCTAGGTGATGTAGAATATACAACACTCGAGAGCTTAGGTGATGTAGAATATATAACAATCAAGAGCCTAGGGGATGTAGAATATACAACACTCGAGAGCCTAGGTGATGTAGAATATACAACACTCGAGAGCCTAGGTGATGTAGAATATACAACACTCGAGAGCCTATAGCTAGGTGATGTGGAGAATATATTGCGAGACAATTTCCCAGCTACAACACTCAAGAGCCTTACCATTTGGTTGAATTGTATATCTCCAGTTTGAACAGTAGAAATGGTCCTCCATGTTGAATCTGCAGTTTTGAACCTTTGATCCTCTTAACAACCCACAGTAATAGCTATCTTCTTTAGGAATTCACAGTGTCTGGCCACTGGTTTTCAATTAGCTATATAGCGTGCCTATAAAATACAAAATGGGAAAAAATAATCAATATTCTATTTGAATGTATTTTTGATTTATTGGAAATTTACATGTAAATATCTGACACAACCTGTGATATGCAGCAGATGTTTTTGTTTTCAAATGTTTTAATTGTTTGTGATCAGCATTCAACTGTTAAATTATTAAACACAGCTTCAAAGAAACTACAACATGTACAATGTTTTTGAAATTCAGAGACCAACTTTCAGACCATAGTCAGCTTTAAATGTCTGTAGTGCAAATTCACAAAATGTGAATTATGAAAGGTATCTACAAATTCACAAAAAATTGTTTTTGATCACCAAAAATCTAACCTGATTTTTACAATACTTATATAAATGTAGTGTAGGTTAGTATAGAAATTGTTTGTCAGGATGTAGCTAGGGTGTCAGTTCAAGTGGGAGGAAATTAAAGCAGTCAGAGAGTTATAATATACCTGGTCTCACAGGTGATTCCCACATGTACATGTAATTTTACTTTATAATTTTTTTGGCATAGCCGTATAATATACTTTTGGACCCGGATATGGTACAACAGGTGTTGTTACTGGTCAAGATGAAGTATGTGATTGGTCAATGTAGCGGTCAATGCAAAATACAGGTATGAAGTCAAAAACAAAACAAACTTAAGATTGCATGCAAGCTGAATATTCATATATAAGTGGATGTATCTTTTCAAATGACACATTAATAAAGTTATATTCCTGATTCAAATGCAGTCTTATTATCACCAAAAATTATTCAAACTGATATAATTTTGTAATCCGTGCTGAAACGCATTAGTTTGTTAATTTATTTTACCAGCAGTTTTACATTACAACCACCAGCATTAAAACTATGCTGTTTGTCTTTTTTAAAGATATTTCTTGTTTATAACTGAGTCCCCTTCACTGACTATAAACACAGTGATGCTTCAAACAAACCATCTAATTCTCCTTCTGGGCCCCATCCTTCTCAGGTTTAAAATGGCCGCCTTATAAATGTAAAAATTCCAAATGCATGCCTGTTGGCTATCTTGTTTTCAGATCAGTCTCAAAATGGAACATTCACAATTTAGGACCAAAGGGAACCTACATCTGAACTTTGAGAAAGATTCATGAAGAAGTTTCTGAGAAAAAGCAATAACAAGGATCAAGCACTGTCAAAGTTCAAAATAGTGGTCTGTTGGTCATATTGGTTTTTTTTTTTTAAATTATATTCTCAAAATTCAATATGCACAAGTACAAATCATGGGGAACCAACATACCTAATATTCAATTTGAGGAAAATCCTTAGAGCTCTATCCTGAAATAACAGTAACAAACTTCAACCTGTTAAAATTCAAATTGCCATCTGTCATTGATTCAAAATATACACAACTAGACCCTACATGTAAAATTTGAGAAAGATCCATAATGTACCTTCTGAGAAAATATATAGGAGTAACAATCTTCAACTTGTCAAAATTTCAAAATGGTGGCCAGTCGGCCCTTTTGTTTTCCAATCAGTCTCAAAATTCAATATGCTCGACTAGTGACCAAGGAGAATCTGCATAATTAGGAAATCTAAAAGGTCCATTTAATATAATACTTTCCAAGAAATAGCGATCACAAACTTCAACTTGTAAAAATTCAAAATGGCTGCCTGCCTGATGTCGAACGAAGAGTGATTTCTATAGCCAACTGTTACTATCAAAAAGAATGGATAGGATTAAAAAGATTTACCTCTATTTTCTTTTTCAGGCCCCATCCATCTGCCCTGATGGGACCCTCTATTTCTATATGATGACACATCCCTTTATATGATGACACATCCCTTTATATGATGACATATCCCTTTCACATCCCTCTATATGATGACACATCCCTCTATATGATGACACATCCCTCTATATGATGACACATCCCTCTATATGATGACATATCCCTTTCACATCCCTTTATATGATGACACATCCCTCTATATGATGACACATCCCTCTATATGATGACACATCCCTCTATATGATGACACATCCCTTTCACATCCCTTTATATGATGACACATCCCTCTATATGATGACACATCCCTTATATGATGACACATCCCTCTATATGATGACACATCCCTTTATATGATGACATATCCCTTTCACATCCCTTTATATGATGACACATCCCTCTATATGATGACACATCCCTCTATATGATGACACATCCCTTTATATGATGACACATCCCTTTATATGATGACATATCCCTTTCACATCCCTTTATATGATGACACATCCCTCTATATGATGACACATCCCTCTATATGATGACACATCCCTCTATATGATGACATATCCCTTTCACATCCCTTTATATGATGACACATCCCTCTATATGATGACACATCCCTCTATATGATGACACATCCCTCTATATGATGACATATCCCTTTCACATCCCTTTATATGATGACACATCCCTTTATATGATGACATATCCCTTTCACATCCCTTTATATGATGACACATCCCTTTATATGATGACACATCCCTCTATATGATGACATATCCCTCTATATGATGACATATCCCTTTCACATCCCTTTATATGATGACACATCCCTCTATGTGATGACATATCCCTTTCACATCCCTTTATATGATGACATATCCCTTTCACATCCCTTTCACCCAAGAATGCACCAATCCAAATCTTGTCAAAACATTTAAATTCTATACAGAAGGAGAAATAATTCAATTTTTACCTCAGATTCCCTAATTGGACCTCAGGAGGGCGCAGACCTTTCATTTGAACAACATTGATTTCCCTATACTGAGTCTCTGTACCACATACATCAAAGCTACTGGTTTAAAATTGTGTAACACAGCTTTCTCCACCTCCTAATTAAGTACATGTACATTTAGAATCATTATAACTGACCAACAAACCTTTATTTTGTAAATATCACTAGTAGATCAAAGGAAATGTCATGACTCAGGGCTCCACAGGTAATTTCAGTCAGAAGGAAGGAAACTTCCACAAAAGTCGATAAAAACTGTTACGACGACTTACATTTAGATGTGATAATGTTAAATCTCCAGCCAGTCAAGGATTAAGTAGCACGCTAAAATATTGCATGCATAAAAATCTTACTAGGGATGTGCCTATATTACATCTATATAAGGTATTAACACAGGGACATGAACCGTTGTCAGCAGATTTCATGTCCTATATTACATCTATATAAGGTATCATCACAGGGACATGAACCGTTGTCAGCGGATTTCACATCCTATATTACATCTATATAAGGTATTAACACAGGGACATGAACCGTTGTCAGCAGACAGATTTCATGTCATGTATTATATCTATATAAGGTAATAACACAGGGACATGAACCGTTGTCAGCAGATTCCATATCCTACTTTAGGTCTATATAAGATATTATCACAGGGACATGAACCGTTGTCAGCAGACAGATTCCATGTAAAATAATATTATGTCTATATAAGGAAATAGCACAGGGACATGAACCGTTGTCAGCAGAGAGATTTCATGTCCTATTTTAAGTCTATATAAGATATTATCACAGGGACATGAACCGTTGTCAGCAGATTTCATATCCTATTTTTGGTCTACATAAGGCATTATCACAGGGACATGAACCGTTGTCAGCAGACAGATTTCATGTCATATATTATGTCTACATAAGGCATTATCACAGGGACATGAACCGTTGTCAGCAGACAGATTTCATGTCCTATTTTAAGTCTATATAAGATATTATCACAGGGACATGAACCGCTGTCAGCAGATTTCATATCCTATATTACATCTATATAAGGCATTATCACAGGGACATGAACCGTTGTCAGCAGACAGTTTTCATGTCCTATATTATATCTATATAAGGTATTATCACAGGGACATGAACCGTTGTCAGCAGACAGTTTTCATGTCCTATTTTAAGTCTATATAAGATATTATCACAGGGACATGAACCGCTGTCAGCAGATTTCACATCCTATATTACGTCTACATAGATATTATCACAGGGACATAAACCGTTGTCAGCAGACAGTTTTCATGTCCTATTTTAAGTCTATATAAGATATTATCACAGGGACATGAACCGCTGTCGGCAGACAGATTTTTTCTAAACGCAACAGATCACAATTTTCAAGTCTTACTTTTATTTCTCTTCACAAATTTCATGCGTATGATTTTTATTATTTTTTTAACAGAAATATACATTATTTAAAACAGAAACTGGCTATTAACGTTTTCTGCATCATCATAAAATCTTTTAATATGCAGACTTAAATATGTGATTAGATTAATCAAATATTACCTTTGGTACGTTCTTTTTTCCATTATTTTGAACCATGAATCACCATGATGTACATCCCTTTTGTTTATGGACATTATTTTGGGATATTTATAAGCATTAGTTACAGGAAATAAGACCTGAACCACAGGGTAATGGCCAAAATCAATTATATATAGATATGATTTTAAACATCTAAATTAAAACTTGCAATGAGAGACATAATCTCCAGGAATTCTTGCCAAGATTAAACTCCTTTAATTACACAACATTGTAAACGAGACAGCCAGACTGAAAATCAGGCTTTAATTTTTTTTTTTTTTTTTTTTCGTCACATGTAGACAAAACCATTTATGTTTATTAATCTCAAAAAGATTATCAAACTGCTTAAATTGAACTATTCAACCTTTTCTCAAAAAATAAAATCAATACACAATGATTAGACTTCGGGAAGCCATATCTTAGGCAGTGTTGTTGTGTTGAGGCTAACTTGATTGGGATTTTAATCAATTTTCCATGCACTATAAATATGTTGCGATGATGAGTATTTCAGTATAATTACTTTCTTTAAAGATTTTCCTCTGTTTTGTACAAACATTACCGACTGGAAACCAAGTCTTTTATCATGGCTACATGCTAGGAAATGTCATTTGCATCATCAATCTTCAACCCCTCAATACTTTACATTGGAAAATCCCATCTGTAATCAATCTTATAGTTACATGGATGATTCCAATGTTGTGATATGGGGTTTATAGGTTTAATCTAAATGTCAAAGCATCATACAAACAAATGTGATTACAGTGAGGAGCTTGTAAACAATCGCCAAGCCTCACGCTAGCAGGAACAAATCGGAGGCAGGATCAGGACCACCAAGTCTATATATCTGTATTGGGGCTGTATTCAATAATGTGTGTTCTATAGTGTCAGAAATAACCCGACAGCAACACTGGTCTAGAGTCATATAAACACTGGTCGTAGATCTAGAGTCAAATAAATATGTATAGCATAACTCGATCTAGTGGGCAACACTGGTCATAGAGTCAAATCTGTATAGAGTAACTCGATCTAGTCAGCAACACTGGTCGTAGAGTCAAATCTGTATAGTGTAACTCTAGTGAGCAACACTGGTCGTAGAGTCAAATCTGTATAGAGCAACTCGATCTAGTGACCAACACTGGTCGTAGAGTCAAATCTGTTTAGTGTAACTCTAGTGAATAACACTGGTCATAGAGTCAAATCTGTATAGAGTAACTCTAGTGACCAACACAGTTCGTAGAGTCAAATCTGTTTAGTGTAACTCGATCTAGTGAGTAACACTGGTCGTAGAGTCAAATCTGTATAATGTAACTCGATCTAGTGAACAACACTGGTTGTAGAGTCAAATCCGTATAGTGTAACTCGATCTAGTGAGTAACACTGGTGGAAGAGTCAAATCTGTATAGTGTAACTCGATCTAGTGAGTAACACTGGTCGTAGAGTCAAATCCGTATAGTGTAACTCGATCTAGTGAGTAACACTGGTCGTAGAGTCAAATCTGTATAGTGTAACTCTAGTGAGCAACACTGGTCGTAGAGTCATATCTGTATAGAGTAACTCTAGTGAACAACACTGGTCGTAGAGTCAAATCTGTATAGTGTAACTCTAGTGAGTAACACTGGTCGTAGAGTCAAATCTGTATAGAGTAACTCTAGTGAGTAACACTGGTCGTAGAGTCAAATCTGTATAGAGTAACTCTAGTGAGCAACACTGGTCGTAGAGTCAAATCTGTATAGTGTAACTCTAGTGAGTAACACTGGTCGTAGAGTCAAATCTGTATAGAGTAACTCTAGTGAGTAACACTGGTCGTAGAGTCAAATCTGTATAGAGTAACTCTAGTGAGCAACACTGGTCGTAGAGTCAAATCTGTATAGTGTAACTCGATCTAGTGAGCAACACTGGTCGTTGAGTCAAATCTGTATAGTGTAACTCTAGTGAGCAACACTGGTCGTAGAGTCAAATCTGTATAGCGTTACTCTAGTGAGCAACACTGGTCGTAGAGTCAAATCTGTATAGTGTAACTCTAGTGAGCAACACTGGTCGTAGAGTCAAATCTGTATAGCGTTACTCTAGTGAGCAACACTGGTCGTAGAGTCAAATCTGTATAGTGTAACTCGATCTAGTGAGCAACACTGGTCGTTGAGTCAAATCTGTATAGAGTAACTCTAGTGAACAACACTGGTCGTAGAGTCAAATCTGTATAGTGTAACTCTAGTGACCAACACTGGTCGTAGAGTCAAATCTGTATAGTGTAACTCGATCTAGTGAGCAACAATGGTCATAGAGTCAAATCTGTATAGTGTAACTCTAGTGACCAACACTGGTCGTAGAGTCAAATCTGTATAGCGTTACTCTAGTGACCAACACTGGTCGTAGAGTCAAATCTGTATAGTGTAACTCTAGTGAGCAACACTGGTCGTAGAGTCAAATCTGTATAGTGTAACTCTAGTGAGCAACACTGGTCGTAGAGTCAAATCTGTATAGTGTAACTCGATCTAGTGACCAACAAGGTGTTGTGATATTTTAGTCCAGGTGTTGTCAGGTTGTGGTATGACACATATGATATGGTGTACACGCTGGAAAGATGTAGGCAAATCACCAGCTGAAATTCATGCTCTAATCCTATAGGTATCTATAGGTATCACTTTGTTTATTTTCTATGACAAGATGTTTAATGTTTCTAGAAGAAACCTTTCTACTTTATAGTGGTCATACTGTGGCATGAATACACAATCAAATCATTGACAGGTTACGGTAAATAATTCAACATTTCCCTCGAAATATTATCATCTAAAACTTTCCATATAGAGGTTATAATGTGCCTATCTATTTTTGTTTAAATATTGATTCTATGAAAAAAACACAATATAATATACATTGTATTTATAGAATCATACTGATTGTACATGTATGTATCAAATATTATCTGAAAGATGAAAAAATTTTCATATTTGTTTATGCCACCTAAATGTTAATTTGCCAATTCGTGTGTCATTCTGCAAATGATTTAAAGCTATCAACATACTGGAATATTTACTGTAGATAAAGAGAATGTTTATTTTGTATTTGCCAGGGACAGCCTTTTACCACTTTCCAATGCTTTTAACATTATAAATCTTCCTATTTCCTCTTGGTAATGTCTGTTTCCATTGATGTATTGCACATATAGGTCAAAGGTTAAGGGTCAAACCTCCCTACTGGATTTTGTTTGGGTCAGTAGGCACTAATGTGTACAACAGGTTTCAGTGGTTAACACATTGCTGTAATTCTATAAATAACATCCTCCTCTAAAACCCTGATTCTACAGAACCAATTTTAAAACATTTACCTAATATACGTGTTTAAGAAAGACTTCCATTTGCAAACAAGTGCAATCAATGATTGCGAAAAAGCTCACCGGCGGCAGCAATCACACTATGCATTAATTTTTTATGTATGTATAAGCATGTCATTTTGAAATTGTATGTCACATAATATCGCTCCTAGACCTCTAATGGATGTATAAACCAAATAAGAAGGGTGTGGACTTACAAACTTTCCAAAACTAACCCCCAAAATCTTTAAAATCGGTTTTTGTGTCAAACCCCCAAAATCTTTAAAGTGGGTTTTTGTGTCAAAAAAAGTAAGTCCACTAAATGGTAAAATGCCAAAAAAAAATCACAATTTTTTTCTGTATGATTTTGCCACAGCATCACTCCTGGATCTCTAATGAATGCATTAACCAAATTAGAAGGGTGATAGGTGTATACTTTTGGACTTGCCCCCAAAACTTTAAAGTGAGTTTTGGTGCCAAAAAAGTTAAGTCCACAAAATGGTAAAATGCGAAAAAAATCACGAATTTTTTCTGCATGATTTTGCCATAACATCACTCCTAGACCTCTAATGAATGTATAAACCAAATTAGAAGGGCATGAGGTGTATAGTTTTGGACTTACAAACTTTCCAAAAACTTACCCCAAAAACTTTAAAGTTTTGGGGTGGGACGCCGGCGCCGGACGCGGACGCGGACGCCAGGAGTGACAGCATATACTAAGCTCTCGGTTACTTGTAACTGGTGAGCTAAAAACCTCCCCCTCCCCCCCTCATGGCCTTCAGTACATACATTCATTGTAACCATATGCATTCACAAACCCCCACCCCCAGTACATTGTATTATACAATTTTGGACTGCCTTTTGTAGAAAAAAAATTCTTAATATTTTTACATTCAGTTAAGGGATAACCGAAGTTTAAACCTATTTTAATCATTATTATACCTGTGATATGCATGGGTTATCTCCCTTGTTGTTCATTATCAATTAGCTATATTTATAATTTTACATTGATGTTTTACCAAATAGTTTTATTTTTACCACCAAACCTGTATATGGAGACCATTCTCTTGATCAGGAAACCATTAGTCTAAAAACAATCATCATCTATTGTCTAAGTAACATCATAAAATTTCCTTTCATTTTATCATGCAGATTCAAAGTTAATTTGAGAAAGATATGACAAAATTTCAAACTCGTAATATTCCTTTAGAGCATCTTACACACAGAGTGGCCAAAGAATGCCATCTCTATGGCAGACATAGACATTGCCATGCAATGAATGGAAACACAGAAAGTCATTCATCATTTCAGCAGCTGAAGTGTTTAACATCCTAGTGTATAGGGTGCCCAGGCTGCCCACTTATCCCCATGCCCAGTCATGCCTGTACAATATACACAATGTGTGCAGTAACCCCCTGATGATGCAGAATTATGCATGAGGAAATTTAAAACACATGTTCCAATTCCAGTTGGGTTCAGCTGTACTTAGCCACTTTGTATGTACATGTATAACAAACGAGTTCCGGATTAATTCCAGGAATTTATAAAGAATTCAAATTAACAGACAGGATTAATATGTAAAGTGAAGTTATCCCGATAGAGTGTTAATGCCTCTATTGATATTATAAGGTTTAGGTTGATTTTAAATGAAATTTACCAGCACAGCCATAGTTAATAACTAAATCTTCATTCTAGGAATTTTAAGATCATGAATTATATAATATCACTTAAAGGCATAACATTGGATGTTGTTATAGTAGTGGTAATATTTATATTTGGGTAAGAAATGTGTACATCACCGACAACACCAACAATAACAACAGAAATGTGTACATCACCAACAACACCAACAATAACAACAGACATGTGTACATCACCAACAACACCAACAATAACAACAGACATGTGTACATCACCAACAACACCAACAATAACAACAGACATGTGTACATCACCAACAACACTAACAATAACAACAGAAATGTGAACAGTCACCAACAACACCAACAATAACGACAGAAATGTGTACAATCACCAACAACACCAACAATAACGACAGAAATGTGTACAATCACCGACAACACCAACAATAACAACAGAAATGTGTACATCACCAACAACACCAACAATAACGACAGAAATGTGAACAGTCACCAACAACACCAACAATAACGACAGAAATGTGTACAATCACCAACAACACCAACAATAACAACAGAAACGTGTACAATCACCAACAACACCAACAATAACAACAGACATGTGTACATCACCAACAACACCAACAATAACGACAGAAACGTGTACAATCACCAACAACACCAACAATAACGACAGAAACGTGTACATCACCAACAACACCAACAATAACAACAGAAATGTGTACATCACCAACAACACCAACAATAACGACAGAAATGTGTACATCACCGACAACACCAACGATAACGACAGAAATGTGTACATCACCGACAACACCAACAATAACAACAGAAATGTGTACAATCACCGACAACACCAACAATAACAACAGAAATGTGTACATCACCAACAACACCAACAATAACGACAGAAATGTGTACAATCACCAACAACACCAACAATAACAACAGAAATGTGTACAATCACTGACAACACTAACAATAACAACAGAAATGTGTACATCACCAACAACACCAACAATAATGACAGAAACGTGTACAATCACCAACAACACCAACAATAACAACAGACATGTGTACATCACCAACAACACCAACAATAACAACAGAAATGTGTACAATCACCGACAACACCAACAATAACAACAGAAACGTGTACATCACCAACAACACCAACAATAACAACAGACATGTGTACATCACCAACAACACCAACAATAACGACAGAAATGTGTACAATCACCGACAACACTAACAATAACAACAGACACGTGTACAATCACCAACAACAACCAACAATAACGACAGAAACGTGTACAATCACCAACAACACCAACAATAACGACAGAAATGTGTACATCACCAACAACACCAACAATAACGACAGAAACGTGTACAATCACCAACAACACCAACAATAACGACAGAAACGTGTACAATCACCGACAACACCAACAATAACGACAGAAATGTGTACAATCACCAACAACACCAACAATAATGACAGAAATGTGTACATCACCAACAACACCAACAATAACAGAAATGTGTACAATCACCAACAACACCAACAATAACAACAGAAATGTGTACAATCACCAACAACACCAACAATAACAACAGAAATGTGAACATCACCAACAACACCAACAACACCAACAATAACAACAGAAATGTGTACATCACCAACAACACCAACAACACCAACAATAACAACAGAAATGTGAACATCACCAACAACACCAACAACACCAACAATAACAACAGAAATGTGAACATCACCAACAACACCAACAACACCAACAATAACAACAGAAATGTGTACAATCACCAACAACACCAACAACACCAACAATAACAACAGAAATGTGAACATCACCGACAACACCAACAATAACGACAGAAATGTGTACAATCACCGACAACACCAACAATAACGACAGAAACGTGTACAATCACCAACAACACCAACAATAACAACAGAAATGTGTACATCACCAACAACACCAACAACACCAACAATAACAACAGAAATGTGAACATCACCAACAACACCAACAACACCAACAATAACAGAAATGTGTACAATCACCAACAACACCAACAATAATGACAGAAATGTGAACAATCACCAACAACACCAACAATAACGACAGAAATGTGAACATCACCAACAACACCAACAATAACGACAGAAACGTGTACAATCACCAACAACACCAACAATAACAACAGAAATGTGTACAATCACCAACAACACCAACAATAACGACAGAAATGTGAACATCACCAACAACACCAACAATAACGACAGAAACGTGTACAATCACCAACAACACCAACAATAACAACAGACATGTGTTAATTTGTTAATACATATACAAAAATGTACTCTCTGAAAGACCATATGGATTATTTTTACAACATAATGGTGTTTAAAGAAACTAAGTCCCTTAGGGTGGGGAAAACCCTTTGGCCTATTTTTACATAAGAATTGTGTTTATCCCTTAATGCACAGCGATACTATGCATAGTTATGGGATTGAGGGTCACAGTAACCATTTATGCAAAATCTGTTCCCCCATCACCACAGATGTTTCTGATCAAATTGGGTTCAAATCCATTTAAAACTCAAATCTCTATTTCCCTTATTTGGCCCCTCCCTTCAGGCCCCTTGGGGGTCAGAGTCAATATTTATATAAACTCTCTTTCCCCCTTCCCCTAAGGATATTCCAGACCAAATTTGGTTCAAATCCATTCATAACTTTATGACTAGTAGCGATTTAAAGGAGTAACCCTATTTCCCATATTTGGCCCAGCCCCTCAGGTCCCTGGGGGTTCAGAGTAAAAATTTATACAAACTATGTTCCCCTTCTGCCATGGATGTTCCTGACCAAATTTGGTTCAAATTCATTCATAACTTTATGACTAGTAGCGATTTAAAGGAGTAACCCTATTTCCCCTATTTGGCCCCGCCCCTCAGGCCCCTGGGGGTTCAGAGTAAAAATTTATACGAACTATGTTCCCCTTCTGCCAAGGATGTTCCTGACCAAATTTGGTGAAAATTCATTCATAACTTTATGACTAGTAGCGATTTAAAGGAGTAACCCTATTTCCCCTATTTGGCCCCGCCCCTCAGGCCCCTGGGGGTTCAGAGTAAAAATTTATACAAACTCTGTTCCCTTTCTGCCAAGGATGTTACTGACCAAATTTGGTTCAAATTCATTCATAACTTTATGACTAGTAGCGATTTCAAGGATTAACCCTATTTACCCTATTTGGCCCCGCCCCTCAGGCCCCTGGGGGTTCAGAGTAAAAATTTATACAAACTCTGTTCACCTTCTGCCAAGGATGTTCCTGACCAAATTTGGTTCAAATTCATTCATAACTTTATGACTAGTAGCGATTTAAAGGATTAACCCTATTTTCCCTATTTGGCCCCGCCCCTCAGGCCCCTGGGGGTTCAGAGTAAAAATGTATACAAACTCTGTTCCCCTTCCCTCAAGGATGTTCCTGACCAAATTTGGTGAAAATCCATTCAATACTTTATGACTAGTAGCAATTTAAAGAAAAAGTTGACGGACGACGGACGCCGGACGCCGGACGACGGACGCCGGACGACGGACGCTGCACCATGGCATAAGCTCACCGGCCCTTCGGGCCAGGTGAGCTAATAATGACCAAATGAATCTCAATATCTGTCTTTGTTTCGCAGGTGGTTTTTCAGAAGTCGAAAATGTAAATTGTTTACGACATACAACAGACGGATGATGGACGGACGGTGGACGGATAACGCACAACGCCAGACAAAAAGGGATCGCAAAAGGTCATCTTAGACGTCCTCTCAGATGACCTTATAGTTATATTTATAATCTGACAGAAATGTGTACATGACACCAACAAAACAAACATATGACAGAAATGTGTACATCACCAACAAAACGAAGAAACGTACATCACCGACAACACCAACAATAACGACAGAAATGTGTACATCACTGACAACACCAACAATAACGACAGAAATGTGTACATCACCGACAACACCAACAATAACAACAGAAACGTGTACATCACCAACAACACCAACAATAACAACAGAAACGTATACATCACCAACAACACCAACAATAACGACAGAAATGTGTACAATCACCGACAACACCAACAATAATGACAGAAATGTGAACATCACCAACAACACCAACAATAACAACAGAAACATGTACATCACCAACAACACCAACAATAATGACAGAAACATGTACATCACCAACAACACCAACAATAACAACAGAAACGTGTACAATCACCAACAACACCAACAATAACGACAGAAATGTGTACATCACCAACAATAACAACAGAAATGTGTACAATGATCACCAACAAAACCAACAATAATGACAGAAATGTGTACATCACCAACAATAACGACAGAAACGTGTACATCACCGACAACACCAACAATAACGACAGAAATGTGTACATCACCGACAACACCAACAATAACGACAGAAACGTGTACATCACCGACAACACCAACAATAACGACAGAAACGTGTACATCACCGACAACACCAACAATAACGACAGAAATGTGTACATCACTGACAACACCAACAATAACGACAGAAATGTGTACATCACCAACAACACCAACAATAACGACAGAAACGTGTACATCACCAACAATAACAACAGAAATGAGTACATCACCGACAATACCAACAATAACGACAGAAATGAGAACATCACCGACAACACCAACAATAACGACAGAAATGTGTACAATCACCAACAACACCAACAATAACAACAGAAATGTGTACAATCACCAACAACACCAACAATAACGACAGAAACATGTACATCACCAACAACACCAACAATAACGACAGAAATGTGTACATCACCAACAACACCAACAATAACGACAGAAATGTGTACAATCACCAACAACACCAACAATAACGACAGAAATGAGAACATCACCAACAACACCAACAATAACGACAGAAATGTGTACAATCACCAACAACACCAACAATAACAACAGAAATGTGTACAATCACCAACAACACCAACAATAACGACAGAAATGTGTACAATCACCAACAACACCAACAATAACAACAGAAATGTGTACATCACCAACAACACCAACAATAACAACAGAAATGTGTACGATCACCGACAACACCAACAATAACAACAGAAATGTGTACAATCACCAACAACACCAACAATAACGACAGAAATGTGTACAATCACCGACAACACCAACAATAACAACAGAAATGTGTACAATCACCGACAACACCAACAATAACGACAGAAATGTGTACAATCACCGACAACACCAACAATAACAACAGAAATGTGTACAATCACCAACAACACCAACAATAACAACAGAAATGTGTACAATCACCGACAACACCAACAATAACGACAGAAATGTGTACAATCACCAACAACACCAACAATAACGACAGAAATGTGTACATCACCAACAACACCAACAATAACGACAGAAATGTGTACAATCACCGACAATACCAACAATAATGACAGAAATGAGTACATCACCAACAACACCAACAATAATGACAGAAACATGTACATCACCAACAACACCAACAATAACAACAGAAATGTGTACATAACCAACAACACCAACAATAACGACAGAAACGTGTACAATCACCAACAACACCAACAATAACGACAGAAATGTGTACAATCACCAACAACACCAACAATAACAACAGAAACGTGAACATCACCAACAACACCAACAATAACAACAGAAATGAGTACATCACCAACAACACCAACAATAACAACAGAAATGTGTACAATCACCAACAACACCAACAATAACGACAGAAACGTGTACATCACCAACAATAATGACCAAATGAATCTCAATATCTGTCTTTGTTTCACAGGCGGTTTTTCAGAAGTCGAAAATGTAAATTGTTTACGACATACAACAGACGGATGATGGACGGACGATGGACGGATAACGCACAACGCCAGAAAAAAAGGGATCGCAAAAGGTCACATGAGACGTCCTCTCAGATGACCTTATAGTAATATAATTTGACAGTCAGGTAAGGTGAATTTTTCTACTTAATGATAAGGTGGATATGGCCATCTAGGAGTCATATTAGTCTGAAATATACAGTGTGCTCTTGTACAAATCAAATTGAATTCAGTTTCCAGACAGCACCCACATACCAAATTGAAAATGCCTATTTTTTATCAGATAGTTGGTAAAGTTTAATCATATTTAGACAAATAAGAATTACAAATTATAGAAAATATCAGATAATAAATGTCACCACCTATACAAAGATACATCTTCCTAACACTAAATCTTCTGTATATAATTTCCAATCTCTTGCTATATGTATGAAAATACATTAACTTTTGTATTTAAATAGACTTATTCCATATCCAATATTCAACACAATCGAGTTAATCAAATTACATCTGAGACAACAAGGAATCTTATATACATTATGTATACATATACAATGTATATCTGTACTTGGTATAAATTATATATATATATATATATATGAAAACAGAAAAGATGTTTGTATTCAATATTCACAAATGGAACAATATCTAATACATGTCCTCAAAAAGCTGCAAGGAAATTAGGCTTTACATGTACAATTGATCACCTTAAAAAGATCGGTTGAAATGTATTGATAATACATTGTATATGAATTTCAACATTCATGTTCAGTTTACTTTCAAAGAAAGCAAATTATTAGGCAATGGTTTCCAGGACAATGACCTAAGCATGTAAAGAGGCCATTTCATTTAGTCATATCGCACAGTGACAGAAACTGTTTTAAAGACGATATTGGATTCAACAAGTCTAATGAATATCGCTAAAGCTATTATATGTATATGTGTCCCTTAATGTCCCTCGCCAGCTATTATAGTAAGTTACAAATGTCTGAAGCTTGATCCAAATCAATGATGAAATGAAACCTCTAGAGTACTGACAAAGATTTTTTTAAATAGCAATGATGACCTTGCTCCAACTACCCTGAAACTGAAACTTGTCTGAGATATTATGGTCCTTAATTAGTATAAGAAGTTTGAATATTCTAAAAATAGCAACCTCAACCTGGACCTCAATCTGGACCCAACATCTCTGAAACTCTCATTCTTTTTTAGATACTATAGTCCTTTATATACAGAAATATGTGCAAAGTTTAATCAAAATCCCTCAAGAAATGAAGCTGCTAGAGCGCTAACAAATGATTTTCTAAAAATAGTTACAGTGTCCTTGACCTTAACCCAACAACCCCGAAACTCGAACTTGTCCAAGATATTATTATGATAATTTATCATTGTGTAAAGCTTGATCAAAATTCCTCAAGGAATGAAGCATACATATGTACAAAACGGACGGAGAGGAAATCTAGTACATCTCTGGGGTCTTACCTGAATGCTGAATAACAGTTATCATCATGTTAAAATATATAACTTATGAAATATGGAAGGTACATATACATTTATTGCTCTCATATAATTATAAAATTACATTTAGTTAAAAACTTTTTTTTTCTAATTGTCAAAATAGACTTGATAAAGATGATTTATTAAGTGTCTTTTAGGAATACTATCAATATGATTCACTACTTTCATCATCCATGTATTCTGTCGTTCAACACCTTGAGGATCACTTTAAAATTACAGAGCCACAGAGTACATCTGTACCAATATGGACCCTCTCAACCTGTGTTCCTCGTTAACTAGGGGAAACCAGGAATATGTAAACATCCTTACACCACATGGTACAATTGTAAGCAATGAAACAATTTCTCTAAATATACGGTCCTTACACCATATAAATATACGGTCCTTACACCACATGGTAAACTAACGAAACAATCTCTCTAAATATACGGTCCTTACACCACATGGTAACTAATGGAACAATCTCTCTAAATATACGGTCCTTACACCACATGGTAACTAACAAAACAATTTCTCTAAATATACGGTCCTTACACCACATGGTAACTTACGAAACAATCTCTCTAAATATACAGTCCTTACACCACATGGTAACTAACCAAACAATTTCTCTAAATATACGGTCCTTACACCACATGGTAACTAACAAAACAATCTCTCTAAATATACAGTCCTTACACCACATAGTAACTAACAAAACAATCTCTCTAAATATACAGTCCTTATAACACATGGTAACTAACAAAACAATCTCTCTAAATATACGGTCCTTACACCACATGGTAACTAACAAAACAATCTCTCTAAATATACAGTCCTTACACCACATGGTAACTAACAAAACAATCTCTCTAAATATACAGTCCTTATAACACATGGTAACTAACAAAACAATCTCTCTAAATATACAGTCCTTATAACACATGGTAACTAACAAAACAATCTCTCTAAATATACAGTCCTTACACCACATGGTAACTAACGAAACAATCTCTCTAAATATACCGTCCTTACACCACATGGTAACTAACAAAACAATCTCTCTAAATATACAGTCCTTATAACACATGGTAACTAACAAAACAATCTCTCTAAATATACAGTCCTTATAACACATGGTAACTAACGAAACAATCTCTCTAAATATACCGTCCTTACACCACATGGTAACTAACAAAACAATCTCTCTAAATATACGGTCCTTACACCACATGGTAACTAACGAAACAATCTCTCTAAATATACAGTCCTTACACCACATGGTAACTAACGAAACAATCTCTCTAAATATACGGTCCTTACACCACATGGTAACTAACGAAACAATCTCTCTAAATATACGGTCCTTATAACACATGGTAACTAACAAAACAATCTCTCTAAATATATGGTCATTACACCACATGGTAACTAATGGAACAATCTCTCTTAATATACGGTCCTTACACCACATGGTAACTAACAAAACAATCTCTCTAAATATACGGTCCTTACACCACATGGTAACTAACGAAATAATCTCTCTAAATATATACTGTCCTTACACCACATGATAACTAATGGAACAATCTATCTAAATATACAGTCCTTACACCACATGGTAACTAACGAAACAATCTCTCTAAATATACAGTCCTTACACCACATGGTAACTAAGGAAACAATCTCTCTAAATATACGGTCCTTACACCACATGGTAACTAACGAAACAATCTCTCTAAATATACGGTCCTTACACCACATGGTAACTAACAAAACAATCTCTCTAAATATACTGTCCTTACACCACATGGTAACTAACAAAACAATCTCTCTAAATATACGGTCCTTATACCACATGGTAACTAAGGAAACAATCTCTCTAAATATACGGTCCTTACACCACATGGTAACTAAGGAAACAATCTCTCTAAATATACGGTCCTTACACCACATGGTAACTAACAAAACAATCTCTCTAAATATACAGTCCTTACACCACATGGTAACTAACGAAACAATCTCTCTAAATATACTGTTCTTACACCACATGGTAACTAATGGAACAATATCTCTAAGAATACAGCCTCTACATTTAAATGGTATTTTTTCTGGAAAGCTATCTTATAGATTGATGTTTTCAATTTTAACATACTAAAGACTAAGGCCATACATAATTTAAAATGTAAATGTTATTCTTTTACAACTGCTAAAGAAGTAATGTTAACTTATGTTAATCATTCTAGATCTTGGCCCAGAATGGAAGGGTCCATGGGACCTGCCTATGTTATCACGGTGTCACCGGCATGACCTCCCAATCTACTGTTAGACATGCATCTCATTTCAAAAAGAACTCCATTCCAGAAAACCTATAAGGCACATGTACATTGTACTTTAATAATCTGATACACATCTGAAAGTTTCCTTTACAGGAATTAATTGCAAATACAGATAAAAGAAAATTGTCCACACAAATGAATCGAACACAGGCCATTTTCCTGTTAAGAAAGGCTACAAAAACTGATGACACACTTCAATGCAGTTAATATTTCCAGCTATAAACAGTTCACAAAACAACAGAAATGACAATTTGCTTTTTATCTGACAAATGTCAGAAGTGAAATTCATCAGTGCATTGATGTAAAGAATATAACATAAATACCTGATATAAAAAAAATAAAGCTCGGCTAATGATATCAGAAAGTACTATGTCATGAGTATACAGTAATTTACATTTAGAAATCATGTGTAGGATGAAATGCTTTCCAATAATTAGTTACCTGGTCATCGATCATTGATACCAACCTAGACACCCGTACTGACATTCTGTTACCATCTCCTGAATCAGACAGTTCAACAGTCTGAACTCCATCACACCTGTAACAGTGTGACCTTTGTTAGTCCTGTAAATCCTAGCTAATATAGTGGTACACCAGCCAGAGTGTGGGTGGTTCTTGTGATAAACCATGTAGACTCTTAACCTCTTCTACCTGTTTCAATATGTTCAAAATATGCCAATTGCAAACACATTTCATGATCACTGCCTACATTGAAGCTGGCATCAATGACTTACAGGTGTCCAATCATTTATAAAACATTGTGATTATGTAAATTGTAACTTCTGACTGAAACATAACAATTCCACAACTGGATACAAAAAGGCCATCAAAACACTGTTGGATACAAAACAGGGCCATCAAAATACTGCTGGATACAATAAGGCCATCAAAACACTGTTGGATATAAAACAGGGCCATCAAAATACTGCTGGATACTAAACAGGGCCATCAAAACACTACTGGATACAAAACAGGGCCATCAAAATACTGCTGGATACAGTAAGGCCATCAAAATACTGCTGGATACAATAAGGCCATCAAAACACTACTGGATACAATAAGGCCATCAAAACACTACTGGATACAATAAGGCCATCAAAATACTGCTGGATACAATAAGGCCATCAAAATACTGCTGGATACAATAAGGCCATCAAAACACTGTTGGATACAAAACAGGGCCATCAAAATACTGCTGGATACAATAAGGCCATCAAAACACTACTGGATACAATAAGGCCATCAAAACACTGCTGGATACAATAAGGCCATCAAAACACTACTGGATACAATAAGGCCATCAAAATACTGCTGGATACAATAAGGCCATCAAAACACTGTTGGATATAAAACAGGGCCATCAAAACACTACTGGATACAAAACAGTGAGCTGAGGGCCATCAAAATACTGCTGGATACAATAAGGCCATCAAAATACTGCTGGATACAATACGGCCATCAAAATACTGCTGGATACAATAAGGCCATCAAAATACTGCTGGATACAATAAGGCCATCAAAATACTACTGGATACAATAAGGCCATCAAAACACTGCTGGATACAATAAGGCCATCAAAACACTACTGGATACAATAAGGCCATCAAAACACTGCTGGATACAATAAGGCCATCAAAACACTACTGGATACAATAAGGCCATCAAAATACTGCTGGATACAATAAGGCCATCAAAACACTACTGGATACAATAAGGCCATCAAAACACTGCTGGATACAATAAGGCCATCAAAACACTACTGGATACAATAAGGCCATCAAAATACTGCTCGATACAATAAGGCCATCAAAACACTGTTGGATACAAAACAGGGCCATCAAAATACTGCTGGATACAATAAGGCCATCAAAATACTGCTGGATACAATAAGGCCATCAAATTACTGCTGGATACAAAACAGGGTCATCAAAACACTGCTGGATACAATAAGGCCATCAAAATACTGCTGGATACAATAAGGCCATCAAAATACTGCTGGATACAATAAGGCCATCAAAACACTGTTGGATACAAAACAGGGCCATCAAAACACTGCTGGATACAATAAGGCCATCAAAACACTGCTGGATACAATAAGGCCATCAAAATACTGCTGGATACAATAAGGCCATCAAAACACTACTGGATACAATAAGGCCATCAAAACACTACTGGATACAATAAGGCCATCAAAACACTACTGGATACAAAAAAGGCCATCAAAATACTGCTGGATACAATAAGGCCATCAAAATACTGCTGGATACAATAAGGCCATCAAAACACTACTGGATACAATAAGGCCATCAAAACACTACTGGATACAATGAGGCCATCAAAATACTGCTGGATACAATAAGGCCATCAAAACACTGCTGGATACAATAAGGCCATCAAAATACTGCTGGATACAATAAGGCCATCAAAATACTGCTGGATACAAAACAGGGACATCAAAACACTGCTGGATACAATAAGGCCATCAAAATACTGATGGATACAATAAGGCCATCAAAACACTACTGGATACAATAAGGCCATCAAAATACTGTTGGATACAAACAGGGCCATCAAAATACTGCTGGATACAATAAGGCCATCAAAATACTGTTGGATACAAAACAGGGCCATCAAAATACTGCTGGATACAATAAGGCCATCAAAACACTGCTGGATACAATAAGGCCATCAAAATACTGCTGGATACAGTAAGGCCATCAAAATACTGCTGGATACAATAAGGCCATCAAAATACTGCTGGATACAATAAGGCCATCAAAATACTGCTGGATACAATAAGGCCATCAAAACACTGCTGGATACAATAAGGCCATCAAAATACTGCTGGATACAATAAGGCCATCAAAACACTACTGGATACAATAAGGCCATCAAAACACTACTGGATACAATAAGGCCATCAAAATACTGCTGGATACAATAAGGCCATCAAAACACTGCTGGATACAATAAGGCCATCAAAACACTGCTGGATACAATAAGGACATCAAAATACTGCTGGATACAATAAGGCCATCAAAACACTGCTGGATACAATAAGGCCATCAAAATACTGCTGGATACAATAAGGCCATCAAAATACTGCTGGATACAATAAGGCCATCAAAATACTGCTGGATACAATAAGGCCATCAAAACACTACTGGATACAATAAGGCCATCAAAATACTGCTGGATACAACGAATAAGGCCATCAAAACACTACTGGATACAATAAGGCCATCAAAATACTGCTGGATACAAAAAAAGGCCATCAAATCACTGTTGGATACTTACAACAATAACAATAGAAAACAACACTGAACAATAGATAGGGTGGGCTTAATGATAGACAAGGGCTAATTATCATATGTTTACACATAAACATGGCACATGTACAATTAATTCAATGACCACCTGATTTTCACATTGAATTGTGTTAATTGTACATGTATTCTGTTAAGGTTGTTTATGGGGAAAAAAATAGAAATGATTAAGTTGTTTGCTTTTAGAAAGGTTGTATATAATATATGACCATTGGAAAGACAACAAGACACGTCACAGATTAGACTGGTCTTGCAGTTTGTAACTTATGTCACTATTTTCAGAAACAGCAGGATAACATTGACAACTATTGGTTTTGTTGTATTTAAACATCACAATTTTATTTAGCAATGGCCTGTATTTTTATGCAGACAAACCACTTCGTAAGTTACTGTCCTATTTTCCAATTCATCTGATCATGATATCTTGTTGTAAAACATGGTCAAGATTTAATCTATTAAGTTATCGTGTTAATAGGGTATTGTTGACGGAAGGACTGAAGGGTGCGAGATGTCACGGTATGGCAAATTAGCTCACCTTAAAGCTTGGTCCTTTTGACTAGTGAGCTAGAAATTATCAGAATTTTTTTATAATTCATCATTGTTTAATACCTTAAGAAAATGTCTTTGCTGTTTTTGAGTCACCTTTAATAACCAGCAGAAATAAATGATGCTTTAACACTATCACATATGTAGAATTGAATTAGGAAAGAACTATCAGATTTTTTAGTGAATTGTATGCTTTTGTAAGCTTGTACAAGATTTTTTAATTGAAAGACTAAAACACTAAGATGACTGGAGACCTTCATTATTTTTACTATCAACACTTACACTATACATGCAATGTATTCAAATGGATGTCACAGGACATAAGCAAAGACAGTATTATCTTATATGAAATAAGTCCCATATGTAAACGTTACATCATCGACAGGACATATCGACAGGACATACAGTAGATATACATAAGGTGATTAGGTTCCGTAGATCGTGAATGTGAGGCCCGTTAAGGGCACAAGTCATAAAATTGTCTTCCTTTGTCATTTGTGTTATTTATGTTATTTATCTTAATTATTAACAATATGTATCATATGCACTTTGTGTTGGTGATCCGAGGGTAAAGATTTGAATTTCCTGTCGTAGGTGTACTGTGTTAACGTTGAATATGTGTGATATAATAATCATGTACAATTCATGTCAATGTATGTATACATTGTGATCAGGTATATATCATCTTATAGACGACTTGTCACAATGATCATGTCAAGGTATCAGACCGACCATCATAATGATCATATCAGGGTATCGGGCTGACCAACACAATGATCATGTCAGGGTATCGGGCTGACCATCACAATGATCATATCAGGGTATCGGGCCGACCAACACTATGATCATGTCAGGGTATCGGGCCGACCATCACAATGATCATGTCAGGGTATCGGGCCGACCACCATAATGATCATGTCAGGGTATTGGGCTGACCATCATAATGATCATATCAGGGTATCGGACTGACCATCACAATGATCATGTCAAGGTATCGGACTGACCATCACAATGATCATGTCAAGGTATCGGACTGACCATCACAATGACATATCAAGGTATCGGGCCGACCATCATAATGATCATGTAGGGGTATCGGGCCGACCATCATAATGATCATGTAGGGGTATCGGGCCGACCATCACAATCATCATGTCAGGGTATCGGGCTGACAAACACTATGTTCATGTCAGGGTATCAGACCGACCATCACAATGATCATGTTAGGGTATCGGGCCATAATGATCATGTAGGGGTATTGGGCTGACCATCATAATGATCATGTCAGGGTATTGGGCCGACCTACATAATGATCATGTCAGGGTATCGGGCTGACCAACACTGTGATCATGTCAGGGTATCGGGCCGACCATCACTGTGATCATGTCAGGGCATCAGGCCGACCATCATAATGATCATGTCAGGGTATCGGGCCGACCATCACAATGATCATGTCAGGGTATCGGGCCGACCATCACAATGATCATGTAGGGGTATCGGGCTGACCATCATAATGATCATGTCAGGGTATCGGGCTGACCAACACTATATGTTCATGTCAGGGTATCGGGCCGACCATCACTATGATCATGTCAGGGTATCGGGCCGACCATCACAATGATCATGTCAGGGTATCGGGCCGACCAACATAATGATCATGTCAGGGTATCGGGCCGACCATCATAATGATCATGTAGGGGTATCGGGCTGACTATCATAATGATCATGTCAGGGTATCGGGCCGACCATCACTATGTTCATGTCAGGGTATCGGGCCGACCATCACTATGATCATGTCAGGGTATCGGGCCGACCAACACTATGTTCATGTCAGGGTATCGGGCCGACCATCACTATGTTCATGTCAGGGTATCGGGCGGACCATCACTATGTTCATGTCAGGGTATCGGGCCGACCATCACTATGATCATGTCAGGGTATCGGGCCATCCATCACTATATAGGTAAACATGTACATAAATAGATGTCACAAGACACATATATATAAACATAAATATATATATTGGTAGTACCCCCATACAATTTATGTAAACAGGTACACAAGTGTCACAAGACATATACATAGATGATAATGTTTATTAACGTGTAAAATTTAACCCAATACCAGGTACACAAACAGATGTCACAAGACACATACATAAATATCTATTTATATTGACATGTGTAAAATTTACCTCCATAATTAAACAGGTACTCAAACAGATGTCACAAGACAATATATACATATAGATATTTATTTATATTGACATGTGTAAAATTTACCTCTATATCTAATTAGGAACATAAACAGATGTCACAAGACAATATATACATATAGATATTTATTTATATTGACATGTGTAAAATTACCTCTATATCTAATTAGGTACATAAACAGATGTCACAAGATACATAAATAAATATCTATATATATATTGACATGTGTAAAATTTAACCTAACACAAGGAAACAAGCGCAGATGTCACAAGATAAAGATAAATAATTATGAACTCTATGTGAGAATGCACGGAAGCGGATGACAGGACATGTAAACATACGGATGACCAGACATACATTGTCGTCACCATACATTCAGGACATGTAAACATACGGATGACCAGACATACACTGTCGTCACCATACATTCAGGACATGTAAACATACGGATGACCAGACATACATTGTCGTCACCATACATTCAGGACATGTAAACATACGGATGACCAGACATACACTGTCCGTCACCATACATTCAGGACATGTAAACATACGGATGACCAGACATACATTGTCGTCACCATACATTCAGGACATGTAAACATACGGATGACCAGACATACACTGTCCGTCACCATACATTCAGGACATGTAAACATACGGATGACCAGACATACACTGTCGTCACCATACATTCAGGACATGTAAACATACGGATGACCAGACATACATTGTCCGTCACCATACATTCAGGACATGTTAACATACGGATGACAAGACATACACTGTCCGTCACCATACATTCAGGACATGTAAACATACGGATGACCAGACATACATTGTCCGTCACCATACATTCAGGACATGTAAACATACGGATGACCAGACATACGTATACACTGTCGTCACCATACATTCAAGACATGTAAACATACGGATGACCAGACATACACAGTGTCGTCACCATACATTCAGGACATGTTAACATACGGATGACCAGACATACATACAGTGTCGTCACCATACATTCAGGACATGTAAACATACGGATGACCAGACATACACTGTCGTCACCATACATTCAGGACATGTTAACATACGGATGACCAGACATACACTGTCGTCACCATACATTCAGGACATGTTAACATACGGATGACCAGACATACACAGTGTCGTCACCATGCATTCAGGACATGTTAACATACGGATGACCAGACATACACTGTACATGTCGTCACCATACATTCAGGACATGTAAACATACGGATGACCAGACATACACAGTGTTGTCACCATACAATCAGGACATGTTAACATACGGATGACAAGACATACGTATACACTGTCGTCACCATACATTCAGGACATGTTAACATACGGATGACCAGACATACACTGTTGTCACCATACAATCAGGACATGTTAACATACGGATGACAAGACATACGTATACACTGTCCATCACCATACATTCAGGACATGTTAACATACGGATGACCAGACATACACAGTGTCGTCACCATACATTCAGGACATGTTAACATATGGATGACCAGACATACACAGTGTCGTCACCATACATTCAGGACATGTTAACATACGGATGACAAGACATACTATACACTGTCGTCACCATACATTAACGCCATCTGGTAAGAGGTATTGATGTTGACACATCATGACAGATATTTCCCAGCTGAACCAAAAATAGAACATAATGACAGAGAGAGAAAACATTTAAATGACTTCCTACCTAACCTTGGAGCAACAGTAGCATCAACAGGTTTTCCTCGAACATTCCCTATAACAGTGTATAATCCTGGCCTGCTGCTAGGTAGAGCTATAAGCTGCAGCAGCACACTGGATGATGAGCCGATGCTACGGATGCTGGAGTTAGACTAGCTGTAGCCCAGACCCTGTGAGAGCTGGCTGTTGTACCTAATTAACATAGACTGATATTTTCTTCAGCAAATCAATACAGGCTTTTACTATCAATGAAAACTTACTGGCCTCTCTGTAGCATGTAGGGAGTTTCTATTGATTAAAACTACGATTTGGTATGAGTGTGCGTTTCTGATCAGTGAACAGATTTCAAACCTAACATATTTATATCTTTTATACCAAAGGGAATGAAATTCAAACCTAACCACTTTGATAAATGAAGAAAAAATATGAAAAACTAAGAGAAATAAAAAATTCTACTCCTTACTGAATATTTTGAATTATCAATCAAAAACATTGTTGTTTTTAGTCCAAACACAATACATTCATATAAGAAATGTTACTAAGACTTACATTTGTAAGTTCGCATCCCCACTCAATTTTACCATCAATGTAAAAATATTAGATAATGGTATTTTTTTCTGACATATTTGCAAAAACCTATATTCTATTATATAATTCAATTTGTCAACATAAATAGTTTTGGACAGGGAGTTGCAAATTAAATTTTCTTTTTCTTTAATTATTATGATATATCCCAACATTGAAGGCATACCCTGGTTTTTTTTGTTGTTTTTTTTTGGTTTTTTTTTCTGCTGTCTCTATCTGAAGATATTGAGACATCCCCCTGGGTTAGTGTTTTTCCTGTCTCTGGAGAGATACCTTTGAGACATCCCCCTGGGTTAGTGTTTTTCCTGTCTCTGGAGAGATACCTTTGAGATCTAGACATCCCCTTGGAATTAGTGTTTCTCGTGTCTCTGGAGATATACCTTTGAGACATCCCCCTTGGTTAGTGTTTCTCGTGTCTCTGGAGATATATCTTTGAGACATCCCCCTGGGTTAGTGTTTTTTCTTGTCTCTGGAGATATACCTTTGAGACATCCCCCTGGGTTAGTGTTTTTTCTTGCCTCTGGAGATATACCTTTGAGACATCCCCGGCCCTTGGGTTAGTGTTTTTTCTTGTCTCTGGAGATATCATATGAGATATCCCCTGGGTTTTAGTGGGTTTTCCCTTTTTTTCTGGTGCTATATACCTGGTGAGACAATCCTCTGGCATAGTGTTTTTCTCTGTGGCTATTAATTGTATATACCACTGAGACATCCCCTTGGGTTAGTGTTTTTTCCTGTCTCTGGAAATTTGAATTTGAGACAATCCCTGGGTTAGTGTTTTGAGACAATCCCTGGGTTAGTGTTTTGAGACAATCCCTGGGTAAGTGTTTTGAGACAATCCCTGGGTTAGTGTTTTGAGACAATCCCTGGGTTAGTGTTTTGAGACAATCCCTTGGTTAGTGTTTTGAGACAATCCCTGGGTTAGTAGGGTTTTTTCCCTCCTGTCGCTGGAGATATATACCTTTGAGACATCCCCTGTTTGAGCTATTGGTCTGACTTGTCAGTTGGAGAATCACACCAATTATTAATCCAATACTCTATTATTCAGCCATTTTGTTTGTTTTTTCATCACAGACACAGAAATGTTGAAATGATGGTATGATATCTGATTTTGTGTTGAACAGGCCAGTTGAGTAAATACCATGATTATGGTGATAAAAATTTATGAGCGTCTCTAATCACTTTTTTGTATGAACATCAATATCTCATATTCCCAGGGCCATCCTCTACAATGTATTTATACTACACTCACAAATGAAGCAAAGAACTCATATTTAAACTCAATAAACCTTGAGTTTAATTCTGAGTCTAAAATAGCCTGTATGTAAGTCTTTTTATTTGCCATACATATATTTATATATATATATAAATTGTTATTACATTTTAAATTTTGTTTCAGACACTGATTGGTTTATATCCGATCCCATGATATTCCCATCAAATTTCACTCTGCGACAGTAATAAAACAATGTATTGCTTACTCTTGTGACTCAACTAAGTGTTATGTGACATTATGTAAGTTCTGTCAATCAAATTTGTCAGACAGATGTCTGCCAAAATAAGCAAGAGTGCACTACGATGTTTATTCTGAATCAGATGCAATCCAAATGGCATGAGATTATATCTTGAGCATTCTATGCTTTGATTTTGATACTAAAATGTAATAAAACAGTTATGGCACTTTGTATCTATAGAAATGATGTTTTATGGAGCAAAGACAAACGGCCACAGGCCTCAGTCAATATTGTTTATCTTCGCTCCATAAATCATTATATTGATAGAAACAAAGTGCTATCATTGTGGAAGTTGTGGTATGTTTGTAAGTTGGACCCGGCCGTGGTGGAGTGGTTGTGTATGATTGAGTGTTACTTTGTGTGTGTGAGGGAGATATTTGTATAATTACCTGATCTTTATTCTGTTACCATTATGTCACGGCTACCGGAAGGGACTTTCTCAGAACGCTATTTTCTACTTTCACTTTCTATCCTAACCTCTTCTATAAACTCACTTTCTATTGGCTCTTGCTATTCTCCTCGTTCATTGGCCATCTTACGTATAAATAAACAACATTTCCCGTACTTGGGCTAGTCTCCATCGAAGCTCTCAGCTGGTGAGACTCAGCTTTCTTTTCTCTTTTAGACTGGTCTGGAGTGAGGTGGGTGTGTGTCATGTGGTGTCCGGGCGAAGCCAGATAGGCTGACCCTATATAGTATGTTATGTCAGTGTGTGTGTCAGTACCAGTGTATGTAACGTCCCTACGGTAGCCATGTGCGTTGTACGTTAGGGGCTGTGTTGGTGTCGTGTCGTAATATTCTACTGTGCTGTTATCTTTATTCCTTCCTAATAAATATCTTTAACCGTTTACTTGCGTTGTTTTATACTGCACGGAACCCCTTAGAGAACCTGGGTAGTTTGGTGTGCCGAGTAGGCACAGTCCTACTACAAAATGGTGCCGTGATAAGACTTTGGGTAATCCGTGTTGTTATTTCTCTACGTATTGACTTATACAATATTTGTCTGTGTTTAGTACTTGTTGTTTTGTCATTACTTGGGTTTGGTTTTCCTGCATTTAATGCTGTTCCATTATACTCATTATGCAGTCCGATATCATTGATAGAGACCGACGAACGATGGGTGAAACCTATGGTGCTATACCCAAGACGTATACACGGTCAGTCCCTTCTTCTAGCCGTACAGGGAATATTCACATTATGGACAGTAGTTGCGCAGGTAAAGATACTTCTCCTACCGACCTTTCAAACCGTAATGGTGTTGGTCGAGGCAGACATTTATTGAGCATAGCTACAGGTGCCATGTCATCTTCAGTGGGTAGTAGAGGTCATAGGTCATACGAGGCCCCGATAAAGCATAACGTAGACGACGACCACGTGTATTCTCCGGAAAATTCCCCATGTTATAAAGCTCCCGGTAGAGTTTCTTTCCAAACTAATGAAATCCCTCCGGTGTATAGTACACCAATTACAAGTGATAGTGACTCCAAATATTATGGGATTAACACTCTGGGATTTCTAGATAATACACCTAGGGTGCCCCATTCTCCCACACATTCACTCTCTCTTAGTACTACTGGGTTGACACCACTTTACTCAAACACTAAGGGAATTACCAGTACACATGTCACTAGTACAGTCCCTACATTTCCCTCAGGTTTCGATAATTTGCACCTTTCTGGCAATGGGTTTAAACCTCAAACTACCTCTAGTTCCTTAGTAAAAAGAAAGGAAAAAGATCCACAAACATATGATGGAACTACTAGTTTTCATGACTATTTAATACATTTTGAACAGATATCTAGCTGGAATGGGTGGACAGATTTAGAAAAAGCCCAACAAATTACAATGTGTTTAAGGGGATCTGCACAAAGGGTTCTCTCTGAGTTAAGACCATCGGAAATGATCAGTTTTGAAACAGTCAAGATAGTTTTGAGCAAACGATTCGATCCTCCGGGTAGGGAAGCTGCATACAAGTCTGAGTTTCGTAACAGATATAGGAGGGAAGGAGAAAGTTTAGTTGTATACGGAGAAGCTCTAAGGTTAGCTGCCCGTAAGGCTTACCCCCACAAACAAGTTGATTTATTGGAGGGTGACATTGTAGATCAGTTTATTGATGGTTTAAACAACTATGAGTTGGGAAGACATGTCCAGTTTTGTCATGTAAAAACACTTGACCAGGCAGTGAGTGCTGCAATTGAATTTGAGTCATTTAGTGCTAGACATGTAGGTCAGACTCCTGTTAGGAAACCAAGGGAATTGAATCTTGAGGCCCCAGTTTTTGTTCAGGCTGTATCCAGTGACTCTAGTAAAACGGCTGAAGGTGCTCCTGAGCCGGATTTAGCATCCCTTATTCTTGAACAATTCCAGAAACTTAACAGAAAGTTGAATTCTAGAAATAGGAATTATTCTAAGGCCAAAACCTCAAATGGTGTACCAATTTCACAAAGGCATTGCTATGTTTGTGGTGAGTTAGGACATTTGTCATATGATTGTACAAAAAGACAGGAGGTTAAAGGTGGTCAGAAATCAAACCAGGAAAACTAGACAGAGCTGGTCTCGGGGCCAGAGTATCAGCTCCTGAATCTGAGAGGGAAGGGCCCGTCATAGTGTTAAATACTATTCAACCTAGTTTGTTCGCTAGTGTCAGTGTTGGTGGTTTGAATCCAAGTTTCTTGGTGGACTCAGGGTCGTCTGTAACATTAGTAGATGTTGATTTATACAGCCAATTAGACCAAAGGTATAAGCCTGAGTTGGAAAGCTGTCGTATTAAACTAACAACAGCCTCTGGAAGTAATTTAGTTGTTTTTGGCAAGGCAGATTTTGTATTGAGGTTGGGTAACCGTAGTTTCACACAGGAAGCTATCGTGGTGACGCTTCAGGGACTCAAAGGTATTTTGGGTATTGATTTTCTCTCTAGGCATGGAGGAGAATTGAATTTTGGTGATAAAACTCTGAAGTTAGGAGGCCACAGGGTAGAACTTAATGCAGAACCTGTTAGTAAGTGCGCCCATATTAGAGTATCGGGAACTGTGTCCATACCGGGGAATTCCGAGTGTTACTTTCCAGGGTATGTTGATGGGGAGATTGACAGTAAGATAGGAGTTGTAGAGCCCACTAAACTAGTGTCAAATCAGGGTTTACTTATGGCAAAAACATTGATAGCCCCTCAGAAAGGGAGGGAGATAACTCTGTCTGTAATAAACCTGACTGCCAAAGATATCAAAATACATCGGTAACACCTTTGTAGGTAGTGTTTCTCCTGTAGCACAGGTACATGAGATCCGAGATGAGAATGTCCAACCAGGTCCTAGTCTACCCCCACATTTACAAGATGTACTCGATAGGACTTCTGACCAATTAACAGAAAATCAGAAAAATGAAGTTGAAAATCTGTTACATGATTACCAGGACATATTTTCAGGTCCTGATGGGGCATTAGGTAATACCAAATTAGTTGAGCACACTATAGAGACCCAGGGATTCTCTCCCATAAAGATGGCCCCCAGAAGGATTTCTCCTGCACAGAAATTAGTAGTAGAGAGAGAACTCCATAGTATGCTGGAGAAGGGTGTCATTGAGCCTAGCTCAAGTCCCTGGTCAGCTCCTATTGTGTTGTGTACAAAAAAAGATGGCTCTGTAAGGTTTTGTATAGATTACAGAAAACTAAATGCAGTAACTAAAAAAGATGCATATCCCTTACCAAAAATTGATGAAGCATTAGACACACTTTCAGGCGCTAAGTGGTTTTCAACCCTAGATTTAGCTAGCGGTTATTGGCAATGCCGCATGGATGAAAAAGACAAAGCTAAAACAGCTTTTGCCACCCATAAGGGACTTTACGAATTCAAAGTGATGCCTTTTGGGCTCTGTAATGCCCCAGCAACATTTTCACGACTCATGCAGTTGGTGTTAGGGGGCTTACAGTGGTCAAAATGCTTGTGTTATTTGGATGATGTTATTGTATTTGGCTCCACCTTTGAAACTGCCATGTCGAACCTGAAAAGTGTTTTTGATTGCTTCAGAACAGCAAATTTAAAGTTAAAACCAAAGAAATGTACCCTATTTCAAACACAGGTTTCCTACTTAGGTCACATTGTGTCAGAAGCTGGTGTAAGCTGTGACCAAGAAAAAGTTAAGGCTGTCCAGGAATGGCCCTCTCCCACTTCAACCACCGAAGTTAGAAGCTTTTTAGGTCTTGCAGGATATTACAGGAAATTTATCCCTAATTTCTCTCAGCTATCTTCACCCTTAACCAAACTAACCAGAAAAGGGAAAGTTTTCCGTTGGGATGACAAATGCCAGGCATCATTTCAGAAATTAAAGGACCTGTTGGTTTCCAGCCCTATACTTGCATATCCCTGTAGTACAGGCACCTATATTTTGGACACGGATGCAAGTAATTCAGCTATGGGGTGTGTTCTGTCACAGATCCAAGATGGGGAGGAAAAAGTTCTAGGCTATGCCAGCAAAATGTTCAACAGGGCTCAACAGAACTACTGCACTACTCGTAGGGAATTACTGGCAGTAGTTACATTCATTAGGCACTTTAGACACTACATTGGTGGTACCCATTTCATCATTCGTACTGACCATGCAGCTTTAACTTGGCTAAAAAACTTTAAGGAGCCTGAGGGTATACTAGCTAGGTGGATCAGTGTAATCGATTTATTTGACTATGAAATTAAACATAGGCCAGGTAGCAAACACAGTAATGCTGATGGGCTGTCACGTAGACCCACAAAGCAGTGTGGAAGGGAAACATGCCCTGACTGTGTCACACACATAGCTAACGTTAATGTTATTTCCTCTTTGGAAGTTGAAAGCCTACAGGCTGAGTCTCAGGTAAAATTTTCCAACTGGATAGATTCCTGGGGTGTACAGGGATTGGGGAAAGAGCAGAATAGTGACCCCCATATTTCAAAGTTCAAACAACTTAAAGTTAACAGGACGGAAAAGCCAAGGAAATGTGAAACTATTGGTTTGGCATATGAAGTTAGAGTATACTGCCAGATGTGGGATAGAATCTCTGTATCTGGGGATGGGTTGTTATATGTTAAAGACACTGGGCCTGATGGTAACACGGTATATAGGGTGCTAGCCCCTGTAAGTGTTAGGGAACAAATTTTGTATCAATTACACAGTAGTCAGACAGCAGGACATTTGGGTAGGGATAAGACAATATCTCAGATCAAAAGAAGGTTCTACTGGCCTGGTTTGTCTGATGATGTGAAACGTTGGTGCAGAAAATGTGAAGTTTGTGCACGTCGCAAACCTGGTCCAGGGAAGGGTAAGGCCCCTTTACAGCCTTCCATTCACCAAGTTTCTCGTCCCTTAGATAGGATTTCTATAGACATTCTCAGTGGGTTACCTGTCACAGCCAACGGAATGAAATGCATCATGGTTGTCTGTGATTATTTTTCTAAGTGGGTTGAAGCATATGCCCTCCCTAATCACAATGCCCATACAGTAGCTGACAAGTTATGTTCAGAGTTCATTAGTAGGTTTGGGGTGCCTTTTCAAATACTTACGGACCGCGGAGGCGAGTTTGAAGGGGAATTATTTACCCTATTATGTGAAAAGTTAGGAATAGAAAAGAGCCGTACAACCCCATACCACCCCCCATCTAATGGTTTAGTGGAGAGGTTTAATAGAACATTGATACAGATGCTGTCCACTTTTGTGAACACAGAATATGATGATTGGGATGATCACCTGCCCTATGTCCTTATGGCATATCGTGCCACCGCACAGAAAAGCACAGGGTGTAGCCCTAACCTAGTAATGTTAGGTAGAGAAACAAACTGCCCTCTAGACATAGTTATGGGAGTACCTACCACTGAACGGTATCCCGTATGTCCAAATCTATATGTAAATTGGTTACAGCATAGTATGAGAAATACATTTGATTTTGTTGCTAAAAACCTACAAGTTGCAGCAGAGAGACAGAAAAACAATTACGACCATGGGTTAAAACCCCGTACGTATGAAGTTGGAGAGTTTGTTTGGCGTTATTACCCCCCTGCCTTATCTTGTAAGCTTGGGAAGGGATGGACAGGGCCATACAAGGTTGTTGGAGTTGTGTCCCCTTTAACATATTTGATACAGAGTAAACCATGTGTCCAACCAATGACTGTCCATGTGGACCATCTCAAACCCTTTGAGGGGGAGACCATGCCAATGGCTTGGGAGGAAAAGGATGGAGAAGACGATATCATGTCTGACATATCCGTTACACCAGATGCTATGTTTGATAATAGCAGTGACAATGACCTTGAATCTTCTCCTCCTGACCTTGAACCTAGGGCAGTATCTGAAACACTCCCTCCCAGCCCCCGGGTTAGTCGGTTTGGCAGGAAAATCAGGCCCAAGAAACTCTTCAGCCCCACCTGACTCCAAGACCTTGTCCGTTGTTCTTGTCTTGTCTTTGTGTTGTGTTGTCCCTGCTAATAATAATGATAATAATAAAATTTGTTATCATAGAGCTATAGTACTACTTAGCTTACAGGTGTTTAATAATTTAAACAGTTAACTGTGACCATTATATTTAGTGGGGGAGAAATTTAATATTCTGGTCGGTATATCCAGCAGTTGGGTATAGAGGGGTGGTCGTTGTATGCAGGTTGTCATAATACACAGGTAGCGGTACAGCTGCAGTGTTGGAGTTAGATATTTTATAAATAGTTTATATGGAGAAGGCTGCCTGTCTGTGTAACTATTATAGGAGATAACATGTATATTATAGGAATAATTTTTCAGAATCGATCAAAATGGAAATGGACCACGATGGAATCTTAGATTTGAGTGTCCAGGAGGAGGGGTCATTGGACCTAGACCTCAAGCCATGCTGGGTTGAGGGGGGGATGCGGTGTCCTGTACCCGCATGCGGCACTCGTGTCTGGAGGACCTATATTGGCATGCTAAGGCATTGGGCCGAACGTCATACCATGACGGTGGTACGCACAAGGTGCCCCAGGTGCACCTTCTTCCATGTAAGGAGCAACCAGGTCGTCAGACATTTAAAGAGGAGACATAAACTCCCTGCGGCAGAAGCCGGTAGGCTGATCGCCACAGCAGAGGTCACCAGGGTAGCCAACCGCCGGTACATACCCACGGAGGGTGTCAGTATCCCTGTACGACGTAGGGCAGGGATTGATCTGAACGATCAGGAACTCTTGGCCCTCTTTGAGGATTTATGTGACATTTGACATGAGAAGGGACAAACATTGTGAACTGTTTCTTTGCCCCTAGCTTGGATTCCTGTTATGTGTATTGACTTTGTTAAGTTTATATAATTTATAATTGTTAAATGTTTTGATATAAATTTATTTTTGAACCTTTTACATTTATAGCTGGTGAATTTATATACTGTATAACTTTGTTGACTTTATTGTAATGAATCCTCTTTACTTTATTACTGTTATTAATAAATGAATTTTGGGGGTAAATTGGAATTGTCCATGGTTAACGTCATGAACGATCGGGTAACTTTACTTGATTATGTATCAGATGTTATTTATAGGTAACATAAATTATAATATTGTTGTAATGTACATACGTTACTGCCAGGTGAAAAATACTGAGATCAGTATTTTTCTTAAAAGAAAGGGAGGTGTGTGGAAGTTGTGGTATGTTTGTAAGTTGGACCCGGCCGTGGTGGAGTGGTTGTGTATGATTGAGTGTTACTTTGTGTGTGTGAGGGAGATATTTGTATAATTACCTGATCTTTATTCTGTTACCATTATGTCACGGCTACCGGAAGGGACTTTCTCAGAACGCTATTTTCTACTTTCACTTTCTATCCTAACCTCTTCTATAAACTCACTTTCTATTGGCTCTTGCTATTCTCCTCGTTCATTGGCCATCTTACGTATAAATAAACAACATTTCCCGTACTTGGGCTAGTCTCCATCGAAGCTCTCAGCTGGTGAGACTCAGCTTTCTTTTCTCTTTTAGACTGGTCTGGAGTGAGGTGGGTGTGTGTCATGTGGTGTCCGGGCGAAGCCAGATAGGCTGACCCTATATAGTATGTTATGTCAGTGTGTGTGTCAGTACCAGTGTATGTAACGTCCCTACGGTAGCCATGTGCGTTGTACGTTAGGGGCTGTGTTGGTGTCGTGTCGTAATATTCTACTGTGCTGTTATCTTTATTCCTTCCTAATAAATATCTTTAACCGTTTACTTGCGTTGTTTTATACTGCACGGAACCCCTTAGAGAACCTGGGTAGTTTGGTGTGCCGAGTAGGCACAGTCCTACTACATCATTGTATAATATTTGTATAAACATCACACCCCACCTGTGTTATAAACATCACTCCCCACCCGGGTAATTAACATCTCTCCCCACCTGTGTAATAAACATCACTCCCCACCTGGGTAATAAACATCACTCCCCACCTGGGTAATAAACATCACTCCCCACCTGGGTAACAAGGATGGATAGTATTGCAACAGCAATACAAAGTCCCCTGCCTGACCCAGGAGTGCAACTATTTATTTCCCATTTTTTAAACTACGTGTTATACTGATGACGTATACCAAGTTTCGTTAAAATCAGAGTAGTACTTTAGGATTGTCCGGACACGCCTCAACCAATGAGAAGCCGGCGGCCATTTTGAAAAATGTTTTTTTTTGGAAAAGAAAAATTGGGATGCACAACTACATGTGATACTAATAATGTATACCAAGTTTCGTTAAAATCGGAGTAGTACTTTAGGAGGAGTTGTCCGGACAAGTCTCAACCAATGAGAAGTTGGCGGCCATTTTGAAAATTGGTTTTTCGGAAAAAAAATGTAGGATGCACAACTACATGTTATACTGATCATGAATACCAAATTTCGTTAAAATCGGAGTAGTACTTTAGGAGGAGTTGTCCGGACAAGCCTCAACCAATGAGAAGCCAGCAGCCATTTTGAAAAATGAATTTTTGAAGAAAAAATATGTGGGATGCACAACTACATGTTATACTGATCATGTATACCAAGTTTCGTTAAAATCGGAGTAGTACTTGAGGAGGAGTTGTCCGGACAAGTCTCAACCAATGAGAAGTCGGCAGCCATTTTGAAAATTGGTTTTTCGAAAAAAAAATGTGGGATGCACAACTGCATGTTATACTGATCATGTATACCAAGTTTCATTAAAATCGGAGTAGTACTTTAGGAGGAGTTGTCCGGACAAGCCTCAACCAATGAGAAGCCGGCAGCCATTTTGAAAAATGAATTTTTGAAAAAAAAAATGTGGGATGCACAACTACATGTTATACTGATCATGTATACCAAGTTTCGTTAAAATCGGAGTAGTACTTTAGGAGGAGTTGTCCGGACAAGCCTCAACCAATGAGAAGCCGGCAGCCATTTTGAAAATTGGTTTTTGGGAAAAAAAAATGTGGGATGCACAACTACTTGTTATACTGATCATGTATACCAAGTTTCATTAAAATTGGAGTAGTACTTTAGAAGGAGTTGTCCGGACAACTATTGCGTGACAGACAGACAGACGGAGGGACGGACGGACAGACGGACGGACAGACAGACGGAGGGTAAACCTATAGTCCCCCCGTTTTTTCAAACGGCAGGGGACTAATAAATATCACTCCCCACCTGTGTAACAAACATCACTCCCCACCTGGGTAATAAACATCACTCCCCACCTGGGTAACAAACATCATTCCCCACTTGTGTGATAAACATCACTCCCCACCTGTGTAATAAACATCTCTCCCCACCTGGGTAATAAACATCATTCCCACCTGGGTAATAAACATCACTCCCCACCTGTGTAATAAACATCACTCCCCACCTGTGTAATAAACATCTCTCCCCACCTGTGTAACAAACATCACTCCCCACCTGCAGCTGGGTAATAAACATCACTCCCAACCTGGGTAATAAACATCACTCCCCATCTGTGCAATAAACATCACTCCCCACATGGGTAATAAACATCTTTCTCCACCTAGGTAATAAACATCACTCCCCACCTGGGTATTAAACATCACTCCCCACCTGTGTTATAAACATCACTCCCCGCCTGTGCAATAAACATCACTCCCCACCTGTGTAATAAAAATCACTCCCCACCTAGGTAATAAACATCACTCCCCATCTAGGTAATAAACATCACTCCCCACCTGTGTAATAAACATCATTCCCCATGCAACTGGGTAATAAACATCACTCCCCATCTAGGTAATAAACATCACTCCCCACCTGTGTGATAAACATCACTCCCCACCTCTGTAATAAACATCATTCCCCAACTGGGTGATAAACATCACTCCCCACCTGTGTAATAAACATCTCTCCCCACCTGGATTATAAACATCACTCCCCACCTGTGTAATAAACATCACTCCCCACCTGGGTAATAAACATCACTCCCCACCTGGGTAATAAACATCACTCCCCACCTGTGTAACAAACATCACTCCCCACCTGTGTAACAAACATCACTCCCCACCTGTGTAACAAACATCACTCCCCACCTCGGTAATAAACATCACTCCCCACCTGGGTAATAAACATCACTCCCCACCTCTGTAATAAACATAATTCCCCAACTGGGTGATAAACATCACTCCCCACCTGTGTAATAAACATCTCTCCCCACCTGGATTATAAACATCACTCCCCACCTGTGTAATAAACATCACTCCCCACCTGGGTAATAAACATCACTCCCCACCTGGGTAACAAACATCACTCCCCACCCACTCCCCACCTGGGTAACAAACATCACTCCCCACCTGTGTAACAAACATCACTCCCCACCTGTGTAACAAACATCACTCCCCACCTGTGTAACAAACATCACTCCCCACCTCGGTAATAAACATCACTCCCCACCTGGGTAATAAACATCACTCCCCACCTGTGTAATAAACATCACTCCCCACCTGGGTAATAAACATCACTCCCCACCTGTGTAATAAACATCTCTCCCCACCTGGGTAATAAACATCACTCCCCACCTGGGTAATAAACATCACTCCCCACCTGGGTAATAAACATCACTCCCCACCTGGGTAATAAACATCACTCCCCACCTGGGTAACAAACATCACTCCCCACCTGTGTAATAAACATCACTCCCCACCTGTGTAATAAACATCACTCCCCACCTGGGTAATAAACATCACTCCCCACCTGGGTAACAAACATCACTCCCCACCTGGGTAATAAACATCACTCCCCACCTGGGTAATAAACATCACTCCCCACCTGGGTAATAAACATCACTCCCCACCTGGGTAATAAACATCATTCCCACCTGGGTAATAAACATCACTCCCCACCTGGGTAATAAACATCACTCCCCACCTCGGTAATAAACATCACTCCCCACCTGGGGAATAAACATCACTCCCCACCTGTGTAATAAACATCATTCCCACCTGGGTAATAAACATATCTCCCCACCTGGGTAATAAACATCACTCCCCACCTGGGTAATAAACATCACTCCCCACCTGGGTAATAAACATCTCTCCCCACCTGTGTAATAAACATCTCTCCCCACCTGGGTAATAAACATCTCTCCCCACCTGGGTAATAAACATCACTCCCCACCTGTGTAATAAACATCACTTCCCACCTGGGTAATAAACATATCTCCCCACCTGTGTAATAAACATCTCTCCCCACCTGGGCAATAAACATCACAAACCTTTTTACTTTATAAACATCACAAACCTTTTTACTTTATAAACATCACAAATGTTTTTACTTTATAATTACAGATCTTTTTACTTTATCAACATCAAACCTTTTTACTTTGTAAACATCACATATATACATCACAGACATTTTTACTTTTAAAACATAACAGACCTTGTTACTTTATAAACATCACATATATACATCACAGACCTTTTTACTTTATAAACATCAGAGACCTTTTTACTTTATACATCTTCAAATCGCGATCGATGGACACAAAAACTCACTGGTTTGTTTTTAACTTTTATTTCTTAGTGGTTGCAATTGACATGTTCAAATTGTGATATTAACATTTAAATTACCCAAATTAGTAAGACATGTAAAACATGATTTTAGTTTCAAACTGACGCTACTTAATGCTTTCTGCAATATCTAAAGGAAAAGATCTTTAATATTATAGTTACAGTCAGCTTTTTCAATAAAATCAATATTCTTGGCATTCTGTATGTATATATATCATGTCAATTATAATATTATATACTCGTTACTTCAATGTTGAAATATAGATTACACGTGTATATAACTTTGCCTTGCTTAAAACTATTCTACAGAACAAAGATTAGAATGAATGACAAGAGAGGAATTGTTGAGACTAACGTCCCTACAAAGAGGTTAGTTCTTTGGTAGTGGTAAAGGATGACAGTGTGGATGACACCTTCAATAGATCTTACACTGGAAAACAAATACAGTAGTAAAGACATTCCTCTTCAAATAACACTGACACAGTTTTACACAACATTAACCATAAGGAGACCGACTTAAGGAGGTGGTGAGCCAAATACCTTCACCATCTCCAATAATTGACACTGATGGTCGCTATTGATTTCGTGTGGCGGAGGTCTCGCTACTGTGTACCATTTTTGTCGCAATCTCGACATTGGTGGCACCATCTAGTGGCCATTGCAGCAATTTACGTGTCTATTTGTTAGCCAGTCGACCCCGACAATTCCCGTCACAATGTGACTGATTTTGTACAGTAGCTGTTCAGATAAACATTGACTTCCGCTGATATGGCTCCCAGGGTTTCTACAGCAAGAAATCTTGTTGTTATAATCATAATTCACCAGATTTTTTTTATTTATGATTAAGTGTTCAAAAGGAATGATTGTTAAACAGTCCAAGCCTATATCAAAATTAAACCACACAGTTTATAGGAACCGATATCACCATACTGTTTATACAAGTACAGACTTCATGATTCAGCATAGATTGATTAGTAAACATTCATCTTTCAAAAATGAAAAATTAATATCGCCTAAAATAATATTTTTTTCTTTTGGAATATAGGAAGAAACTATTAAAAAATATCTGGCCTATATATATATATGCTGGGCCTCGAGATAACAACCTCTAATTGCTCTCTAAGTTCTCACCAGCCGGAGCTGGTAAGGTGATCTTATACTCTCCACTTTTACACTACTTCATCTTTCATAAAAATTTCACCCCCAATGACAACCACAACCCCAGTTCTTTAGCTCTAAAGCTGCGATCTCCTATAGCTTACTCTCGGAGTAGTCACTGGCACCATATTCATAATAGGAGAGGAAAAATGCAACCACCACACTGAGACTCGAACCCAGTACCTCTGAACTCTAGAAATCCCTCCAACCTTTTGAACTACCTGCCATCCTCTGTTCAGCCCAGTGCAGTGTCTCAACACTCCTTTTTTCTTAAAAGTCTTCGAAGATTACATACATCAGGTCCTTACCACTCTACATAGGGATGTTTAATCCGGTGTCATGATCAGAAGTAATGGGAAATATCATACTGTGACTTAAACCTGAAATCTAGAGGGACACTTTCAGACTGTGACTTAAACCTGAAATCTAGAGGGTAACATTATACTGTGACTTAATCCTGAAATCTAGAGGGATACTTTCAGACTCCGACTCAAACCTGAACTCTAGAGGGACACTTTCAAACTGGGACTCAAACATGAACTCTAGAGGGTAACATCATACTGTGACTTAAACCTGAAATCTAGAGGGAAATATCATACTGTGACTTAAACCTGAAATCTAGAGGGTAACATCATACTGTGACTTAAACCTGAAATCTAGAGGGTAACATCATACTGTGACTTAAACCTGAAATCTAGAGAGTAACATCATACTGTGACTTAAACCTGAAATCTAGAGGGAAATATCATACTGTGACTCAAACCTGAGCTTTGGAGGGAAATATCATACTGTGACTCAAACTTGAACTCTAGAGGGACACTTTCAGACTGTGACTCAAACCTGAGCTTTAGAGGGACACTTTCAGACTGGGACTCAAATCTGAACTCTAGAGGGACACTTTCAAACTGGGACTCAAACATGAACTCTAGAGGGACATTTCAGACTGAAACCTGAGCTCTTTAGGGAAACTTTCATACTCAAAACTGAACTCTAGAGGAACATTTCCAGACTAGGACCCAAAACCTGAACTCTAGACGGACACTTTCAAACTCTGACTCAAACCTTAACTCCAGAGAGACGCTTTCAGAGTGGGACACAAACCTTAACTCTAGAGGGACACTTTCAGACTCCATGGCAACTCAAACCTTAACTCTAGAGGGACACTTTCAGACTCCATGGCAACTCAAACCTTATCTCTAGAGGGACACTTTCAGACTCCATGGCAACTCAAACCTTATCTCTAGAGGGACACTTTCAGACTCCATGGCAACTCAAACCTTATCTCTAGAGGGACACTTTCAGACTCCAACTCAAACCTTATCTCTAGAGGGACACTTTCAGACTCAAACCTTAACTCTAGAGGGATGGCTCCATGCCTCTGAAGCGAAATGATTATCGATGAGGTCAAAGAGCATTGTTTGATCACAAGCCACTGCTGAGGTCTTGTTGAAAATCAAAGTATTGACATTTATTATTGTTCTTGAATAAAATCCAAGATCGATCAGATTACATATAGTTTCATATAGGATATACAGAAATGATGTAAAATCCTATCAAATCAATTATATTCTTAGCCAAAAACAATGATAGCTATTGCACATACCGTATAGCGGGAAATTTTAGCGGTCATAAAATTTGGCGATTTGGTGATGAAAAGTGAAAGTTAAATTTTGGCGGGTTAAAATTTAGCGATTTTCCTTAAATCTAGGGTTTTAATTTGGCGTTGAGCATAAATATTACCTACCGGTAAATATGTATAATTATGTTTTGTCCATACATCCTATCCATGTTGATTAAGTGTGATGTGTATCATCAATCCTCTGTCTCGAAACCGGAAACTATTACCCAAAAATTTCAGACGAACACATACATGTAGATTTGTCAAATTAGTGTTTATATGAGTATGTGTACAAGCAACAGACAAAGAGAATTGAATCAACCGTATGATATCGACATGGTCATCTATGGTATGATGTGTTTACATTGTACGTACAGGTAATTATATATAAGTTAAACAATGGGTCTACAGGTAAAGTGTTAACACCAGTCCATTGGATGTTATGGGTAGATGGCTTTGTTTTCACAAAAATTAATTATGATGCGATATATGTCATACTTGTATTGCTATACATGTATTGTGAGTAGGTCTTCATTAGCTATTCATACCTATTCGGCATTTTGGCCGACAGGTGCCAGGCAACAACCAACGTTACGCACCAGACGTTACTCTCGGGAGTTATCAAAGGCGGAAACGGAAATATTGGCAAAATTGAAATTTTCGCGTCTTTTTAATTGGCGGTGTTAAAATTTGACGGGTTAAATTTTGGCGATCTATATACCGACCCGCCAAATCGCCAAATTAAAGCCCCGCTAAAATTTCCCGCTATACGGTACTTCATTTCAAGTGCTCAGTGTGTGCAGATTTACCTGCACAATAAAATTGCACATATATTCAAATTCAATCATGCATACATTGTGCACACATCGTGCAATGTCATGCAATCCCACAACTGTATCTCAACAGAAACATCCTGTCTGTATCGACAATTGCATATCTAGTCCACAATATTGTCTATCATCTGGTATCCAGCTTGAATAAAATAGAAACACTTTGTACTTTCAATTTTCATTCATTTCATATCTCACCAGAAACCTTCTGTCCATTACTCACACATTTTGTCTGACATATAACCCTGTTTGGTCCTGTGAACATATCCACAATATGTTGGACAAGAATCGTATGTCATGTCAGTGAACATGTCCAATTTCATTGGTGGAGTATGTTTACACATTGGTTGCATGAGAAATGACATTTGAGTATATCTGACTTTCCTGCACATGTACATACTTCTAAAATGATATTGTTAACCAATGAGTTTTACCACCCTCTGGATTCTTCTTTACAATGTACGTAGGAAACTTGATTCAGCACAATCAAAAGTTAAGTTGTCCACTTTTACTAGTAAGCCAGAATCAATTGATTAATATGGAGGTTTTAAACATGTTGATTAATTCTGTGAACTATAACAAAATTAAATAAAAACATATGTGTGGGGTTCTGGTGTCAGTACCCTGATAGGGACCAATCTAGTCCTTTTTCTTTACTGTTTATAAGTAAATTTCCCCAGTAGAATTGGTCTTAGAAGATTTTCCTAGTAAAAATTCCCCAAATCATGGTTCATTATTCCCCATGAACTTACAAATTATTGTCTTTTTTTTTATCAATTATGTTGCCAATGATTTTAAACACAGTCATGATCATGACTACTTCATTAACTTTACCACTAACCCTGAATATTTTTTGCTATATATGGCTACTAATGAATCAAGTATACGTAATGGACATTAGATTTCCGTGCATCTCTCCAGCCTCATACACATTTAGGTATATACACAAGATCAAAGTCCATTCTGATACCTGATAAATCAACACAATTTCAACCTGGAAAATATTTACTCATGCTGTGTAAGAGATGGTAAGATATTATAATATATATAAAAGATTGACTACAACATAATATAACCTAGGCCTTGTATCAACACAAGATAATCTGCCAAAATATATGCATGATAAATTATAAACAACTTGTGTAACAGAGCGCAGGATAAATTAAATACTCAGGAATGCTCCACAAGCATCACTGTTACCCCTGGAAACTCGAGGAAGAGTTCTTTCCTGGAGGGGGAGTTTGTAACCCTGGTAAATACTAGCCGCAATATACCGCTCGGCTAGATCGAGAGATCTTCTCTTTAGCTCGATCGGTTGAGCCTAAGAGCTAGTAAGCCAGAGGTCCCGGGTTCGATCCCTAGCAGAGGCAGTGATTTCAATTAAAATTTATCATGCGCTTACTCTGTTACACTTGCACAAAATCATTGAAAATGTTCAGCAGCCAGTATTCATACTGAAACAACAGGAATCTGTGTTAAGCCTGGTTCTAGGCAAATCTCACACTTGTGACAGCTTGGAATCTATCTATAGCGACGACCAGCCCAAGTGCTGATTTGCTATTGACAAGTTAGCCATGGGTTACATCTTTCTGCCAAAACTGGGAACCAAAACTAGAGCTAAAATTGAAATGAGTACAGCAGAACTGGCTGGGCTTAACAACTTAACGCTAATGGCCAGATAACTCAAATGGTTAAAGCATCCATCTTAGAGTTCAAAGATCATGGTTCAATTCCTGATCTGGTTGTTGCTCTTTTCCTCTCCTGTTACATCTAATGCCCATGGCCAACTATGAATATAACCATGTACAGAAGTCTAGAGTCGGTAGCGGGTAACAGCGTCTATATGGTTGAAGAGTTTAGCGGAACTGAACAGGACTGGATCCAGATGGTCATGTTGCTCAAATTGTTCTCTTATAGTTCAGATGTTCCACACATGAATTTTATTTCCAAGATCTAGAGTTAGACTTCAAATCACAATCCCAGAAATATGGAAAAACATAATAGTTATCAAATGTATTATCTCCTCATCCCATAAAATTATGGATGTTTCAGGTATAGCCAGATTCCCAATTGATCTAACTATACTATGAACTTATATATACAGCCCTCTTGCTCTGAAATATACAGTTGTATGTAAAGGACTACTGTTTCAGTACAGTAGCTCATAGTCATAGATTATTCTTCAATTTCTTGGCTACATGAAGTTAAAGTTAGCATTTTGTGTATCTTTAGCGACATATTTAGTTCTCTCTTGAAAATCATCTTGTGCAAGAATAACTGACGTAAGCAGGGAAACAGTTAAAAATTGTAATAACTAACGGTAAATACTTACAGTAGTCGGTGATTTTGTGTAAATACTTTATCCCATGAAGGGGACTTCTATCTGTCATTATGTGTAGACCCTTACATCATTAAAAATAATAACTCAAAATTCATTTAATATTTTCATATCATGCTATATGTTTAAATCTATTTGTAATGATAGAAAATGAAAATTCGTGAAATTTATCTTGAATTATATAAATATAATTATGCTATTTATGCAAGATGGTTATTAGTGATATAAGCGGCGACATAAAATTACAGACGAAAGCTTCCGGTGCACATGTGTGTTTCCAGCTCAGACTGATGTCAGCATGTTTTCTTAGGTTTGTTTCCTATCATAATGAGTGTTTTTGTTTGTCATGCTACTGTAAACTGACAACATTGTAAAATATTTACCCATAATACATTTGATACATCGTTAACGCCGTGTTAAAACCGGAAACGGGTACTACAACATATAGCCCGAGTTGGCAAACCGGTTCATCAGTTTGGTGTAGGGTCAGAGCGCACTACTATATATGTAAACTTAAAACTTTGAAGTCTTTGACACCGTTTGTGTCGCTAAGATTTTGGTGCAAACCCAATTAAAATGGGGCTTGACATAACCCCTGCCTTACATATATGGAAAATGAGATATTTATTTACCCCAAAACACCCATTTCAAGTGAAACACACATTTCAACACATTGATCTACATCAAGATATAAACTCTTACTATAAGGTTGATATATATGTATCATATTTGGCTTTTCATACCAACAGCTGGGCACAGGGGATAATGCCACGCTTTGTAACTCCTTGTTATTTTTTGCATTTGCATGATGTTTCATGTGTAGCAGGCCAGGTTTTAATTGTAGACCACTCCAAGTGAAAGCAAGAGGCTTCCTTTGAGAGAGTGGAGAAATAACCTGGGTTGGTGTGTTTGTGTGTTCGTGTGTTCGGGGGCGAACACGTTTGAAGGAGGGAGTAGTGTAGCAGGCCAGGTTTTAATTGTAAATACTGTACATAGTTGTATGGTCGCCTTCTAGCTTCCGGCTAGGGGGAATTTCCATTTAGCTCAGTCGGTAGGACGGCGGACCAATAAGCCGAGGGTCGCGGGTTCGATCCTGGCTAGCTGCACACTACTACTCCTTGAACTTTTACACATGTCTAAATAAATGTGACTTTGACGAAAAAAATTTTAAAGTTAATTTTGGCTATATTCAGTAACAAAGCTATATCTCGATTGGCGTATAATAGGCAAGTTTGCTTCTTTTATGCAAGTTGGTAGTTTTCCCCAACCTGTTGAAGTCCATTAGTGTTGTGCATTGTATAGCTGTTATGGGAACATACTACTGTAAACAGACAACATTGTAAAAACATTAACCCAAAACACATTTGATAATCAATATACACGAAAAATACAATGCAAATCATTGGTTTGAAGTGTATCGGGTCCATTCTTTTCTGTCCTGGCAGTCCACATAAGTGACCATATAATCACAGGCCTCACCGGCAAATTTCTTCTCGACCCAACAAGTAGCTGTAGATTTAATTGGCACAGATCTAGACGGGCTAGGTGATGGCACAGATGGACATGGAGCATTTGATCTGATATACAAAGATGTTGCATCTACATGCCTGGTCCCTCAGAAATATGTAGATAATCATGCAAGTGCATATGGCATTCATGTTAAACTAACATTTAAATCACTTTATTTAGAAAAAAACCCTTTTCATGTTGAGATCCTTATCAGTAGAACATTAAATGGCGTCCCGCGCTGTAAATGGCTTATGAATTTTTAACCACTTAATTTCCGTTGTATTTATATTTCTGTTTCAGACTGAAATTATGATTGACAGTTTAGAAGAAAGCTTTGAGACATATGGTATTGTATACTATCTACTTTTGCTGCCGAGCACTTTAATTGTGTTTGTCATTTGTCTGTTCATTCGCTGGATGGGACTGAAATTTTTTAGACACAACTGACCACAGACAGAAAGGAACAAAATGAATCCCTGATGGTAAGCAGCATTAAATATCCACCATATTAGTCACAATACCCAGGCCACCTGCTAGATATCAATCATTAGTCACAATACCCAGGCCACCTGTTAGATATCCACCACATTAGTCACAATACCCAGGCCACCTGTAAGATATCCACCACATTGGTCACAATACCCAGGCCTCCTGTTAGATATCCACCACATTGGTCACAATACCCAGGCCACCTGTTAAATATCCACCACATTAGTCACAATACCCAGGCCACCTGTTAAATATCCACATTAGTCACAATAACCAGGCCACCTGTTAGATATCCACCACATTGGTCACAATACCCAGGCCACCTGTTAAATATCCACCACATTAGTCACAATACCCAGGCCACCTGTTAAATATCCACATTAGTCACAATACCCAGGCCACCTGTTAGATATCCACCACATTGGTCACAATACCCAGGCCACCTGTTAGATATCCACCATATTAGTCACAATACCCAGGCCACCTGTTAGATATCCACCACATTGGTCACAATACCTAGGCCTCCTGTTAGATATCCACCACATTAGTCACAATACCCAGGCCACCTGTAAGATATCCACCACATTAGTCACAATACCCAGGCCACCTGTTAAATATCAATCATTAGTCACAATACCCAGGCCACCTGTTAGATATCCACCACATTAGTCACAATACCCAGGCCACCTGTAAGATATCCTCCACATTAGTCACAATACCCAGGCCACCTGTTAGATATCCACCATATTAGTCACAATACCCAGGCCACCTGTTAGATATCCACCACATTGGTCACAATACCCAGGCCACCTGTTAGATATCCTCCACATTAGTCACAATACCCAGGCCACCTGTTAGATATCCACCACATTAATAATAATACCCAGGCCACCTGTTAGATATCTACCACATTGGTCACAATACCCAGGCCACCTGTTAGATATCTACCACATTAGTCACAATACCCAGGCCACCTGTTAGATATCCACCACATTGGTCACAATACCCAGGCCACCTGTTAAATATCAATCATTAGTCACAATACCCAGGCCACCTGTTAGATATCCACCACATTAGTCACAATACCCAGGCCACCTGTAAGATATCCTCCACATTAGTCACAATACCCAGGCCACCTGTTAGATATCCACCATATTAGTCACAATACCCAGGCCACCTGTTAGATATCCACCACATTGGTCACAATACCCAGGCCACCTGTTAGATATCCACCACATTGGTCACAATACCCAGGCCACCTGTTAAATATCCACCACATTAGTCACAATACCCAGGCCACCTGTTAAATATCCACATTAGTCACAATACCCAGGCCACCTGTTAGATATCCACCACATTGGTCACAATACCCAGGCCACCTGTTAGATATCCACCACATTAGTCACAATACCCAGGCCACCTGTTAAATATCCACCACATTAGTCACAATACCCAGGCCACCTGTTAAATATCCACATTAGTCACAATACCCAGGCCACCTGTTAGATATCCACCACATTGGTCACAATACCCAGGCCACCTGTTAGATATCCACCATATTAGTCACAATACCCATGCCACCTGTTAGATATCCACCACATTGGTCACAATACCTAGGCCTCCTGTTAGATATCCACCACATTAGTCACAATACCCAGGCCACCTGTAAGATATCCACCACATTAGTCACAATACCCAGGCCACCTGTTAAATATCAATCATTAGTCACAATACCCAGGCCACCTGTTAGATATCCACCACATTAGTCACAATACCCAGGCCACCTGTAAGATATCCTCCACATTAGTCACAATACCCAGGCCACCTGTTAGATATCCACCATATTAGTCACAATACCCAGGCCACCTGTTAGATATCCACCACATTGGTCACAATACCCATGCCACCTGTTAGATATCCTCCACATTAGTCACAATACCCAGGCCACCTGTTAGATATCCACCACATTAATAATAATACCCAGGCCACCTGTAAGATATCCACCACATTAGTCACAATACCCAGGCCACCTGTTAAATAACCACCACATTAGTCACAATACCCAGGCCACCTGTTAGATATCCACCACATTAATAACAATACCCAGGCCACCTGTAAGATATCCACCACATTAGTCACAATACCCAGGCCACCTGTTAGATATCTACCACATTGGTCACAATACCCAGGCCACCTGTTAGATATCTACCACATTAGTCACAATACCCAGGCCACCTGTTAGATATCCACCACATTGGTCACAATACCCAGGCCACCTGTTAAATATCCACCACATTAGTCACAATACCCAGGCCACCTGTAAGATATCCACCACATTGGTCACAATACCCAGGCCACCTGTTAGATATCCACCACATTGGTCACAATACCCAGGCCACCTGTTAGATATCCACCACATTGGTCACAATACCCAGGCCACCTGTTAGATATCCACCACATTGGTCACAATACCCAGGCCACCTGTTAGATATCCACCACATTGGTCACAATACCCAGGCCACCTGTTAGATATCCACCACATTAGTCACAATACCCAGGCCACCTGTTAAATATCCACCACATTGGTCACAATACCCAGGCCACCTGTTAAATATCCACATTAGTCACAATACCCAGGCCACCTGTTAGATATCCACCACATTAGTCACAATACCCAGGCCACCTGTTAGATATCCACCACATTAGTCACAATACCCAGGCCACCTGTTAAATATCCACCACATTGGTCACAATACCCAGGCAACCTGTTAAATATCCACCACATTGGTCACAATACCCAGGCCACCTGTTAATTATCCACATTAGTCACAATAACCAGGCCACCTGTTAGATATCCACCATATTGGTCACAATACCCAGGCCACCTGTTAGATGTCCACCACATTGGTCACAATACCCAGGCCACCTGTTAAATATCCACCACATTAGTCACAATACCCAGGCCACCTGTTAAATGTCCACCACATTGGTCACAATACCCAGGCTACCTGTTAGATATCCACCACATTAGTCACAATACCCAGGCCACCTGTTAAATATCCACCACATTAGTCACAATACCCAGGCCACCTGTTAAATGTCCACCACATTGGTCACAATACCCAGGCCACCTGTTAAATATCCACCACATTAGTCACAATACCCAGGCCACCTGTTAAATGTCCACCACATTGGTCACAATACCCAGGCTACCTGTTAGATATCCACCACATTAGTCACAATACCCAGGCCACCTGTTAAATATCCACCACATTAGTCACAATACCCGGGCCACCTGTTAAATATCCACCACATTGGTCACAATACCCAGGCCACCTGTTAGATATCCACCACATTGGTCACAATACCCAGGCCACCTGTTAGATATCCACCACATTGGTCACAATACCCAGGCCACCTGTTAAATATCGACCATATTAGTCACAATACCCAGGCCACCTGTTAGATATCCACCACATTAGTCACAATACCCAGGCCACCTGTTAGATATCCACCACATTAGTCACAATACCCAGGCCACCTGTTAGATATCCACCACATTGGTCACAATACCCAGGCCACCTGTTAGATATCCACCACATTAGTCACAATACCCAGGCCACCTGTTAGATATCCACCACATTGGTCACAATACCCAGGCCACCTGTTAGATATCTACCATATTAGTCACAATACCCAGGCCACCTGTTAGATATCAATCATTAGTCACAATACCCAGGCCACCTGTTAGATATCCACCACATTGGTCACAATACCCAGGCCACCTGTTAAATATCGACCACATTAGTCACAATACCCAGGCCACCTGTTAGATATCCACCACATTGGTCACAATACCCAGGCCACCTGTTAGATATCCACCACATTAGTCACAATACCCAGGCCACCTGTTAGATATCCACCACATTAGTCACAATACCCAGGCCACCTGTTAGATATCCACCACATTAGTCACAATACCCAGGCCACCTGTTAGATATCCACCACATTAGTCACAATACCCAGGCCACCTGTTAGATATCCACCACATTAGTCACAATACCCAGGCCACCTGTAAGATATCCACCACATTGGTCACAATACCCAGGCCACCTGTAAGATATCCACCACATTGGTCACAATACCCAGGCCACCTGTTAGATATCTACCATATTGGTCACAATACCCAGGCCACCTGTTGGATATCCTCCACATTAGTCACAATACCCAGGCCACCTGTTAGATATCCACCACATTGGTCACAATACCCAGGCCACCTGTTAGATATCCACCACATTAGTCACAATACCCAGGTCACCTGTTTGATATCCACCACATTAGTCACAATACCCAGGCCTCCTGTTAGATATCTACCACATAAGTCACAATACCCAGGCCACCTGTTAGATATCCACCACATTGGTCACAATACCCAGGCCACCTGTTAGATATCCACCACATTAGTCACAATACCCAGGCCTCCTGTTAGATATCTACCATATTAGTCACAATACCCAGGTCACCTGTTAGATATCCACCACATTGGTCACAATACCCAGGCCACCTGTAAGATATCCACCACATGAGTCACAATACCCAGGCCACCTGTTAGATATCCACCACATTGGTCACAATACCCAGGCCACCTGTTAGATATCTACCATATTAGTCACAATACCCTAACCACCTGTTAGATATCTACCACATTAGTCACAATACCCAGGCCATCTGTAAGATATCCGCCACATTAGTCACAATACCAAGGCCACCTGTTAGATATCCACCTCATTGGTCACAATACCCAGGCCACCTGTAAGATATCCACCACATTGGTCACAATACCAAGGCCACCTGTTAGATATCCACCACATTAGTCACAATACCAAGGCCACCTGTTAGATATCCACCACATTAGTCACAATACCCAGGCCACCTGTTAGATATCCACCACATTGGTCACAATACCCAGGCCACCTGTAAGATATCCACCTCATTAGTCACAATACCAAGGCCACCTGTTAGATATCCACCACATTGGTCACAATACCAAGGCCACCTGTTAGATATCCACCACATTGGTCACAATACCAAGGCCACCTGTAAGATATCCACCTCATTAGTCACAATACCCAGGCCACCTGTTAGATATCCACCACATTGGTCACAATACCAAGGCCACCTGTAAGATATCCGCCACATTAGTCACAATACCAAGGCCACCTGTTAGATATCCACCTCATTGGTCACAATACCCAGACCACCTGTTAGATATCTACCATATTAGTCACAATACCCTAACCACCTGTTAGATATCTACCACATTAGTCACAATACCCAGGCCATCTGTAAGATATCCGCCACATTAGTCACAATACCAAGGCCACCTGTTAGATATCCACCTCATTGGTCACAATACCCAGGCCACCTGTAAGATATCCACCACATTGGTCACAATACCAAGGCCACCTGTTAGATATCCACCACATTAGTCACAATACCCAGGCCACCTGTTAGATATCCACCACATTGGTCACAATACCCAGGCCACCTGTAAGATATCCACCTCATTAGTCACAATACCAAGGCCACCTGTTAGATATCCACCACATTGGTCACAATACCAAGGCCACCTGTTAGATATCCACCACATTGGTCACAATACCAAGGCCACCTGTAAGATATCCACCTCATTAGTCACAATACCCAGGCCACCTGTTAGATATCCACCACATTGGTCACAATACCAAGGCCACCTGTAAGATATCCGCCACATTAGTCACAATACCAAGGCCACCTGTTAGATATCCACCTCATTGGTCACAATACCCAGGCCACCTGTAAGATATCCGCCACATTGGTCACAATACCCGGGCCACCTGTTAGATATCCACCACATTGGTCACAATACCAAGGCCACCTGTAAGATATCCACCACATTGGTCACAATACCAAGGCCACCTGTTAGATATCCACCACATTAGTCACAATACCCAGGCCACCTGTAAGATATCCTCCACATTAGTCACAATACCCAGGCCACCTGTAAGATATCCACCACATTGGTCACAATACCCAGGCCACCTGTTAGATATCCACCACATTAGTCACAATACCCTGGCCACCTGTTAGATATCCACCACATTAGTCACAATACCCAGGTCACCTGTTTGATATCCACCACATTGGTCACAATACCCAGGCCACCTGTTAGATATCCACCACATGAGTCACAATACCCAGGCCACCTGTTAGATATCCACCACATTGGTCACAATACCCAGGCCACCTGTTAGATATCTACCATATTAGTCACAATACCCAGGCCACCTGTTAGATATCCACCACATTAGTCACAATACCCAGGCCACCTGTTAGATATCCACCACATTGGTCACCATACCCAGGCCACCTGTTAGATATCTACCATATTAGTCACAATACCCTAACCACCTGTTAGATACCTACCACATTAGTCACAATACCCAGGCCATCTGTAAGATATCCGCCACATTAGTCACAATACCCAGGCCACCTGTTAGATATCCACCACATTGGTCACAATACCCAGGCCATCTGTAAGATATCCGCCATATTAGTCACAATACCCAGGCCACCTGTTAGCTATCCACCATATTAGTCACAATACCCAGGCCACCTGTTAGCTATCCACCATATTAGTCACAATACCCAGGCCACCTGTTAGCTATCCACCATATTAGTCACAATACCCAGGCCACCTGTTAGATATCCACCACATTAGTCACAATACCCAGGCCACCTGTTAGATATCCACCATATTAGTCACAATACCCAGGCCACCTGTTAGATATCTACCACATTGGTCACAATACCCAGGCCACCTGTTAGATATCCACCTCATTGGTCACAATACCAAGGCAGCCTGTTAAAAGGCCAACATGTGTAGTCTTTATGTTTAGTGGTTGATCAGGCCAATATTGTGATTATTGAAGGATAAATTTCTTATTTGTATTGTAGTAAAGGTTCATACAAATAAAAGACCATGAGTTTTGGTTATCGGCCTTGAAAAGCATTGACAATTAACATATAGCATTGAAAAAGCAATTTCAGACTAATGACAGTATTTCACTGTAAGAATCATTTGAAGAACTTAAATATACATGTATATAGTATATATATTTATACAATGTACAAAAAGAAATAAGTGATAATAGTTATGAAAAAAAAATCTACAAGTTAACATTTTCCACTCCACCAAAATCGCTGAATGTGAAAGGCTTTGAGATTCATTAAAATTAATGGAACTCTCACTAAAATCAGCATATATATGTATTTTGTTGTTGTTGTTGTAGACATAATATATTGGCATCATGGCTATGTTAATTAGGCAATTGTATTGCCACATCCTCCAAGGGAGACAACCTGTAAACGTTCTTTGTGGAACATTCTCTCTGAGACAGAAGCAATGCCATACTAATGCTGTGGTGGCAGTGTTCAGTGAAAACCAAGAAAAAGAATCAAACGGAGAAGGAGTTACATGTGAAAAAGTGAAAAGGTCTGTCAGAAAGAAGTCATCATTTGACAGACTCCGGATAAATACAGAAAATGACTTTGATAGGAGAGAAAGAAATGACAACATTCAATTAAATGAAGAAAGTAGACATTTTAGAAGAGAGTTACCTGGTGATGGTTTTGAATTCAGTGATGAAGACATGACTTTTAGAAGGGAAAACACAGGTGAATTTGATGAAGAAAACAAAACAAATAATGTAAAGGATGGCAGGAAGTTCAAAGACCAAAAACATTTCTACAAACGGAAAAAGATGGAGGATGGCAACAGGAAAAACATTCAGAAAGGAAGTAAACCTGTACTGGGCTCTGGAAAAAGATTTGGAGTGCAGTGAGTATATTGTAATATAATTTTTATCTTACCTGCTCAAAGGGCAATTGAGCTTATGCCGTGATGCAATGCGGGCTACCATGTTTGTGCAAATGAATGGCCTTGACTTGTCTTCAAAGTCCCAGGAGTCAAATAGACCTAAAATATTTAAACAAATTTTCTCAACAACCAAGAGGCCAAGGGACCTGATATTGGGTCTGTAGGGAGAAGGACTGGGAAATTTGTTCAAATGATTTTGACCACGATTTATTATTGAAAGAGTTAAATTTGTTGGCTAAAACTTTTATAAGACACCTTTTCACATAACCGGCAGTCCCCTGAGATCTTACATCTAGTCTCTGATTCACATGTTCTTAATTATGTTAATGTATAAAAAGGATCACTAGATATCAGGTGAGAGATTTGGGCCCATTAAGCCATTGTTGTTGATAGTTCTCAAATTTGCAAATTCTCTTATTGTTTTCAAAATCAAATTCCTAACAGGTATATTGAAGTTAATTTGAATTTCATTTTCAGAGTCTGACTCAATTATAAGTTGTTTTTTTCTCTTTGACTATCATAAATAACTCTCTATTTATCTCCATGTAAACTTTAGTAATATGACCCTTACATCAATATTTCATTACTTTGTAGATACAGCAATAAAAAATACCCAATCAAGGGAGAAATATTGTTTGGCTATCATCCTGTAAGTATAGCCTTATCTCAGGGACGACGACAGTGCCACAAGCTCTTCATCCAACGGGGCCGCACATTGTCCCCCGATGTGAGTGTTCAAGACCTGGCTAATGAGGCCAATATACCGGTGGAGGAGGTTTCTCGGATACATCTTGACCAGCTCTGTCTAGGTCGACCACATCAGGTAATCTATCAGACATACTCAAAGGAATTATATACCTTTATCTTAAAGTTTAGGGTGACCACATCTGGTCAAGGCTTGGAACTTCTACTTCTGATTGTTTTTATCTTTATCTAGAGTCTTAAATTTTGATTGATAAAGTATGTTATGGTGATTTTTGTGGAAATTTTGATTGATAAAGAATGTTATGGTCCCTGGTGTGAATTCAGTCTGGCCCTGTTGTGTTTTCCCTCCTGTCATGAAATTATTTTTTCAAATAATTCTCAAAAATGCATTTTGGAAAATGTTTGTTCAGATTTTTAGTGATCAAATAAATTACAATGTAATTAAAAATATATATATCAATATAGTTTTCTCCAAACTCCCTGTCCCGCCTTGTCCCGATTCAGTCTCAGCATCTAACACCGCCTTTTCATTTTTCGTTTCATTAAGACATCATAGTAATGTCAAGAAATACCTTGGATAGAAATGTAGGTCAGGATGTCAAGGTCACAGTTATTATTTATAGAAAATTGTTAAAGAGTTACTACTCTAGTGGCTTAATTTCTTAGTTTATAGTTACAATGTATACAAAGTTAGGAAAATGGCACAGACAAGTTTTTATTTTATGATGCCAGTCCTTATACTGCTTATGGAAATTTGTTTATCTAATGTGTTAATACCTGGGAATTAGGGGTATTCAGTCAACCGCTTACTCCCTCTCCTTTATCTTTTTTTCAGTTCCTCATGAATGTGTTTTCATTTCATGCATTTCAGGGAATCTGTATGGACGTGGATCCAATTGATATCCCAAATTTGTCACCCGACGATGTAAGGTAAAGACTTCGGATAGAACTTTATCAAATCACTGATGAGTATAGCACAAAAATCTACCTGGGGGTAGTATCGGATATCTATATACATATGTATATGTATTAGTATATACTCCCTGGTACATCTTTGGTAGAATCATTACAATATTACAATACAATTTTTAAAGGACTAGTCATGTTTTGACATGAAATTCTCAATTTGACTTTTAAAAACATCAAAACACATTTCAGTTATTTGCCAACACAACAATGAAACATTGTTCATGTTTTCTGTGGTGGTGATGTTTCAAGAGTATCACTACTTTCATCACTCCTTTGGGGAGGGACTGGTCAGAATGTCTCCAGGTATATCATTAAGGTCTTCATTATGAATATATTGCACCAGTTTGTCTATGGACTTGTTTGGTTTTAGTTAAAGGGAAGTTCTGCTTATAGATATATCCCTAGATGCAATGTAATAACACCTGATGCTCACAAACCAGAGAATATGTCAAACTGTCTATTAAGGCCACTCAAGGATAAAAGTGACCATTATAGGCCCTGGCTATTCTGGGATAATCAAACCAGCAGAAAATAAATGATAACGGTTTTGTTACAGAACTGCTGCCGTGGAACCACCACCGATATGGCTGCTACCTTACGAAATTGTGGTAAGACTCCAACATTTATCGCTCTGAACACAGGTTTATTAAATTGACACAATCTTACTTGAAAAATACAGTGTATAGGTTTCCTCCTCTTACAAACAAATGTTTCCATGGTACTGGTAAAATGTCACAACTTCTGAAAATACCTTTGCTAATCCATGTTTATCAAAATGTGATTGCACATGCACAGCTGAACTAACCAGATATTTTGGTATTCCTCACCTAGCCTTGAATAAAGGAAAAAACTCCATTGATATGTGTTATACACATAAGGCTATTTATTACATTTTTACCAGTGAAATATCAAAAATTATTCATTCTATAAAAGTGATATTTTTCACTAGTGAAAAATATCATATTTATCACTAGTGAAAAATATCACTTTTGCTGATTTGACCAATCAAATTAATGATTAGAAAATACCAAAATAATTGACCAATCAGAAAGCCCGACATATATCTCAGCACCTGGACAGGGGGAACTACATTTTTTGTTTACAAATGATCGCTGTAGGCCTAGTTAGCATACGTGGTAGGTTTTTCGTTGATAAAAAATGTAATAAACAGAATATCTAACAGTGTCTTCAGTAATACCAAATATATTTCACTCGTGTGGCTAATATTTAGATATTTTTCACTCGTGCTGCGCACTCGTGAAAGATATCAAAATATTAGCCCCACTCGTGAAATATATTTGGTATTACTGAAAACACTGTTAGATATCCTCTATATATTTCACATGGTCCAGATAGACTGTAAAATAATTAAAAAAAACAGGAAGGAAAAAAAACCTTCTTTATACTTAGTAAAGGGGGAAATGAAATCATATCCAACAATCCAGTAACATTCCAAGTACCACAGTATACATAAACATGTATATATATTATGACAAATATTACTGATAAAGTACTTTTTGAAAGTGGAAATGTTATGAAATATTAGATCTTTAGAAGCCTTTTGAACCAAGAACAAACATTCTTTCAATTTCATTCCTCTGTTGAACTCACCATTATTATATACCATAATTTTTCACTGGCAAAACTTGGGGGAAATATACAGGGGACAGGTGCTTTGTAAATTACATGATCACTGACCCAATTAAAGTAAAATGTATAAGATTTTGATGTTAAATCGTTAGAATTCAATCGCAACAAGCAACAGGATTTGATGGTTCTTGTCTATTTATTAGGTCTACCTAATAGATTTTGATGTTGCTACAAATGTTTGTATGATGGATTAATGCTCTTTACTCGACAGGATCCAATGAACATGGGTGCTATCATACGATCATCCTACTATTTCGGAGTGGACGCCATTGTCCTCCCAAGTAACCACTGGTAAGTACAGACTCAAATAAGTATACATGAATTATGATCCCCTCGCAACGAGTTGGTTAGGGAATGCAGGGATGAGCTGGTACGTACTTGCATACGTAACTAAACAATATCCTCACTCTACCGACTTCATGAATGATCCGATTGTCCTGAAACTTCATGCACTTACTCACAGCCATCATCTCTTATTTTATTTAACGTTTCAATCTCCTGTGGTCAAAAATGAGGTCACTGTTACTATAAATAGATTTTCAACATACTCACTCCACCAACTTCATTAATAAAAAAAAAAATTCCTGAGACTTCAATATCACTTCATGTATTTGGTTTGGTTTAGTATTGTTGAACGTCCTATTAACAGCCAGGGTCATTTAAGGACATGCCTGGTTTTGTATTGTTTAACGTCCTATTAACAGCCAGGGTCATTTAAGGACGTGCCTGGTTTTGTATTATTTAATGTCCTATTAACAGCCAGGATCATTTAAGGACGTGCCTGGTTTTGTATTGTTTAACGTCCTATTAAGAGCCAGGGTCATTTAAGGACATGCCTGGTTTTGTATTGTTTAACATCCTATTAAAAGCCAGGGTCATTTAAGGATGTGCCTGGTTTTGTATTGTTTAACATCCTATTAATAGCCAGGGTCATTTAAGGATGTGCCTGGTTTCATTTAATTACTCACAACCATCATCTCTTTTACGAGTTCATGTTTGAACCAATGGAGGTAAAAATTGAGACACTGTTTTTACAAGTAGATTTTTGAGGTCCCTGCTCTACTGACTTCATTAGCGATCTAATTTTCATAAAACTCCATACCCGTACTTAAAACTTTCATCTCTTGTACGAAATTCCATTTCAACCTCTTGGGGTCAAATTAAGGTTACTATAAATTGATTTTTGATGTCCATGCTTCTCAAAAGACTTCGTTTATTACGGGATTATCCTGATCTGAAAATTGATAGTTTTAACACTTACAGCCAAATCTCTTGTACGAGTTCCGGTTTCACCCACTTGAAGTAAAAATGGAAGCCACCAATACTATAAATAGATTTCCAATGTCCTTGCTTTACCAACTTCATTAATTTTCTCATAGTCCTGGAACTCAATACACTTTTGGGAATTGGGGTTTCAATCTTCATGGGTCAGAATTGAAGTCACTGATAAGTGCTAGTCTGCTACTATAAATAGTTGTTTGACATCCTCGCTACCATCTTTATTAGTTATATCTGATTGTCCTTAAACTTCACACACTTAATCACAGCTATGATTTCTTAAATGAATTTTCATTTCAATTTTCTAGGATTCTCTACTTGGTAATTATCGGATATATATAGTTCTCTTACTTAACTCTATCTTTTGTTGTGATATTTAGTAGTTTCGTCATGAACAACATTATGATTAGACAATTCTGTTCATCTTTTGTCTGTTGTAGTGCCACTGCCAGTCCTATGGTCAGCAAAGCCAGCTCTGGGGCTATGGAACTGATGAAATTATTTCATTTAAAAAACAAGGCAGCCACTGAACAGTTTCTGCAGGTGAGTAAATATATCTATTCATTCAAGGACATATCTGCTAAATTGTCATATCTGCTGAAGGTGGTTATAACTAATACAAAGTAAAATGTATCATCTGACTTAGTTACATGGTATAATAATAACGTAATAGTTCTATCACTAGTACTGAAACTTAAGTGGGAAAAAAGGTTTGTGGTCAATCTCTGAAATTTGTTTTATTAAATGTTGTATTTGTTGTGTAGGACTGGAAAGCTAATGTAGGACAGGTAATCGGCACAGCGACTGGACCAGGTACTGTGGCTGTAACAGACTGTGTGGTTACCATGCCAACACTACTTATCGTTGGTAAGTTTTGATAACCACTTATCTGTACCTTAGATCTTTATTCTGTTCCAAACAAGGAGTCAAAGTCCAAGTTCAGCCTTTTTACTGTAACCATGGAACTATTATATTTAACCTAATAAGCACACTGTTCTTACCTTGACAAGTGGCACTGAGTAAAACGTTTTACAAGGACAAGTTTTCGTGTGAAGGTCTGAAGATTGCATTGACAGATGAATGAGGTATAAAACATTTAACATGTTTGAGGTCGACACACCTAGAAAAAAGTAGATACTTGCTGATAGAGACTGGTGTATTTATTAGGTTAACTTTGGTAATAGATATTTTATGAAACTTCTAATATTTATCTTGAACACACAAAAATAAATTTAATGATTCAGTCATGACACTTTTACCAATGTACTTTTGTCTCATTTCAGGTAATGAGCATCGTGGTTTGAAGAAAAATATTCTGGAACAATGTGATAAAGTCATTAAGTTACCCGAGTTTTCACCAGATAGACAATCAACGATTGGCTCTCTTAATGTTTCCGTGGCAACTGGAATAGTACTACATGCACTTAAAACCAACAGTACAATTAAATGAATATAGGAAGGCATTTTATCAGGAAAACCTAAAATCATTTCCATATCTATAGAGGACCCAACTCCATATCTACAGAAGATTGAACTCCATATCTACAAAGGGCATCACAGGTCTTATAATGTTAATCATTTAACACGTTACTTTTTATGACCTTAAATAGCGGATACCTTAAAAGCTGTGATTAACGTAATAGTTGTGGTGGCAAAGTTTCAAAGCAAAGAGCTGAAAACTTTGGATAAAGAATGAGTGTTTTCTTTGCTGATTGTGTGACAGATAATTTCTTAAAAAGTGTGAATTGTAGAGGAAAATATTTTCAAATATTTTAATAAATCATATTTTGTATGTATCCTCTTTTGGGAGTATGTTCATTTATTTTGTCCTTTTAAGTCAAATGGCAATTTTTGTTGGGTGTTGGCTTTGTTATATGAAATTATTTCCATGGTACCCATCAAACTCCAACTTCAGACAAGATTTCTTTAAGTTACTAAAATTGGGATTCCTTCTCAGTCTGAAGGTCAAAGTTCAATTTCATGTAATCTTCACCAAATTCCATATAGACCATTTTTCCACTTCATCTCTAGTACTGAGAACCACCCCACTCCCCGACACTTCACCTCTAGTGCTGAGAACCACCCCACTCCCTGACACTTCACCTCTAGTACCGAGAACCACCCCACACCCCGACACTTCACCTCTAGTGCTGAGAACCACCCCACTCCCTGACACTTCACCTCTAGTACCGAAAACCACCCCACTCCCCGACACTTCACCTCTAGTACCGAGAACCACCCCACTCCCTGACACTTCACCTCTAGTACCGAGAACCACCCCACTCCCTGACACTTCACCTCTAGTGCTGAGAACCACCCCACTCCCTGACACTTCACCTCTAGTGCCGAGAACCACCCCACTCCCCGACACTTCACCTGTAGTGCCGAGAACCACCCCACTCCCCGACACTTCACCTCTAGTACTGAGAACCATCCGACTCCCTGACACTTCACCTCTAGTACTGAGAACCATCCGACTCCCTGACACTTCACCTCTAGTCCTGAGAACCACCCCACTCCCCGACACTTCACCTCTAGTACTGAGAACCACCCCACTCCCTGACACTTCACCTCTAGTGCTGAGAACGACCCCACTCCCCGACACTTCACCTCTAGTACTGAGAACCACCCCACTCCCTGACACTTCACCTCTAGTGCCGAGAACCACCCCACTCCCCGACACTTCACCTCTAGTCCTGAGAACCACCCCACTCCCTGACACTTCACCTCTAGTACTGAGAACCATCCGACTCCCCGACACTTCACCTCTAGTACTGAGAACCATCCGACTCCCTGACACTTCACCTCTAGTCCTGAGAACCACCCCACTCCCCGACACTTCACCTCTAGTACTGAGAACCACCCCACTCCCTGACACTTCACCTCTAGTGCTGAGAACCACCCCACTCCCCGACACTTCACCTCTAGTACTGAGAACCACCCCACTCCCCGACACTTCACCTCTAGTACTGAGAACCACCCCACTCCCCGACACTTCACCTCTAGTACTGAGAACCACCCCACTCCCCGACACTTCACCTCTAGTACTGAGAACCACCCCACTCCCCGACACTTCACCTCTAGTGCCGAGAACCACCCCACTCCCTGACACTTCACCTCTAGTACTGAGAACCACCCCACTCCCCGACACTTCACCTCTAGTGCCGAGAACCACCCCACTCCCCGACACTTCACCTCTAGTACTGAGAACCACCTCACTCCCTGACACTTCACCTCTAGTACTGAGAACCACCTCACTCCCTGACACTTCACCTCTAGTACTGAGAACCACCCCACTTTCTAGTACTGAGAACCACCCCACTTTCTAGTACTGAGAACCACCCCACTCCCCGACACTTCACCTCTAGTGCTGAGAACCACCCCACTCCCCGACACTTCACCTCTAGTGCTGAGAACCACCCCACTCCCCAACACTTCACCTCTAGTGCCGAGAACCACCCCACTCCCCGACACTTCACCTCTAGTACTGAGAACCACCCCACTCCCCGACACTTCACCTCTAGTACTGAGAACCACCCCACTCCCTGACACTTCACCTCTAGTACTGAGAACCACCCCACTCCCCGACACTTCACCTCTAGTGCTGAGAACCACCCCACTCCCCAACACTTCACCTCTAGTGCCGAGAACCACCCCACTCCCCGACACTTCACCTCTAGTACTGAGAACCACCCCACCCCGGGTTAAAATCTATTCAGTACTTAATGACTAGTAGCAATTTAAAGGATTTCCCCTATTGGGTCCCCTGTCATCTCGGATGTCAGTCACCGTTTATGCAAAATGTGTTCCCCTTCCCCCAAAGTATCTTTCTGACCAAATTTGGTTCAATTCCATTCAGGACTTTTTGACTAGTAGCAATTTAAAACAAATATTGAAGGACGCCAGACGTAGCCCCATGACATAAGCTCACGGGCCCTTCAACCCAGGTGAGCTACCCTTCGAGCCAGGGGAGCTAAAAATGAACAAGACATCTTAAAACTAATTTGCAGTGACTTTTTTTTAATAAATTCATCAATATAATAAAAAAATGATTGTGTAGACTTGGTATATTATATGTACACCAAATGGCATAACATAAATGGATTTAATATATAATTGCAAAGTTTGTCTATAAATTCTACAATAGCTAAACACAAATGTACAATGAAAAACGTTGGACTTCTGAGTATTCAGACATATTGTTGAATAAAAAAAAATTTAAATTCCTAAAAAGAACCCAAAAATACTATACCGACATCTCTTCTGTCCAATATATGGTCGAATTAGATGTTACCTACTAACCGACATCTCTTCTGTCCAATATATGGTCGGATTAGATGTTACCTACTGACCGACATCTCTTCTGTACAATATATGGTCGGATTAGATGTTACCTACTAACCGACATCTCTTCTGTCCAATATATGGTCGGATTAGATGTTACCTACTGACCGACATCTCTTCTGTACAATATATGGTCGGATTAGATGTTACCTACTAACGACATCTCTTCTGTACAATATATGGTCGGATTAGATGTTACCTACTAACCGACATCTCTTCTGTACAATATATGGTCGGATTAGATGTCACCTACTGACCGACATCTCTTCTGTCCAATATATGGTCGGATTAGATGTTACCTACTGACCGACATCTCTTCTGTCCAATATATGGTCGGATTAGATGTTACCTACAATACTGTCATCTATTCTGTCCAATATATGGTCGGATTAGATGTTACCTACAATACTGACATCTATTCTGTCCAATATATGGTCGGATTAGATGTTACCTACTAACCGACAATTCTTCTGTCCAATATATGGTCGGATTAGATGTTACCTACTATACCGACATCTCTTCTGTCCAATATATGGTCGGATTAGATGTTACCTACTAATCGGACATCTCTTCTGTCCAATATATGGTCAGATTAGATGTTACCTACTGACCGACATCTCTTCTGTCCAATATATGGTCAGATTAGATGTTACCTACTATACTGACATCTCTTCCTGTCCAATATATGGTCGGATTAGATGTTACCTACTGACCTGACATCTCTTCTGTCCAATATATGGTCGGATTAGATGTTACCTACTAACCTGACATCTCTTCTGTCCAATATATGGTCGGATTAGATGTTACCTACTAACCGGACATCTCTTCTGTCCAATATATGGTCAGATTAGATGTTACCTACTGACCGACATCTCTTCTGTCCAATATATGGTCAGATTAGATGTTACCTAATGACCGACATCTCTTCTGTCCAATATATGGTCGGATTAGATGTTACCTACTATACTGACATCTCTTCTGTCCAATATATGGTCGGATTAGATGTTACCTACTATACTGACATCTCTTCTGTCCAATATATGGTCGGATTAGATGTTAGTAACGCAAGTATGACACGTTACAACAGTAGAACTAATTGTGATCTAACCTTTAATGGGGATGTAATTAATCTGCTAAACCACAAAACTATATATATACTGTAATATTTCAGCCAGTGTACTGTTACCATGGTAAAGACTACATCAAGTGAGCCGGCCAGCCAGTGTACTGTTACCATGGTAAAGACTACATCAAGTGAGCCGGCCAGCCAGTGTACTGTTACCATGGTAAAGACTACATCAGGTGAGCCGGCCAGCCAGTGTACTGTTACCATGGTAAAGACTACATCAGGTGAGCCGGCCAGCCAGTGTACTGTTACCATGGTAAAGACTACATCAGGTGAGCCGGCCAGCCAGTGTACTGTTACCATGGTAAAGACTACATCAAGTGAGCCAGCACACAAAACAATTGAAAAGCAGACATGTTTTAACTGATCTCTTTAAACTCATCACATGGCTTTTACTATGTGTTAGGCCTGAAGTTCAGTTCAGACAGCACATAGCAAAAGAACTGTAAATGTGTACAAAGAGAGGTAGCAAATCAAATGATAGATATTAAATCAAAATTTAACTGAAATCTGTCCTGTTGACTTTCTGTTGTAGTTTTGCTTTCCAACAATTTTTAGTGCAGTTTTCACAAAATTCATGACAAAATAACTTGATTACTGCCACACCGTTTTGGGCCCCGCAATGTGTCTGTGCCTATACCTGAACACAGAATTACTACTTATACGCTGCAAATATACACTATGACCTTGACCTTAACATTAGTAACTTTTTCTATTCGTATAGCAGATCTGTATTTCACAGAGTATCATCATGCATGTGAATTTCAGAACATGTGCCTTCGGTAATAGCATTATAAGATGTACTTTAAAGTATATTCCTAGTTATATTTTTCGTAACAGACACCTTGATCTTGACCTTAAGGAAGTTTTTAAACCCATAATGTGCATCAGCACTTCACATTGTATTATCATGTAAAATTTAGAATGATTGAACTTCTGTACAGAGCCTTAGATGATACTTTTTTACATCATAAATAGCATTGTAATTTTAGTAACCTTGACCTTAGGTTCTTTAAACCCCTATTGCACATCTGCATATCACAGTGTAACAATACTAGCATTGTAATTTTAGTAACCTTGACCTTAGGTTTTTTAAACCCCTATTGCACATCTGCATATCACAGTGTAACACCATGTAAATTTTCAATAAAAAAGCAAGAAAAACATAAGTTGAAAGTCTGGATGGCTGGTCAGACTGACAGATTACTGGCAAACCTTAAGTACAATCTGCCATAAAAGCCAACAAAACACATAATAACTAATTGAATTTGATAGTACACTATGGAGCTAATGCCTGTTAACACTTGATTTCCATCTAAAGTAAATGTGACCTTGACTTTTAACCTTCAAAGCAATTACAAGTAAGCATTTCAAGAAAGAACTATTGTATGAAGTATCAGTTTGATTAGCAAAATCAAACTCAAATTATTGCATAGAAACTGGTTTTCTATATTTAGCAACAGTGATTTTGATCTTCACCTTTGATCTTTGACACAGAAATGCAATCCCAAGCAAGCACTTTCAATAAGGAAGCACTGTAAGAAGTTGGAGTTCAATCGGCCAAAAGAAAACTGTTATTGCAAGAAAACTGATTTTCTATTAATAGTAACACTGACTTTGACCTTTGACCTTCCAAACTGTTAATCAATTCTAAGCAAACACATTAAGAGTGGAAGTGCTGAAAGAAGATTGAGTTAGATTGGCCAAAGCAAACTAGATTTTCCATGGAAGGTGTTTTGTTTATTCATGCTTAATAACAGTGACCTTAACCTTTGAATTTTGATGCTGAAAAGCTATTCTGAGCAAGCTCTTTCAATAAGGAAGCAGTTTATGAAGTTTGAGTAACATCTGCCCAATGAAACTCAAGTTATTGCTTGGAAACTGATTTTATATTAATAGTAACAGTGACCTTGACCTTTGATGCTGAAAAACAATCCCAATAACATCATACTACACTTTCAATAAGTAGTGTGTACATGGTTTGTCAGTTTCCAGAGAAGAACTAATCGACACGGGTAATTGATAAGGGTAGGGAGCATCAAATAATGCACCTCAGATCTTCATTTTACTTAATGTAACTGTCTATCACAGCCCCTAGGTGCTGAAGAAAATGCAGTCGATTTGATTATGACAAACATGGAATCTTCCTATTGGGTAGATATTTTACTGAAATAGCCCCAAGTTTATATCTAAATTGAAAGTAAACATTTTATTGCAGTTTAAAACAACTAAATGAGAGCACCAGATATATCAATTACATGTAATATATTAATTATGTATAAGTAATAATTACCTGTAATGTATTGATTACATCTATAGGTAATATATTAACTACACGTACCAGTAAACTGTCTTGATACTCAGATGATTAAAAAGTATAGTTTTAGGTATCATACTGGTACATAAATTATTTCCAATGAACAGCAAATGGATAAACAAATTGAGACCATGCTCAAGTACATTCAAAACGCATGCATTCATTTTAAAATACCAATATATATCTTTCCAAAAATGTTTATATTTTCAAAAGGAAAAGAAAAACACATTGAGATCTTAACAATTCAAATTTTTTAGGACATTTATCATTTTAAACCAGTATTGAATGACCTTTTTGATAAAAAAGCTTTTGCTGAAACTGATTTTTTGCCCGTCCAGTCCACATAAACTTCACCATACATTTTTCCAAATTGGATCCAAAATATCTGCAGTCCACAAAATGTCCAGTCGTTTAAATTTCTTTACATTTCTGGTATATTTATTGCCTTACAAAATGTTTCGAGACCATTTTACTCCTCATTATTTACAAAATGCCATTATTATCAAATGTCCGCTCTGAATATTTCGTTCTCCTTTTTTTCACACTGTTTCTCTCTTTCAAATCATTTTCTTTCGCTCTATTTCTCCAGGAAATCAATCACAAATCACTTTCTGTCACTCCATGAACAGCTAGTTCCATTAGAACATTTTCTAGATAGTTTGGATCAGGGTATCCATGTCCGGAATAGTTTGTTCCAAATTCAGTTTTATGATGGATCTCGTTCCATGTAACAGTATCACTTTCTCCTGTCGTGGTAGATGTGCCAATTGTAAATGTCAGTCTTCTTTTCCATGCCACAATCAAAAGTTTAAGAACCTATAAAATTTAATTTACATATGTTACATACATGTATTTGTATAATAATTCTATCAATCATGTTATTTATTGACTTAATTCACAAGTTTGAATCAAGGGAATGACATCTATGTAATGTTTGTTTATTTGATGTTTTGTTGCTTTATGAACAGTTTTTGATATGTCAAGGCCTTTTGTAGTAGCTGGTGGCTACCTCTCTGAACAACCTACACAATAATGTGAGACACTCAAACTGCCCTAGTTGGGGTTAAATAATACACAAACATCTAACCTGCATCTGAGATTTGACAAGCCTAGTGCTTTACTGAATTCTACAGCATCCCTGAGGAGTACCACACATTTTCACAGTTGACGTCATTATAAGAGATATCAGACTGTGATTTGTGAGTGTTTTTGGGTCTGATTATAATTAGATTAAAATAATCTAGATTATCAATTTTACTATTTATCATTGTAATGATACATCAAACAACACCTCATATCACTGTAATTAACAACTAATAATGTTATTTACAATATCTTGACCCTGGAAAGGTCAACATTTTTCTGTGATCTTCACATCATATAAATCTGAAGCAGTTTTTGAGATTTCTATCAGTATATTATAATAATACTGTTGCAAATGTTTTTAACAATGTTTTATTCATAACCTTGTATCTGAATTAACCACTGTCAATTCCATAATCCAAATTTTTAGAGTATGTGTTGCCCAGAAATGCACACAGATAAATATTTTTGTATTCTCACCTTGCGCCCCTTTTCATTGTCAGGAAGGAAACCAACTCTGGGGAATCCTCGAGTGGAGTACCGTTTCCCTGGGTGGGGGTTGTCCGGTCCCTGCACCCCTGGGGGAATGTGGTAGAGGATCCTTATTGTGTTACAGTCCGTGTAACTTGGGAGGGGCTGGGGAAGGCGATGGAACTCCATCACACCTCGGGGACAATTTCCATGTTTCTCACCATATATCGTCTTACAAGTAGGACACTGCACACAACCATTCTGTTCAAACAGAAATTTATAAGTGTAATTCTTGTCTGTGTCCCAACTATTGTAAACCTCGTACCAAACCTATTACTTACGATACTCACATCTGTTTCACCTTAGTTGATGTCCTTCTAGATGACCACTACCAATGTTACAACAAAGTAAAAGTTAAAAACTTTATCCATACCACTTTGTACCACCCTCTGTGACCTTATGTCTCCTCTGGCTACCTATATATATAGAGGATACTGAATGGCTCACTGTTTAATATATTATGTCTCCTCTGGCTACCTATATATATAGAGGATATTGAATGGTTCACTGTTTAATATATTATGTCTCCTCTGGCTACCTATATATATAGAGGATACTCAATGGTTCACTGTTTAATATATTATGTCTCCTCTGGCTACCTATATATATAGAGGATATTGAATGGTTCACTGTTTAATATATTATGTCTCCTCTGGCTACCTATATATAGAGGATACTCAATGGTTCACTGTTATGTCTCCTCTGGCTACCTATATATAGAGGATATTGAATGGTTCACTGTTATGTCTCCTCTGGCTACCTATATATAGAGAGGATATTCAATGGTTCACTGTTTAATATATTATGTCTCCTCTGGCTACCTATATATATAGAGGATACTGAATGGTTCACTGTTAATATATTATGTCTCCTCTGGCTACCTATATATATAGAGGATACTGAATGGTTCACTGTTTAATATATTATGTCTCCTCTGGCTACCTATATATATAGAGGATACTGAATGGTTCACTGTTGAATATATTATGTCTCCTCTGGCTACCTATATATATAGAGGATACTCAATGGTTCACTGTTTAATATAACATATATTTCACGAGTATGACAGAATATCAATATTTTCATGAATGCAAAGCACGAGTGAAACATATTGAATTATTGCATTTTTGCCAGTGAAATGTAGAAATATATCGCACCAATAAATCTTATATTTTCACTGCTCATCGCTGCAGTGAAATATAAGATTTTGCAGTGAAAATATATATAAGTTTTTTCGTTTTTGACCAATCAGAGCGAATCTTTGTCGATTTTTCAAAACGAAGCGGAAATTATTTTGCTGTATTTCTGAAATATTCAGATAAGTTTTTGACAAAATACTCAATTGACGTTATCCATTCATGCACAGATTCTTCGATAATAGCAGAAAACGCTCAAATTGTGTAGATCAGTCCTTTCAAAATGGCACCGCAAGTTGACATGCAGTAACGTCACAAAGGGATGACGTCATGAATTATGTTACCGATTCCCGCACTTTTTGACACAATTAATTTTTTCGATGTTTTTAATTTTGTTTTTAAGTATATCAAATGCAATAAAAAGAAAATTGAATGGTTTCCCATTTAATATAACATATTTCACTGGTATGACGGAATATTTTGATATTTTTCACTCATGTTTTGCACTCGTGAAAATATTGATATTTCGTCATACTCTTGAAATATATGTAATATTAAACGGAAAACCATTCAATATCTTCTATATATTCTTACTATATTTTCACTGCTCATCACTGCAGTGAAAATATAAGTTTAATTAGTTTGATAAATTTCTATATTTCACTGGCAAAAATGAAATAAACATATATATTCAACGTAACTTCATTTAAAAAAATAACTTGATAAAACAGATAATGTTTTACAGGGAACAACACAGTTCCTAGGTAATATGGACAGCCATTTCAATATAATAAAATTTAGTAGCAGTATATTCTATATAAATACAACTGTTACATTGTTCATACTAGATAGTGTTTTTCCCTTACATTGGCCCCACTCTCATACATGATGTTGATACAGAGTTACTTCCCTTACCTTGGCCCCACTCTCATACATCATGTTGATACAGAGTTCCTTCCCTTACCTTGACGCCACTCTCATACATGATGTTGATACATAGTTACTTCCCTTACCTTGGCCCCACTCTCATACATCATGTTGATACAGAGTTCCTTCCCTTACCTTGACGCCACTCTCATACATGATGTTGATACAGAGTTACTTCCCTTACCTTGGCCCCACTCTCATACATGATGTTGATACAGAGTTACTTCCCTTACCTTGGCTCCACTCATTCATGATGTTGATACAGAGTTACTTCCCTTACCTTGGCCCCACTCTCATACATAATGTTGATACAGAGTTACTTCCCTTACCTTGGCCCACTCTCATACATGATGTTGATACAGAGTTACTTCCCTTACCTTGGCTCCACTCTCATACATGATGTTGATACAGAGTTACTTCCCTTACCTTGGCCCCACTCTCATACATAATGTTGATACAGAGTTACTTCCCTTACCTTGACGCCACTCTCATACATGATGTTGATACAGAGTTACTTCCTTTACCTTGACGCCACTCTCATACATGATGTTGATACAGAGTTACTTCCCTTACCTTGGCTCCACTCTCATACATGATGTTGATACAGAGTTACTTCCCTTACCTTGACGCCACTCTCATACATGATGTTGATACAGAGTTACTTCCCTTACCTTGGCCCCACTCTCATACATAATGTTGATACAGAGTTACTTCCCTTACCTTGGCTCCACTCTCATACATGATGTTGATACAGAGTTACTTCCCTTACCTTGGCCCCACTCTCATACATAATGTTGATACAGAGTTACTTCCCTTACCTTGACGCCACTCTCATACATGATGTTGATACAGAGTTACTTCCCTTACCTTGGCCCCACTCTCATACATGATGTTGATACAGAGTTACTTCCCTTACCTTGGCCCCACTCTCATACATGATGTTGATACAGAGTTACTTCCCTTACCTTGGCCCCACTCTCATACATGATGTTGATACAGAGTTACTTCCCTTACCTTGGCCCCACTCTCATACATGATGTTGATACAGAGTTACTTCCCTTACCTTGGCCCCACTCTCATACATGATGTTGATACAGAGTTACTTCCCTTACCTTGGCCCCACTCTCATACATGATGTTGATACAGAGTTACTTCCCTTACCTTGGCCCCACTCTCATACATGATGTTGATACAGAGTTACTTCCCTTACCTTGGCCCCACTCTCATACATGATGTTGATACAGAGTTACTTCCCTTACCTTGACGCCACTCTCATACATGATGTTGATACAGAGTTATGTCCCTTACCTTGGCTCCACTCTCATACATGATGTTGATACAGAGTTACTTCCCTTACCTTGACGCCACTCTCATACATGATGTTGATACAGAGTTACTTCCCTTACCTTGGCTCCACTCTCATACATTGCACTGATGCAGAGCTTGTGGAACATATGGGTACATTTGCTGAGCTTGAAAACAATGGTAGCCTCCTTTTGTCCCTCCCCATATCCCGATGGATGTGTCAGCTTTTCACAGCAAATACAGCAATCCTACATAAAAATCAAGTTCAAATGATCTTTTCTCTCTCATTAAATAGGACATATCAGGCTATATAATCATCAGGATTGTAGATCCAATATTGATTTCACTATAGATATAGAAAAGTGGTGCTATCTATCTGAGTGTTGTTAATACATATCTGATGCTGGACTCAGTTGTTTTAATCAGATCATACTTAAAGCAAGGCTTTTATTTGATAGTCTAACTTTATGTTTACCACCTGAAGATATGATTTACAAAAAAATAATAAATTTAAACTTTTCTCAAGGTAGCGCTTTTGCAAAGCTCAACAAATAGCTTGCCCAGGATTTTAAGTTGAACATAACATCCTCTCTCTATACATATGACAAACCTCTTCCTCTGGGGACGTTTCCATCACTGTAGCATACTTCTCCAACACTTCCAAACCAGACTTGTCTAGAAGTAAATATCATATATCTAATTAGTTCATGAGATGTGACTACGTGCTTTTTTGAAAGTGGTAAGGTGTGGCCTTTGACCTTTAACATTGACCAATGATCATCAAAATTGGCCTTTGACCTTTAACATTGACCAATGATCATCAAAATCCAATCAAGTGTAGAACTTGATGCTGTGATGTTATAGTGTGAATATGAACTAGATCAGTCCTGGGGTTCATTGAGTGTCTTTTGTAACTTTTTAAAAAATAATGAGCATTTCAAATGTGACCTTGACCTTGACCCATGATCACCAAAATCTAATGAAGTGTAGTAGCCCTTGATGACATGATGCTATGTTGTGAACATGAACTAAACCTGTCGAGGGGTTCAGGAGAGATCACGAACACAAGGTTATTACAGACAGACAGAAGGACATGCGCAGCCGAACAAAACCTGTCGAGGGGGTTCATGAGAGATCACGAACACAAAGTTATTACAGACAGACAGGACACGCGCAGCCGAACAAAACCTGTCGAGGGGTTCATGAGAGATCACGAACACAAGGTTATTACAGACAGACAGAAGGACACGCGCAGCCGAACAAAACCTGTCGAGGGGTTCATGAGAGATCACGAACACAAGGTTATTACAGACAGACAGAAGGACATGCGCAGCCGAACAAAACCTGTCGAGGGGTTCAGGAGAGATCACGAACACAAGGTTATTACAGACAGACTGAAGGACACGCGCAGCCGAACAAAACCTGTCGAGGGGTTCAGCAGATATCACGAACACAAGGTTATAACAGAACAGACAGACGGACACGCGCAGCCGAACAAAACCTGTCGAGGGGGTTCATGAGAGATCACGAACACAAGGTTATTACAGACAGACAGACGGACACAGGCAGCCGAACAAAACCTGTCGAGGGGTTCAGCAGATATCATGAACACAAGGTTATTACAGACAGACAGAAGGACACGCGCAGTCGCACTAATGGATGCCCAGGCTCACAGACAGAAGTGAATGAGGGGTATAATATGGATTGTTGGGGATACTATCTATGCTCATTCCAGTGTCGGTTTAGTGGACAAGAGGAAACATCATGCCAATGTGACATCATAATTCAGTGAAATAGTTAATTCCTAAGTTAGGCCCATTAGACACAGACAGTAGATCTAGATGACCTAAATGTTTAATCATACCTTGATTAACACTTCCTCAAACAAGACTGGCTAAAACAGTTTTTCAATAATGTTATTGAACATTTCATTAACTTAAGTTAAAAGTACAGTATTAATACTCAGTAAAATTTAGACCCATAGCCTGCTAATAGTTAAACTTATAGAAGAAACTGGAATTATATACCTTCTTTGTCAGGAAATAAAGAAGCATATTTCCCATGAGAAAAAAAGAGAATCGAGGAAAAATAGTACATGCATATCTGTTTCCTGATAGGAAAGTTTGAAGAGAGGAGGCAATATACTTCAAACATTCATTTAATAATCATTTAATCATTTATCTATTTTAACCATTGATCTATTTAACCATTAAATATCTATTTATGTATTTTACATGTATAAGTTGCTTTTCAAGCAGCTGTAGAGTATTATGGAGAACCAGAAGACAAACATCTGGCGAGTGATGAATACTGTGGTTCCTACATACCTGTAGAATTCTGTTTTTTGGAAGCTTTAGGAACATTGTTCGGTATCCGTCCCTCTGAGGGAGGATCAGAGGATGTAGCTACACCTGAGCTCCCATTGGACGATAACAGAAGTGGAACTGCTGGTGACGCTAGGATACTTGTGGCACCTCAAAGATAAATGAAACATTTATAGAGGACATGTTTCCTCATGATTACACTGAATATCATTTATTGGTGACATTTTTAAACAATGTTTTATTCAGGAAGTATTGCCAAAATGGTTCAATTACTCTCACTAATTTTACTACGTAACAAAATTAATATGAATTATTAATTTACTTTCCATAAACTTACTTGATACAACAGGACTGATACGACTTCCACTTCGAGACTTGTTGAATAAGTTGCCTGGGATTGGCAATCTGTAAAAGAAGGATATTTATTTAGAGAATACAGTGTATTTAATTACCTCCCTCTATATAACAGCTCTCTCATCATCAAAATATTTCTTTACTTACAGGATCATTTGTGTTTCTTTGGAAACTGATCGGGGACCATCCTGTATGTTGTGTCATGTCCAAGACACTAGATTCCAATCTGTCTGGATTATAAGCATGTAGCAGTATGGTACGGTACCAACCATTACAACAGACCGTCACAATTACCCCGGTTATTGATGGGTCAAACAAACATTTATAGGTGGTCTATACAGACAGACCTAACTGTATACGTTGATATTGGAGTTTTTTTCATCTATCACCATGTTTGATATATACAAACTTGATACTATATGGTCTGTGACCTTTATCACACAGTAACATGAAGTACCAACCTGTTAGTAATAAAACATCTCTAACTGGCATTAATATTTGAAGTACTATATTAGGTATTGGGTTAGTGTCAGTCAATACCATAGCCGATAGATTTGGTGTGATTTCTTTACTTAGACAATTATTCTGATTCTCTCTAAAAGTAAATTAAGATAATTATAAGATCCCATGTTTACAACTAGTCAGTGCCTAGTTATGTCAGCCAATACACACACTCTATCTATTCTGCCAGGGAGGGGGGCGGGCACCATTGCTCACTCCCTAACCATGTAGGTTTGTGTTTCTCGGATAAATAGGCTGGTCATGCCCAGTGCTGTCATGGTTGTACTTCATTCTAATTGCTCTTAATGGCATGTGATCATGATGGGCCTCCGTATGTTGTTCAGTGAGGTAGTCACCAACTACTACAAGGAGACCCCGCTTCAAAATGACCTTGGCTGTTCATGGGGCGATTATACACCCAACAAACAAGATATATCCTGGAATTAAACATCAATGGGCTAACACACAAAACCTCAAACTCAAAGGCTTCAGCACAATGACATTTGGGCTAACACACAAAACCTCAAACTCAAAGGCTTCAGCACAATGACATTTGTCCAGACTATCATATTTACCCAGCTATAAACCCATGCCTAATAATTAAACCCTATCATTATATATAGTATACTTCATTCTGTAAAGTCGTCAGCTAAACATGTACATTTATATTTACAAAAAAACAAATAAGTCCAAAATACCACAGAATCCATTTGGATCACAATAAAGGATTCCACATGGAAGACTTACAGCCGTTTATACTGAGGATATCTTCGCGTAATGAAGTTCTGCATTGGTGCTGTCGTTGAAATCCAGTTACAACATGACAGAAATTTAATTAGTGACTACAGACTGACTATTCCATTGGGACAACATCTCCTGACCGACTTCATCAAACCTCTTCTGAATATTTTACATTGTTTGGCCATGGCATATTATCTCCAAAGAGTAATCATGCTAAAATTAGAACACAATGAATCATATCACTTAAGTATATTCACAGGAGGTGGGTGAATTATTGAAAGAAAAAAAGACATTTGGTTAAAAATGGATCAAAAATAAAGAATAAAAGAAACCCTTAAATATATTTTCTTAAAGGAATCAAGATCAATGTGAAGACACAATAAATCATTATATAATTACGATTTAACAGATTTTCCTGCCCAATAAATACTACATCATTTCAAAAGTCATTCACTTTAATTTAGAATTGAAATCCTTTCACTGAAAAAAATAATTTGTCAAGATTAAAAATGATTCAGGAACTGGTTCTAGACAATCATCCAAGGATTTGTTTGGGATTTAGGTAATACTCGTTCTTGAATATGCATATAAACTCCCAAATTATGACCCATAAATCATATTTTCATAGCCAAAAAGTCCAGAAAACCAAGTATACTTATTATAACTTATTATCAAAATCTCAATTATACACAATCAAAACCACATACCAGAGACTACCAAAGATCAATATCACAACTATACTATTCGCAGAAACAAATAACACTTACATATACAATGTATATTCAACTTTGAAATGAATGAATTGATTTGTTCCAGCATTCATTTTCACAGCAAACTGTATGTCTTAATATTATCACAGTAAACTGTATGTCTTAATATCATCACAGTAAACTGTCATTATCAGTCACTTCAAATAGTATACAACTGTACTGCAGTAACAGATGTGTGACCTTTACAGTGTCTCACACAAAACAATTATTAACCTTGATACACCACCCACAGCATCAACACTGAAAAGTAGAACACAGTATCATTGACCTTAACACATCGCTACATATGACCAAGGAAAGCTGATGGTCATCCCTAGTGGTATAATGAGAAACCTGATCCCTCACATCCAATAGAAATTGACCATATGACATAAACCACAGTTAGAATTGTCCACTTGAACTCTTGATCTAGCATGTTACGGTGACATTAGAATATAAAACCTCCATGTTCTGTAAGGCGCCATGTTAGATTTTAGGTCGACTGACATCAGCGTGTTTAGAAACATCACGGAAATATTGATCGGAAGTCTGAGGGACCACTGATAATTCACAATCTAATTCACTAGACAGTTTGGCGTGCATGGCTGTTAGACATTCCACTTGTGCACAGTAGAAACAATCCTGATTATTTGGGAGGAATTTAAGCTGCAGAGTTTATACAATCATAGGAATTCCTGATGATATTCTCAGTCTCAACAGCAATGTTAAAGGTTCCATGATAACTTTTAATCAAGATGTACAAACTTGATCAATAAATTTACAAACATACAGAAAACGGATGTTGTATATATATTATGCATTATTTATTGAGTAGGAATTTCCTGTGGTGTACAATATATAGGATCCTATACCAGCTCTCATTCAAATTAAATCTATCAAACAATATATTTATTATGTTTCATTTTAGACAGCATTTGACTTTTAAGGAAAAGTGTCCTAAGTTAGGTCTTGGTAAGTTATGCCTTGGTAAGTTGGGCCTTGGTAAGTTAGGTCTTGGTAAGTTAGGCCTTGATAAGTTAGGTCTCGGTAAGTTAGGCCTTGATAAGTTAGGCCTTGGTAAGTTAGGCCTTGATAAGTTAGGCCTTGGTAAGTTAGGCCTTGATAAGTTCAACCTTGGTAAATTAGGCCTTGATAAGTTAGGCCTTGGTAAGTCAGGTCTCGGTAAGTTAGGCCTTGATAAGTTAGGCCTTGGTAAGTTAGGCCTTGATAAGTTAGGCCTTGGTAAGTTAGGCCTTGATAAGTTCAACCTTGGTAAATTAGGCCTTGATAAGTTAGGCCTTGGTAAGTCAGGTCTCGGTAAGTTAGGCCTTGATAAGTTAGGCCTTGGTAAGTTAGGCCTTTATAAGTTAGGCCTTGGTAAGTTAGGCCTTGATAAGTTCAACCTTGGTAAATTAGGCCTTGATAAGTTAGGCCTTGGTAAGTCAGGTCTCGGTAAGTTAGGCCTTGATAAGTTAGGCCTTGGTAAGTTAGGCCTTGATAAGTTAGGCCTTGGTAAGTTAGGCCTTGATAAGTTCAACCTTGGTAAATTAGGCCTTGGTAAGTTAGGCCTTGGTAAGTTGGGCCTTGGTAAGTTAGGCCTTGATAATTAAGTTCAACCTTGGTAAATTAGGCCTTGGTAAGTTAGGCCTTAGGTAAGTAATTAGGCCTTGGTAAGTTAGGTCTTTTAAAGTTATTTTCCAGTTGATTGTAAGTCCCTCCAATTTTCTACTGTAAACAAGCCTTCATACATTATTTTCCTGCTAAAGAAGAGCTTCACATCACTTTTCTACTGTATTCAAGCCTCCGTACATCATTTTCCTGCTTAAATAGAGCATCCCACAACTTTTATACTGTATTCAAGCCTTCATACATTATTTTCCTGCAAAAGTAGAGTGTCCTATTAACTTTCTACAGTATTCAAAGCCTTCATACATTATTTTCCTGCTTAAAGTAGAGTGTCCCATTAACTTTTATAAATACTGTATTCAAGCCTTCATACATTATTTTCCTGCTAAAGTAGAGTGTCCTATTAACTTTCTACTGTATAATCCTTCATACACTAATTACAACCATTTGTACAATCATCTCAAAGGTCTTGTTAGTTCAACTTGGCATCCGTCACAAATGTCTGTCTTGTACTTTATAGTGGTGCTGCCGGCATCCTAAACACAAATGTCTGTCTTGTACTTTATAGTGGTGCTGTCGCATCCGTAAAACACAAATGTCTGTATTGTACTTTATAGTGGTGCTGCCGGCATCCTAAACACAAATGTCCGTCTTGTACTTTATAGTGGTGCTGTCGCATCCGTAAAACACAAATGTCTGTATTGTACTTTATAGTGGTGCTGCCGGCATCCTAAACACAAATGTCTGTCTTGTATGTTATAGTGGTGCTGCCGGCATCCTAAACACAAATGTCTGTCTTGTATGTTATAGTGGTGCTGCCGGCATCCTAAACACAAATGTCTGTCTTGTATATGTTATAGTGGTGCTGCCGGCATCCTAAACACAAATGTCTGTCTTGTATATGTTATAGTGGTGCTGCCGGCATCCTAAACACAAATGTCTGTCTTGTACTTTATAGTGGTGCTGCCGGCATCCTAAACACAAATGTCCGACTTGTACTTTATAGTGGTGCTGCCGGCATCCTAAACACAAATGTCTGTCTTGTACTTTATAGTGGTGCTGCCGGCATCCTAAACACAAATGTCTGTCTTGTACTTTATAGTGGTGCTGCCGGCATCCTAAACACAAATGTCTGTCTTGTACTTTATAGTGGTGCTGCCGGCATCCTAAACACAAATGTCTGTCTTGTACTTTATAGTGGTGCTGCCGGCATCCTAAACACAAATGTCTGTCTTGTATGTTATAGTGGTGCTGCCGGCATCCTAAACACAAATGTCTGTCTTGTATGTTATAGTGGTGCTGCCGGCATCCTAAACACAAATGTCTGTCTTGTATGTTATAGTGGTGCTGCCGGCATCCTAAACACAAATGTCTGTCTTGTACTTTATAGTGGTGCTGCCGGCATCCTAAACACAAATGTCTGTCTTGTATGTTATAGTGGTGCTGTCGCATCCTAAACACAAATGTCTGTCTTGTATGTTATAGTGGTGCTGCCGGCATCCTAAACACAAATGTCCGACTTGTATGTTATAGTGGTGCTGCCGGCATCCTAAACACAAATGTCCGACTTGTATGTTATAGTGGTGCTGCCGGCATCCTAAACACAAATGTCTGACTTGTACTTTATAGTGGTGCTGCCGGCATCCTAAACACAAATGTCCGACTTGTATGTTATAGTGGTGCTGCCGGCATCCTAAACACAAATGTCCGACTTGTACTTTATAGTGGTGCTGCCGGCATCCTAAACACAAATGTCCGACTTGTACTTTATAGTGGTGCTGCCGGCATCCTAAACACAAATGTCCGACTTGTATGTTATAGTGGTGCTGCCGGCATCCTAAACACAAATGTCCGACTTGTACTTTATAGTGGTGCTGCCGGCATCCTAAACACAAATGTCCGACTTGTACTTTATAGTGGTGCTGCCGGCATCCTAAACACAAATGTCCGACTTGTATGTTATAGTGGTGCTGCCGGCATCCTAAACACAAATGTCTGTCTTGTATGTTATAGTGGTGCTGCCGGCATCCTAAACACAAATGTCTGTCTTGTACTTTATAGTGGTGCTGCCGGCATCCTAAACACAAATGTCTGTCTTGTACTTTAATTTATAGTGGTGCTGCCGGCATCCTAAACACAAATGTCCGACTTGTATGTTATAGTGGTGCTGCCGGCATCCTAAACACAAATGTCCGACTTGTATGTTATAGTGGTGCTGCCGGCATCCTAAACACAAATGTCTGACTTGTACTTTATAGTGGTGCTGCCGGCATCCTAAACACAAATGTCCGACTTGTATGTTATAGTGGTGCTGCCGGCATCCTAAACACAAATGTCCGACTTGTACTTTATAGTGGTGCTGCCGGCATCCTAAACACAAATGTCCGACTTGTACTTTATAGTGGTGCTGCCGGCATCCTAAACACAAATGTCCGACTTGTATGTTATAGTGGTGCTGCCGGCATCCTAAACACAAATGTCCGACTTGTACTTTATAGTGGTGCTGCCGGCATCCTAAACACAAATGTCCGACTTGTACTTTATAGTGGTGCTGCCGGCATCCTAAACACAAATGTCCGACTTGTATGTTATAGTGGTGCTGCCGGCATCCTAAACACAAATGTCTGTCTTGTATATGTTATAGTGGTGCTGCCGGCATCCTAAACACAAATGTCTGTCTTGTACTTTAATTTATAGTGGTGCTGCCGGCATCCTAAACACAAATGTCCGACTTGTACTTTATAGTGGTGCTGCCGGCATCCTAAACACAAATGTCTGTCTTGTACTTTATAGTGGTGCTGCCGGCATCCTAAACACAAATGTCCGTCTTGTACTTTATAGTGGTGCTGCCGGCATCCTAAACACAAATGTCCGTCTTGTACTTTATAGTGGTGCTGCCGGCATCCTAAACACAAATGTCCGTCTTGTACTTTATAGTGGTGCTGCCGGCATCCTAAACACAAATGTCTGTCTTGTACTTTATAGTGGTGCTGCCGGCATCCTAAACACAAATGTCCGACTTGTACTTTATAGTGGTGCTGCTGGCATCCTAAACACAAATGTCTGTCTTGTACTTTATAGTGGTGCTGCCGGCATCCTAAACACAAATGTCTGCCTTGTATGTTATAGTGGTGCTGCCGGCATCCTAAACACAAATGTCTGTCTTGTATGTTATAGTGGTGCTGCCGGCATCCTAAACACAAATGTCTGTCTTGTCCCTGTTTGTTACCACCAAATGTAACATGAACAGAGCTATCACCAATCCAAGATATGACCAGACTTGACAATGCTTAACTTTGGTATCTCGACCTGACACTCAACCACAGTCACCAAAGCTAGCTATTGTACTATGCAGCTGAAATGCTCATATCCATGAATCATCACAATTATTTTCCTGCTAAGGTAGCGTGAACTCTTAAAAACATTATCATTTCTCCTCTATGTTGCGACTTTACAGGTTTTTTAAGGAGTTAGAAGGTTTAGAAATGATTCCTAGTTATACTGAATATAAACACAGAGTATCATGATTAGTAGCATGATATACAGACAATCTTTAATCCTGACAGATGACCATCAGAATCTATATCAGATGTAGAGCGTGATGGTGTGATGTCAGACAGATGACCATCAGAATCTATATCAGATGTAGAGTGTGATGGTGTGATGTCAGACAGATGACCATCAGAATCTATATCAGATGTAGAGCGTGATGGTGTGATGTCAGACAGATGACCATCTAGATGTCAGATGTAGAGCGTGATGGTGTGATGTCAGACAGATGACCATCAGAATCTATATCAGATGTAGAGCGTGATGGTGTGATGTCAGACAGATGACCATCAGAATCTATATCAGATGTAGAGTGTGATGGTGTACATGTGATGTCAGACAGATGACCATCAGAATCTATATCAGATATAGAGCGTGATGGTGTGATGTCAGACAGATGACCATCAGAATCTATATCAGATGTAGAGGGTGATGGTGTGATGTCAGACAGATGACCATCAGAATCTATATCAGATGACTAGAGCGTGATGGTGTGATGTCAGACAGATGACCATCAGAATCTATATCAGATGTAGAGTGTGATGGTTTGATGTCAGACAGATGACCATCAGAATCTATATCAGATGTAGAGTGTGATGGTGTGATGTCAGACAGATGACCATCAGAATCTATATCAGATGTAGAGTGTGATGGTGTGATGTCAGACAGATGACCATCAGAATCTATATCAGATGTACAGCGTGATGGTGTGATGTCAGACAGATGACCATCAGAATCTATATCAGATGTAGAGTGTGATGGTGTGATGTCAGACAGATGACCATCAGAATCTATATCAGATGTAGAGTGTGATGGTGTGATGTCAGACAGATGACCATCAGAATCTATATCAGATGTAGAGCGTGATGGTGTGATGTCAGACAGATGACCATCAGAATCTATATCAGATGTAGAGTGTGATGGTGTGATGTCAGACAGATGACCATCAGAATCTATATCAGATGTAGAGTGTGATGGTGTGATGTCAGACAGATGACCATCAGAATCTATATCAGATGTAGAGTGTGATGGTGTGATGTCAGACAGATGACCATCAGAATCTATATCAGATGTAGAGTGTGATGGTGTGATGTCAGACAGATGACCATCAGAATCTATATCAGATGTAGAGCGTGATGGTGTGATGTCAGACAGATGACCATCAGAATCTATATCAGATGTAGAGCGTGATGGTGTACATGTGATGTCAGACAGATGACCATCAGAATCTATATCAGATGTAGAGTGTGATGGTGTGATGTCAGACAGATGACCATCAGAATCTATATCAGATGTAGAGCGTGATGGTGTGATGTCAGACAGATGACCATCAGAATCTATATCAGATGTAGAGCGTGATGGTGTGATGTCAGACAGATGACCATCAGAATCTATATCAGATGTAGAGCGTGATGGTGTGATGTCAGACAGATGACCATCAGAATCTATATCAGATGTACAGCGTGATGATGTGATGTCAGACAGATGACCATCAGAATCTATATCAGATGTAGAGCGTGATGGTGTGATGTCAGACAGATGACCATCAGAATCTATATCAGATGTACAGCGTGATGGTGTGATGTCAGACAGATGACCATCAGAATCTATATCAGATGTTGAGCGTGATGGTGTGATGTCAGACAGATGACCATCAGAATCTATATCAGATGTAGAGTGTGATGGTGTGATGTCAGACAGATGACCATCAGAATCTATATCAGATGTAGAGTGTGATGGTGTGATGTCAGACAGATGACCATCAGAATCTATATCAGATGTAGAGCGTGATGGTGTGATGTCAGACAGATGACCATCAGAATCTATATCAGATGTAGAGCGTGATGGTGTGATGTCAGACAGATGACCATCAGAATCTATATCAGATGTAGAGCGTGATGGTGTGATGTCAGACAGATGACCATCAGAATCTATATCAGATGTAGAGTGTGATGGTGTGATGTCAGACAGATGACCATCAGAATCTATATCAGATGTAGAGCGTGATGGTGTGATGTCAGACAGATGACCATCAGAATCTATATCAGATGTAGAGCGTGATGGTGTGATGTCAGACAGATGACCATCAGAATCTATATCAGATGTACAGCGTGATGGTGTGATGTCAGACAGATGACCGTCAGAATCTATATCAGATGTACAGCGTGATGGTGTGATGTCAGACAGATGACCATCAGAATCTATATCAGATGTACAGCGTGATGGTGTGATGTCAGACAGATGACCATCAGAATCTATATCAGATGTACAGCGTGATGGTGTGATGTCAGACAGATGACCATCAGAATCTATATCAGATGTAGAGCGTGATGGTGTGATGTCAGACAGATGACCATCAGAATCTATATCAGATGTACAGCGTGATGGTGTGATGTCAGACAGATGACCATCAGAATCTATATCAGATGTACAGCGTGATGGTGTGATGTCAGACAGATGACCATCAGAATCTATATCAGATGTAGAGCGTGATGGTGTGATGTCAGACAGATGACCATCAGAATCTATATCAGATGTAGAGCGTGATGGTGTGATGTCAGACAGATGACCATCAGAATCTATATCAGATGTAGAGCGTGATGGTGTGATGTCAGACAGATGACCATCAGAATCTATATCAGATGTAGAGCGTGATGGTGTGATGTCAGACAGATGACCATCAGAATCTATATCAGATGTAGAGAGTGATGGTGTGATGTCAGACAGATGACCATCAGAATCTATATCAGATGTAGAGCGTGATGGTGTGATGTCAGACAGATGACCATCAGAATCTATATCAGATGTAGAGTGTGATGGTGTGATGTCAGACAGATGACCATCAGAATCTATATCAGATGTAGAGTGTGATGGTGTGATGTCAGACAGATGACCATCAGAATCTATATCAGATGTAGAGAGTGATGGTGTGATGTCAGACAGATGACCATCAGATGTCAGATTTAGAGTGTGATGGTGTGATGTCAGACAGATGACCATCAGATGTCAGATGTAGAGTGTGATGGTGTGATGTCAGACAGATGACCATCAGAATCTATATCAGATGACTAGAGCGTGATGGTGTGATGTCAGACAGATGACCATCAGAATCTATATCAGATGTAGAGCGTGATGGTGTGATGTCAGACAGATGACCATCAGATGTCAGATGTAGAGAGTGATGGTGTGATGTCAGACAGATGACCATCAGAATCTATATCAGATGACTAGAGCGTGATGGTGTGATGTCAGACAGATGACCATCAGAATCTATATCAGATGTAGAGTGTGATGGTGTGATGTCAGACAGATGACCATCAGAATCTATATCAGATGTAGAGCGTGATGGTGTGATGTCAGACAGATGACCATCAGATGTCAGATGTAGAGCGTGATGGTGTGATGTCAGACAGATGACCATCAGATGTCAGATGTAGAGCGTGATGGTGTGATGTCAGACAGATGACCATCAGAATCTATATCAGATGTAGAGTGTGATGGTGTGATGTCAGACAGATGACCATCAGAATCTATATCAGATGTAGAGCGTGATGGTGTGATGTCAGACAGATGACCATCAGAATCTATATCAGATGTAGAGTGTGATGGTGTGATGTCAGACAGATGACCATCAGAATCTATATCAGATGTAGAGTGTGATGGTGTGATGTCAGACAGATGACCATCAGAATCTATATCAGATGTAGAGTGTGATGGTGTGATGTCAGACAGATGACCATCAGAATCTATATCAGATGTAGAGTGTGATGGTGTGATGTCAGACAGATGACCATCAGAATCTATATCAGATGTAGAGCGTGATGGTGTGATGTCAGACAGATGACCATCAGAATCTATATCAGATGTAGAGCGTGATGGTGTACATGTGATGTCAGACAGATGACCATCAGAATCTATATCAGATGTAGAGTGTGATGGTGTGATGTCAGACAGATGACCATCAGAATCTATATCAGATGTAGAGCGTGATGGTGTGATGTCAGACAGATGACCATCAGAATCTATATCAGATGTAGAGCGTGATGGTGTGATGTCAGACAGATGACCATCAGAATCTATATCAGATGTACAGCGTGATGGTGTGATGTCAGACAGATGACCATCAGAATCTATATCAGATGTAGAGCGTGATGGTGTGATGTCAGACAGATGACCATCAGAATCTATATCAGATGTACAGCGTGATGGTGTGATGTCAGACAGATGACCATCAGAATCTATATCAGATGTTGAGCGTGATGGTGTGATGTCAGACAGATGACCATCAGAATCTATATCAGATGTAGAGTGTGATGGTGTGATGTCAGACAGATGACCATCAGAATCTATATCAGATGTAGAGTGTGATGGTGTGATGTCAGACAGATGACCATCAGAATCTATATCAGATGTAGAGCGTGATGGTGTGATGTCAGACAGATGACCATCAGAATCTATATCAGATGTAGAGCGTGATGGTGTGATGTCAGACAGATGACCATCAGAATCTATATCAGATGTAGAGCGTGATGGTGTGATGTCAGACAGATGACCATCAGAATCTATATCAGATGTAGAGTGTGATGGTGTGATGTCAGACAGATGACCATCAGAATCTATATCAGATGTAGAGCGTGATGGTGTGATGTCAGACAGATGACCATCAGAATCTATATCAGATGTAGAGCGTGATGGTGTGATGTCAGACAGATGACCATCAGAATCTATATCAGATGTACAGCGTGATGGTGTGATGTCAGACAGATGACCATCAGATGTCAGATGTTGAGCGTGATGGTGTGATGTCAGACAGATGACCATCAGAATCTATATCAGATGTACAGCGTGATGGTGTGATGTCAGACAGATGACCGTCAGAATCTATATCAGATGTACAGCGTGATGGTGTGATGTCAGACAGATGACCATCAGAATCTATATCAGATGTAGAGCGTGATGGTGTGATGTCAGACAGATGACCATCAGAATCTATATCAGATGTACAGCGTGATGGTGTGATGTCAGACAGATGACCATCAGAATCTATATCAGATGTACAGCGTGATGGTGTGATGTCAGACAGATGACCATCAGAATCTATATCAGATGTAGAGCGTGATGGTGTGATGTCAGACAGATGACCATCAGAATCTATATCAGATGTAGAGCGTGATGGTGTGATGTCAGACAGATGACCATCAGAATCTATATCAGATGTAGAGCGTGATGGTGTGATGTCAGACAGATGACCATCAGAATCTATATCAGATGTAGAGCGTGATGGTGTGATGTCAGACAGATGACCATCAGAATCTATATCAGATGTAGAGAGTGATGGTGTGATGTCAGACAGATGACCATCAGAATCTATATCAGATGTAGAGCGTGATGGTGTGATGTCAGACAGATGACCATCAGAATCTATATCAGATGTAGAGTGTGATGGTGTGATGTCAGACAGATGACCATCAGAATCTATATCAGATGTAGAGTGTGATGGTGTGATGTCAGACAGATGACCATCAGAATCTATATCAGATGTAGAGAGTGATGGTGTGATGTCAGACAGATGACCATCAGATGTCAGATGTAGAGCGTGATGGTGTGATGTCTGACAGATGACCATCAGATGTCAGATGTAGAGTGTGATGGTGTGATGTCAGACAGATGACCATCAGAATCTATATCAGATGTAGAGCGTGATGGTGTGATGTCAGACAGATGACCATCAGAATCTATATCAGATGTAGAGCGTGATGGTGTGATGTCAGACAGATGACCATCAGATGTCAGATGTAGAGAGTGATGGTGTGATGTCAGACAGATGACCATCAGAATCTATATCAGATGACTAGAGCGTGATGGTGTGATGTCAGACAGATGACCATCAGAATCTATATCAGATGTAGAGTGTGATGGTGTGATGTCAGACAGATGACCATCAGAATCTATATCAGATGTAGAGCGTGATGGTGTGATGTCAGACAGATGACCATCAGATGTCAGATGTAGAGCGTGATGGTGTGATGTCAGACAGATGACCATCAGATGTCAGATGTAGAGCGTGATGGTGTGATGTCAGACAGATGACCATCAGAATCTATATCAGATGTAGAGCGTGATGGTGTGATGTCAGACAGATGACCATCAGATGTCAGATGTAGAGCGTGATGGTGTGATGTCATTGTGTGAATTACGAGATATATCTCACAAACTTTTAACAATTTTCTGACAAATCTAGACTCACAGACACACAAAGTGATCATTAATTATAACATTATAACCCCTTAACTGGGTAGGAAACACTTCATCGTAGAAACATGGAGATATATCTGGATATCTATATAGCTACTACATATGGCATTGACCTATATAGGAAATAAATGATCTGATGAAATTCAAAGTTTGTATATGTACCCCATATGGACGATAGAATCTGTGTATGTACCCCATATGGACGATAGAATCTGTGTACGTACCCCATATGGACGATAGAATCTGTGTATGTACCCAGTATTATGTAATGGAAATCTTACCTGTACATCCTCACATATTAAGGTAAATCTGTAAAATATTCATGACAGCTACAGAGAGACATCTCTGACTATACAGAGAAAGCAGATGACTTCAGGGGTTAGCGCAGAACTGCATCCCCAATGAATCGTATAATATGCAGCTGTGTGCATTTATTGTACACATAGATGTGTCAGCAAACTGGCTAACAAAGATCACTGTCATTGTTCAACGTCAGCTGGTTTTGTAATGCCAGGAAAGATCCACTCTAAACCATTCAATTCATACTGATGTGCAATGAAACCTGTCTAATATGACATAACTGATTCAAGTGTCAGAATACACAGGGAATTTAGCCTGCAAGTTTGCAGAATACTCAGGAGTGGGTTTAAACATGATCAATATCTTTATAAGTAATATGCAAGACTTTCTTAACTTTTCTCTGTTTTCCACTCTTCTTCTAGATCGTTTGATAACACGGGCAACCTACAAATGAAGTCTAAGACAGATCTAAGAATAACTTTCTGAAATCTGCCTGACAGCCATTTTGTTTTCTAGATTAGACTCAACACTGAATGGACATAACATTAACTAGTTAGTAGTAGTAGAAGTAACAAGAGGAATCTACATGTGAAGTTTGAGAAACATTCCCTCCTAGCGGTTCTTTTCAAGAAATAGCGATAACAAACTTCAACTGTCAAAATCCAAGATGGACACCTTTCGGCCATTTTGTTTTAATGAATGAGAACAACTAGGGACCAAGGGGAACCTATATGTAGCTACATGTGAAGACTGAGAAATATATATCCTTCCTGTACTTTTACACAGACCACGGACCACGGACCACCAACCACCAACAATGGACAACAGACCACGAACCATGAACTATGGACCTATAGGGCGATTTGAATAGCCCACCATCTGATGTCAAGTTCAGTAGTATGTCACGTCGGACTGGTCCGGCTACTTTGTACACATACCTTACATTCCACAGGACAGGTAATAATATAAACAACATGTCACGTACACAGGGACTTGACGCACACATACACAATGCATACTTATGTATACATGGACAGGTATACAACGTACAATACGTATACTATGTTATATATATATATGAATATGTATATACCACCTGGGTTACATTAATTTATTCAAAAGTTAAATTGGAGCAGAGTTCATGAGTTAAATCTAAAGTAAATGCAACTGAATTTTGACAGGTTGTATCATGAATGAAGTTGAATCTAATGGTTAAGTCTTATAATTATCTAATTTCATACATGAATTAATATAGATCAAATGAAATTGATACACATTTCCTTTTTGTTATTTAATAAAGTTCCCTGAATTAGGGCGAGAGAACCAGCGTCCTGGTTGTGGTAAGATGGTAACGGTACGTTATAGGAATCTTCGATGGATACCAAACAGTATTCGCTAGACCTCCATCAGGTTCAGTAGGTATAATAAATACCTACTGAATATAGAACAGTTCTGTATATAGAACAGTTCTGATGACGGCTAGCCTAGCTAGTCGAAACATGTCAACCTGCTAATAAAACTACGGAATCCAGATGTTGATATGCTCCATCCTCATTATTTTTTGTTATTTGTTTAAATTTTTAAAACTTAACTAAGACAACAAGAGATCCCAGAAGTATATATAATTTGGTGCCCAGAAATGAATGATCTTTATTTCATATGTGGAAGACTGATCCTAAGTTCTCTACTTTTCTCATCTTTCCTCTAATTCTTGATATAAAATTTATGAAAGACAAAACATACAAAATTTGAAAAATGATCCATGATCTTTTTGAGAAATAGTGATAACAAACTTCAATACCTGTCAGCCATTTCATTTTCCAGTCAGTCTCAAAATTCTTTAAGCACAACTACAGACCAAGGGGAGTCTACATATGAAATTTGAGATCCATGAAGACTTTTCTGACAAATACTTATAGTAATAACAAACTTCATTCGTCAAAATTCAAAATGGCTACCAGTTGGCCATTTTGTTTTCCATTGTCAAAATTCAAAATGGCTACCAGTTGGCCATTTTGTTTTCCATTAAGTCTCAATCTAATTTATGATCATGCACAGCTAGGGACCATTAAAGGAGAACCTCCCAATAAAAAAAACATGAGAAAGAACCTCCTGGTACCTCTCAGAAATAGTGCTAACATGAATTTTTTAGATGGGTGATGGACTATAGACCATGGATCCAACCATCTGATAATGGTGGGCCAAAAATCAGACATGTACACCCAAGGTCTAACAGCTGATCTTATAGCTACCACTGTGTTAATTCTCCATGTATTCACACATGACACAAACATGTACAGAGAGGATTGGGCATTGACACCGAGTTGGACACTTTGTCTTTTTTTTTTAAATGATCTAAAATAATGTGTTTAACATAAAAAAAAACATTTTCACAAAATTTAATGCACAAGGAGCTCGAGCTACAATTGGAGTCAATTGGAAATATCCTGGTAGGGTTTTTGGTAATCCAAGGCCAAAGACTACATCTTATTACCAATGTGATATTGGTCCAAACTGTTGATGTACGAGACAGCAGTCTAAACTAGAACTGTCGATATCGGTCCAAACTGTACGAGACAGCAGTCTAAATTATAAATCTGTGCTTAAATATTTGATATTTTAATACTACATTAGTTTTAGAGAATCTGTGAACTTCATTACTATATACTACAGTCTTATTTATGTAATATATGATGAATTAATTTTAACATGCCTTTTGTCTGAATAAACATGACACATTGTAATGATAATAACAAATGAAGTAAGAACAATATGGGATAAACAGATGATAATTTTGTAGCAAGTTAATGTTGCACTAAACTTCTAATATATGTTTTTTTAATTCTCAATCTAGATGAGTTACAACATCACTACAACTAGAATGACACAGCTGGTACTTTCAAATTCAATTTTCGATACAGCTTATAATTATACAGAGACAAAGTTAGCCGTTATTACGTGACATTCCACATCATGTCTATACACGCCAATCTTGGCACATGGATCAATAATGAAGACAAAAGAGGATGTGTGTAGGACCGGCCATTCTGTTGTCGTAGTTGTCCTAATAAACACTCTCATAAAACATATATCTATATAGGACTGGCCATTCTGTTGTCGTAGTTGTCCTAATAAACACTCTCATAAAACATATATCTATATAGGACTGGCCATTCTGTTGTCGTAGTTGTCCTAATAAACACTCTCATAAAACATATATCTATATAGGACCGGCCATTCTGTTGTCGTAGTTTTCCTCATAAACACTCTAATACATGTATATAGGACCGGCCATTCTGTTGTCGTAATATGTAGTTGTCCTAATAAACACTCTCATAAAATATATCTATATCGGACTGGCCATTCTGTTGTCGTACTTGTCCTAATAAACACTCTCATAAAACATATATCTATATAAGCCAAGTAAACTATACTTCATATACTTATTTCACCAACAGGTGCTAATCATAAAACTTAATTTCTGTGTTTAAAGGTACATTTTGGAAAGGTCATGATTATGACTCCAGAAATAGAATCTAATACATATATATAATTTGTTGCAATATACAAATTTGTGTATATCGTAGCAGATCAGGTATACACAAACCTTTCATGCATCCTTGGGTCCAGTATTCTAATGGTTTTCATTCAAAGGAAAACAGAACATATATGTCCAGCAGATGTCTTTCCCACGGGAAACGGAATCTCTTTATAGTTTTGGGTATAAATGATAGATAGTGCATACAAGTATGTATATAAGTTTGGCTAAAGGTTAGCCTGAGCATATTCTGGCCCCAATACCATGGCCAGACGCTAGACATTTCAACGGTTTGGGCCAGACATCTATATGTGTCAAAACTGGCACCTAACACCTAGTGTTTGGGGCCTATATATCATGTAAATTGGTATTACAATAAAATAAAACAGATATAAGATCTTATAGTGCTTTTATTATGGTTATTACAGGACCAATACCACATTAGCTGGCAGGCTGGCATTAAATTCTGTTAAAAGTTCCCTGGTTGGTAAATGTCCATGTCCCAATATCCATCAGCTTTATGTGGTAGCTATATAGGCTTTTATAACTGCAGCATTGCATGACAAAACAATGTATACCGTATATGGTATCTCTGACAATACACAATATAGATAGGCCATTGATAAGCAGAATGGAGAGACAAGCATCTATCGACATCATACCTCTTAAAATAAGACAGTCACTCATGAAACAAGAGGCCCAGAGGGCCTGTATAGCTCACCTGGTTTATTTGAGCAAACATCAAAATAATGTTTATGTTCCATTTCCTAATACTTTTATTTGTTGATGTATGATTATCATTATGTTGTGAGGATCCCAACTGCCTCAAAGATATAACCCAGAAACAAAGTCAAGATTCAACATGATTGTATTTAATGAAACTGTAATTATAAGTCCCTTTGGGTGGGGAAAGAACCCTGGGCCTATATTTTCACATCAGAATTGTGTTCATCTCTTGATGCCCAGCAAGGCTATATATGATTATGGGGTGGGGATCTGAATGGTTTCACAGATAAAACAAAAGTAATAAGTCTTCAAGGGTTGGTTAAGACCCTAAGCCCTAAGGGAGAGGTGTCAGCCCCATTATTTGTATAAATTTGAATCCCAGCCTCCTGCTAGGGATGTTACCACTGAAATATCAATGTCATACATTGCTTAGTTCCAGAGAAGAAGTCATTAACATCAATATTGCCAAATGGACTTATTTTGGTTCTGCCCCTTAGGCCCCTAGGGGGGTCAGCCCACCATTTGTACAATTTTGAATCCCTACCCCATAAGGATGCTACCAATCAAATATAAGCAATGTTCATAACTTAGTTTTAGAGAAGTCGTTTATATATCTTTAGCCAAATTGAACCCTTTAGACACTCTATTTAAGCTATCATGGCAAAACACTTTCATTTATGTTGTACAATGTATATTACTAATATTTTCCCATTTTGTGATCTGCACTCTCAATACCATGCATAGGATGGGAATAACCAATATATACAATATTCAGTTTCCCTTGCCAAACAATGCTACAAACCAAATTTGATCAAAATCTCTTTGTCCATGCAGAAGAAAAGAAGAATGCTTTAGACCAAATTTGGGTAAAATCTTCTGTTATTTGTACAGAAGAAAAGGATTTTAAAGAATTTGTTTATTTTTCCCCTATTGGAACCCTGAAACCACAATTTAAATATAAGACAAGTTACTTCTGACCAAAGAAAAAAATTTGTTTTGTTGTTCAAGACTAAAAGTGTAGTACAATTTTTTTTTAAAGTTGACAGCCAAGAAAGTAGATGGTCCTTTGGACCAGGTGAGTTAAAACAGCTAGTATTTAATTTGTTAACTTACGCTCCAGAGTAGGTTGGTGTTGTCTGACTGGACGATGGAACAGCCATCCCAGGGTACATGGCTTGATATCCCTGTGGGTGGAGGTTTATCACATTGGGCATCCAAATGTTTGGACTGGAGAAAGACGTGGGTGGTATTGGAGGTAGAGATAGTGGTCCTGGTGGTCCAAGTGATGAGATGATGTGAGCCGAGGAGTTTCCACCACTTCCAGGAACCAAAGATTGATTGACATTCTGTCCAACTGAGTGTGATGGATGCATGGATGAGATTGGCATGTTGGAAGCGTTATTGTTGACCATACTGGAATGTAGCCTTTTCCTTGTCAGCGGTCCAGAAAAATGAATGGAAGATGGTACTGCTGTGGAGACATGACTTCCAGGTAAAGATATTGAAACAGTAGTGGTGGGTAAACTCGGTGACATTCCAGTAGTTCCATGAATATTATAACCTTGTGATAAGTTTGTAGCACCAACAGAGGTAGGCATATTGAGGTGTGATGCAGGACTTGCATTAGCATGTGGATATCCTGAAGCAAGTCTTGGGTGTTTCACTGAATTTGAACTGGACCCCCCAACAAGATTCACAGCAGTACTTGGTCCCATGATGTTATTTGTCATTCCGTGATGATGACCACTTATCATCTGACCAGTAGATCCTTGAGATATTCGTGGATATGGTATTGTTAGTTTTTCACGTCGTATATTCCTCTGCCTTCCTGTTCCGATTCTTTGTTGTGTCATTTGGCTAAAATTTACCTGGTAAGGTAGATTCAAGGAAGAATTGGTAAGGTCCAGTATATTTGACCGTCCTTTCTGTAGGAAAAAGTCATCTATCACCCTAGCAACATCTGCATCATAAGTGTGCCATTCACCAGCCGTATCGCCTTCCCACTGCCACAGAGTACCTCTTCCCCATGGTGAGTCAGGTGGGTACAACATCCGACGTACAGGACGAGGCGTTCCTGTTGACAGTAAAAAACATAATTTATAAATCATTTGTAAGATTGTTTCTGATAGTTTTTGCTAATTTTACATGCATATGTTTCAGTATAAGAAATGTACTACACATTTCACATTCAATCCACAATTAGATAGTATATACGATCTTCATTTCTAATGTTTAAGCTTCATTTTTTCTCTTCTTTTGAACTTACTCTTCCTCCCTTTCCAAAATCTTTTATAATTGGAATTCACATACAATTACATTTTACATCTTCAAATATGTTTTTAAAAATCCTTTCTCTGAATGCCATTTTGTCTATTAATGACAGTTATGTGCAGATTTCTATTATCCACCAGTATTTGTAGTACAAGATATATATTCTACATAAACAAATCTGGAATAAAAAACATGATGATGAAAAGATTGGTCTGGTTTTGTATCTGCTTAGCTATCATGATCAACATCTGTTGTCATTTAAGTATGGCCTCTCCTGTGAGGGAATTGCATGAATGTTTATGTGCTTTAAGAGGTTGCAGTATACAATATGTACATTTGTATTTGCGTTTATAGCCTCCTTGTGATAGCATGGAACTTGCCAACTTTATATAGTGCCAACTTTATACAGGACACCAAACAGGCATCTCTGTTGGAAAGAACTATGTTTAGAATATTAATTTTGATCATATTCTTCTGAATCTCAAAGATTGGAGTGTATACTGCTTCTGGATGGAAAAATCAGAATTAATGAATTAAATGTTCAAAGGTATAAAAAGTATATGTAATAAAGGGATTCTATGTCTCATGACATGAAAGTGATAATTTAATGCAGAATTTGAAAAAGTCTTTGGATGCATAAATTGGACAATAGCAGTGCATGGTTTCCCCAGTCCTGGAATCAGCCTTGGTTATGTACTGGATTGCTGGTGTGGCTATGAGCTGAGACCATGAGTGATGTTATAGAAATTGACCTGCCTTGCCTTCCCCTCGTGATTATATATTACAGATCTAGAAGTCCCACTTCAGTGAGTCAACCATTGTGGAAACAAGTCCTGTAGTGTTCTAGAGTTTAAGTTTTAGACCTATCAGGCTTCCAGCTGGCTGATATGGTTTGCTCAGTACGAGTCCTGAGCGAAGCATGAGCATTAAAGTTGTCAGCTGATGAGGTCTGACCAAGACAGAGTAATTAACAGCTTTGACCCATATAGCGCATCCGGACAGTGCATGTTATGCTGTGGCATAAGAAAGCCGAGTTCTTATGCACTTTAAGTAATTGGCACAAATAACGTGCCCCAGGACAAGTCATGGGATAAGGTTCCACCAAGGTATTTTCTATCTAGGAATACCTCTACTGATTGCTGGTGGAGTGAATATATAGTCAAAGGAGATGGGATGACATTATTTGGATATCCAGATTACATAACGCTAGCCATTTAGCCAATGGCTAATCTTGAGATGGTTTGGATTAAGATAATTTTGCTATTAAGCCAATATGGCTAAGTACAATAAAGCATTCCATATGATTTGGCTAAAGTATATTCACAAAAATTAGCCAAATGACTACAAGAAATTGTATCCAATTACTAGCATATACAGCAGCATCAAAGTTCATTTGCAAGTTTGATTACCATTTTTGAAAGTTTACAAGATCGTTAACGTTGTTTTAATAAATGAATACATGTATGCAACAAAGTGGAACCAACACACAATGTTGGACTCAAAATAGCAGGTTCAGCATATTACAGGACAACAGAACAGCCATTGTCTTTATCAATAAATTCTCTTCTTTAATTGATACTGATATCTGAATGAACAGATTATTGATTTTTTCAGAGACAAACTTATTTTTACTGCATTTATTCAACCCACTAATCTGCATTACAGCTGAGATCTACCTTGAATTTTCTTTAAAACCGATTGTCATTTCTTTACTTTCCCTTTCATCAGACCCGTACGTTATAGGTGAATAACTGAATAAAGCCCAGTCTAGGATCAACTTACCAGTGCCGAGGCGAATTTGGCACATGGCAATAAAATCAATAGAATACATATTGAGCATTCCATCGATGGCACCTAGATTCAGTGTGGTAGCCTGTGACTTGTTAGATTCAATATGCTGTGTAACATGTGGCATGTAAGGCTTCCATCGTCCGTATTCATTCATCCATTCCCAAACGATAACGAAATCTGTAGCGGACGACGCCATGTTTGACAGATTGGGTCCTGTTCTCGGGAATTGTTCATGAATTCAAAGAAACAACCCGATGAATTCCGAAAACATAATATAAAATCTCACAATTGTGAGAATTCATATCATATTTTATTACTGGTTAATTTTCATAAACAAATTAAATTTGAGTAAGTATTTACATTTGATTGATTGATTTTCATACCAAATACAAAATCGTGGTTCTTTTCTATTTCGGAAATAAATAAATTACCCATGATCCTTTGGCATTCCTGTAGCGAAGGAAATCCATTGACCGCAGCTGACAGTAATGCAAGAAAAAAATATTTGAGATAGCCTTCTGTCAACATGACTTATAGGCTGATAGTTGGATATTTCTTGGCAATGAACTACTTAAGCTGTTAATTCGTGTGGTAAGCATGTCATTGCTAAAACTAATGAAATATGTGACATTGCATTTGCAGCTCTAGACAGTTACACTGGCTCTGTAGACTATATTCTACATCGCAGCAATATGATGTTAACATCACCTTTACAGCTGTCTTACAGGATCGTCAGAAAATTCTGACTAAGTAACACGGAACAAGCCTTCACACTAGGAGGTACTCGCTGTATTATACCATAGTATTGCTACATCAATATCTTGATTTTCGTTGTTGAAGTTACAACCGAGGAACTTTTTAAAAGCTTTTGGGAACCTAATCCGAAGGGTTCTGATGTTAAATCTGCCTTGTGGCGATTTAACATCAGAACTCGACCCATACAGAAAACGAGCAATTTTTCCGACCCACCCTCAGGTCGGCGTTTGGACAGTATTTCCCCTTATTCCCTTCAACCTGACACATAAAATGTATACATCGATTAAAAGGTATACCTTTTATGTGTCAGATTGAGGGGAAATGGAGTAAATGTTGTTCAAACGCCGACCTGAGGGTGGGTCGGAAAAATTGCTCGTTTTCTGCACGTAAGGAGTTCTGACGTCTACATAGTAAGATCGTCAGAAAATTCGGACTATTGGGAACCCTACGTACTGACTACTGTCATTGACTGTATGTTTTCTGAAACATGCTTATATATGGTATCAGATAATCTATACAGTTATTATATCCTGACCTAAACGTTATTGATTATGAGGTTGCAGTTCAACAGTGTGCGAACTTAACGATAGACCGAGTCTAGTAGATTTGCTGTCGGTCTATGGAAAATAAATACACTGAAGACCGAATGTCTATGCACAAGAATCTGATGCATATACAATAAAATCGGGAGTGACATAACACCTACCTAACCTTACATGTATGGATAAATGAGATATTTATTTAACACAGAACACCCATTTAGTCTCACCTAGATATTTAATTCCGTCCGTATAGACCCTCACTTTACGCTAGTCAAAATCTCATACTTGACTCGACGCCATATTGCTAACTATGTGTAGGTCGTGGTCGGCCTAATTACCCTAAGTGCGCGATGGAGCGAAAAGAAAAAAAATACAACATTTATTTTTATATATTTTACTGCTTATAGTTTATAAATAATAAAATTTTGAATTGAATATAACAGTTTATGGGAAGAATAAGCTTAGTTTTCTTAATTTTAACTATGTTTGAAGAAAAACACAATTATTGATATATGGTCTTTTCGGTCCATTGCGTTCCGATTCGGGTAGTTAGTCGTACTGTCACTTTCAAAATGGCGGGTCGACAGTATGGAATTTTGACTAGCGTAAAGCGAGGGTCTATACGAACGGAATAAAACATCTAGGTGGGACTGAATGAGTGTTCTGGGGTAAATAAATGTCTCATTTATCCATATATGTAAGGTAGGTGTTATGTTACGCCCGATTTCATTGTATATGCACCAGATTCTTAGCGACACCAAACGGTGTCGGATAATTCCACGTTTTCATATAAATTCTAGTAGTGTTCGGATCGATTCTGTCAACATGTAATTTTGGTAAAAAATCTAGGTCTATGAAGTTTTTAGCAGGTCTATGACATTTTGAAATCCCATAGACCGATTGTCTATGAAGATGAAAATCTTAAGTTCATTGACTGGTTCAAATGCAAATCACATCACTAGTCTATGGCCCCTGCTGGTGACTAACTTGATATGCAGATTTTTCATTACTCTTTCCTTTTTTGATACACAGACCAACAATGAGATCAACTTTTTCCTAAAGTGCATCGCACCATACACCCAATACCAGGGACATATATAACGTTAATATCTATATATGCATATTTTATGTCCCTGCCAATATATGATATATTGATACCCTAGAAATTTCTTATCCTATATCCTGTTATTATTTTTATTTTACTGAATCAGGAAATTAAAAAAAATATGTCAAGTGTACACATATATTCCAGGGTTCTTTTACATATGAATTGAACAAAAAATATAAAGTGCCTGGGCTTTTTGCGTGCATTTTGCTGAAATGAATGGGGGTGTAGGAAGGAGTAATTGATAAAACATATCCTGCCAAAGTGCCTGCGTTGGGGCGTGAACTTCAGCGACCTATCCCTTTCACTTTTCTAAAGGGAAATTCTTGCTATCTTTAGCTAGTAAGTTGACCTGATACTGTCCACTTTCACACTACTCCCTCTTTCACAAATTCTTAGTCACCAAAGACAACGACAACCTAGCAGGTTCTTTAGCTCCAAGGAAACCTCTCAATCTCCTATAGCTTTCACTTTGAGTGGTCAGCTGCATCAAATCTGTAATATGAAGGAGTTATAAAAAATACCCTGTCTGTACTGGGGTTTGAACTAGCATCCTCTCACTTTCAAATCAAACATCCTACCACTAGACTAAATGTATATTCATGCTAACCTGAGCTTGCTTCACCTTATACAGTACTCTCTACTTTTATAGGTCTGTGTTGTGTTGAGAGTGTTAGAAATAGTGACTGATGTTGAAACTCCTGCAAATTGACAGATTTAAATGATTGTCTTTGGGTATATTTGGGACCAAATACAGGCCCCTTCCCCTAGAGAAATTTTACTTTATCTTCCCAATTTTTAGTTCGTATTTTTCCCATTCAGAAATTGTCATTTTCTGGTATGTTAATTATCTCCATTGGCCATAGCTAAATTATACATATTACGTACCTTTGTATATATAGATTTTATGGCTATTTTTTAGCTTGGAAGAAAGTAATTTTTTTTCCTTATATTAAAAACCACGACTATATTTTCCCAATGAAAAAGGTACATGTACATGTCCCTGTATAATAAGGGTAAACAAATCACTGGATTTCTTCTGGGTATGCAAGGACCTAAAGCAAAACAAATTTCATAGATTTTTAATGTTTATTTAGTCAAATATTTTTGTAATCTAATTTTTTTTTTTAATTTTTTTTTGTAGATCAATTTTTGTACAGGAGAAACTGCCAAACAACTAACCATGGCAAACGAAGCAGCTGTTCACAAGCGCAACATGGAGAGTGCAATACTCTTTATGCAGCAGGAGCATGCCACCACCTTGAAAGCTTTACATGAAGAAATAAGAAATTTACAGAAAAAGTGTTCAGGTCTGCAAATTATTATTAACCATTGTATATTAATGAAATGGAAAGACATTCAAGACAAAAATTATTGTAAAGCTCTGAATATTCTGTTATGTCTTAAGTTTTGGTCATTTAATTTGTTGAAAGTTTTATGCATACTCCATATAATTAATAACACAGTTAATATTTATAAACAAAAATCAATGTAAAGAAGACACTCCAAGCAGAATTTTGTATTCCTAGTACGATGTCTTTAAGTTTCCTGATAAGATATTTTTACTTTATTAGCTCACCTGCCCGAGGGGCAAGTGAGCTTATGCCGTGGTGCGGCGTCCGGCGTCAACTTTTCATTTAAACAACTTCTTCTCAATAACCAAGAGGCCCAGGGACTTGATATTGGGCCTGTAGCATGCTGGGATGAAGGGCTACCAAGTTTGTTCAAATAAATGATCTTGACCTTCATTCAAGGTCACAGGGGTCAAATAGGCTATAATCTTCAAACAACTTCTTCTCAATAACCAAGAGGCCCAGGGACTTGATATAGGGCCTGTAGCATGCTGGGATGAAGGGCTACCAAGTTTGTTCAAATAAATGACCTTGACCTTCATTCAAGGTCACAGGGGTCAAATAGACTATAATCTTCAAACAACTTCTTCTCAATAACCAAGAGGCCAAGGGACTTGATATAGGGCCTGTAGCATGCTGGGATGAAGGGCTACGAAGTTTGTTCAAATGAATGACCTTGACCTTCATTCAAGGTCACAGGGGTCAAATAGGCTATAATCTTCAAACAACTTCTTCTCAATAACCAAAAAGCCCACAGACTTAATATTAGGCCTGTAGCATGCTAGGGCAAAGGGCTACCAAGTTTGTTCAAATGAATGACCTTGACCTTCATTCAAGGTCACATGGGTCAAATAGGCTAAAATATTCAAACGACTTCTTCTCAATAACCAAGAAGCCCACTGACTTAATATTAGGCCTGTAGCATGCTTGGGTGAATGACTACCAAGTTTGTTTAAATAAATGACCTTGACCTTCATTCAAGGTCACATGGCTCAAAATGGCTAAAATCTTTACACAACTTCTTCTCAATAACCAAGAGGCCCAGGGACTTGATATTGGGCCTGTAGCATGCAGGTTTGAAGGGCTACCATGTTTGTTCAAATAAATGACCTTGACCTTCATTCAAGGTCACAGGGGTCAAATAGGCTATAATTTTCAAACAACTTCTTCTCAATAACCAAGAGGCCAAGGGACTTGATATTTGGCCTGTAGCATGCTGGGATGAAGGGCTACCACGTTTGTTCAAATAAATGACCCTGACCTTCATTCAAGGTCACATGGCTCAAAATGGCTAAAATCTTTAAACAACTTCTTACCAATTACCAAGAGGCCCAGGGACTTGATATTAGGCATGTAGCTTGTCATGGTGGAGGGCTACAAAGTTTGTTCAAATGAATGATCTTGACCTTCATTCAAGGTCACATGGGTCAAATAGGCTAAAATCTTCAAACGACTTCTTCTCAATAACCAAAAAGCCCACAGACTTAATATTAGGCCTGTAGCATGCTAGGGCAAAGGGCTACCAAGTTTGTTCAAATGAATGACCTTGACCTTCATTCAAGGTCACATGGGTCAAGTAGGCTAAAATATTCAAACAACTTCTTCTCAATAACCAAGAAGCCCACTGACTTAATATTAGGCCTGTAGCATGCTTGGGTGAATGACTACCAAGTTTGTTTAAATAAATGACCTTGACCTTCATTCAAGGTCACATGGCTCAAAATGGCTAAAATCTTTAAACAACTTCTTCTCAATAACCAAGAGGCCCAGGGACTTGATATTGGGCCTGTAGCATGCAGGTTTGAAGGGCTACCATGTTTGTTCAAATAAATGACCTTGACCTTCATTCAAGGTCACAGGGGTCAAATAGGCTATAATTTTCAAACAACTTCTTCTCAATAACCAAGAGGCCAAGGGACTTGATATTTGGCCTGTAGCATGCTGGGATGAAGGGCTACCACGTTTGTTCAAATAAATGACCCTGACCTTCATTCAAGGTCACATGGCTCAAAATGGCTAAAATCTTTAAACAACTTCTTACCAATTACCAAGAGGCCCAGGGACTTGATATTAGGCATGTAGCTTGTCATGGTGGAGGGCTACAAAGTTTGTTCAAATGAATGATCTTGACCTTCATTCAAGGTCACATGGGTCAAATAGGCTAAAATCTTCAAACGACTTCTTCTCAATAACCAAAAAGCCCACAGACTTAATATTAGGCCTGTAGCATGCTAGGGCAAAGGGCTACCAAGTTTGTTCAAATGAATGACCTTGACCTTCATTCAAGGTCACATGGGTCAAATAGGCTAAAATATTCAAACAACTTCTTCTCAATAACCAAGAAGCCCACTGACTTAATATTAGGCCTGTATCATGCTTTGGTGAAGGGCTACTAAGTTTGTTCAAATGAATGATCTTGACCTTCATTCAAGGTCACATGGGTCAAATAGGCTAAAATCTTCAAACGACTTCTTCTCAATTTTTTTGACAATAACTAAGCAGCCCAGGGACTTAATATTAGGCCTGTAGCATGTGGGGTGAAGGGCTACCAAGTTTGTTCAAATGAATGACCTTTACCTACATTCAAGGTCAAATAGCCTGAATTCTTTAAACAATGATTTCGCGTTAGCAAATAGACCCGATATTAGGCCCAGTTGTATACTGGAATGAAGAACTAGAAAATTTATTGACAGGAAGAAACTTAGCCTTGCTGATATTTGAATAAAGTGGTTATCAGCCTAGTATCTGCAGAAATAACCCTAATCAACTTCAAAGTTGCTGTAAGGCCAGGTGAGCGATACAGGCCCATTGGGCCTCTTGTTTGGTATATTTTATTAATGTATATCAAGCTACACATTCTACACAGATTTCTGAAGTCTTATAGTAAGTTATACATTAATTGCTTCAATTTGCTTGTTCCTGACAAAACAATCTTTATATTCAACCACACCTTTTTTTTCAGATTTAACCTTTCAGATAAACATGCAGGGTTTGGGCATAGATGAAACTGGTAGGTAAAGTAATATTTTACGACAGTTTGAAATAAAAAAACAATTGAATTATTTATTAGGTACAAACAGGAGGCTTAATTATGTAATGGCTACATTATACAAATATAAAATTCACGTATAATTATAATTTTTCAGAGAAAAAATGTGGACTGGTGACTTTTGTACCATTGAGCATTCAAAGATTTGAAGTCATTTTTTAAATGACATGGACTAATATATAATGCTGAACTTTCAGACTTCTAGTAAATTTACCTGTCCATGTCCTAGTTGAACTATGATGATAACGTGTTTGAAATACTTGGGAAACATGCATTAGACAATTTGGTTAACATTTCAAGGGGGAATACCTCAAAATGTAGGTTACCAAGTGTAAGGTATTCCAAATTTCTTTTCCTTGTTAAACAGGTGCTACATCTACCAAAGTGGAGGAACTACAGAAGGAGATGGAAGAGAAATCACAACTTCACACTAAATTAGAAAAGGAGCTAGAAAGAAAGGAGAAAGTTGTTCGTGAGATTGAACTATTGGCAAAAAAACAAAAAATGAAATACCTTGATGAAGCACGTAAAAAGACACAAGAAGTTGATCAATATAAGGCAGAACTTGAGTCAAAATCAAATCAAATTGCTTATCTAACTTCTGAACTGCACAAACTTAAGCGTCTTCAACTTGAGTCAACACCAGTGACAAAGACTGTTATCAAGGATGGACATATTGTGCCAGTGCCCCCGTCCCGAGACCAATACTCGGGCCGTGTTCGTCGGGGGATTATTCGCCACAGTAAGCCCAGTGTGGATCCTGAGGAGCTTGGAAAACGTGCTGTTAGAACAAGCTCTGGAAAATCCACAAGTTCTTCTCGATCAGACTCTCCAATTGAATTGGCTAAGCCATTTTTACGCTTAAGTGATGAAATGGATCCAGACGTTCAACTAAAGGGTAATGTTCGACACCCCCTTCCTCCGATTAGATCTTCTGTAAGTCGGGAGGAAGCAGGTGCAGGTCGACAGGTATATCTGCATAAAATGCTCCCTGTTCCACCACCACAACTTACAGCCACAAAGCACGGCAGGACAAAAACGAGGGAAATGCCCATTTTAGCTGTTGATCAGGTGTCGGGTGCAGAGTCTAAATGGGCTCAACCACAACATTCACATAGCCACGAGTATAATTGATGTAAATGTCTGAGTGAACATGTACATTTTTTCAAGACTTTCTTATTAGTGCCACAGATTTTGACACTTTTTGTACACCATGGATTTATACCTACTGCGCCTAGAGGCAAAAATCATCTTGCAAATAATGAACCCTTCAAAGGATTAGAAAAGGAAAATCAAGCCTGATATAGCTATCCACATAGAATCATTTGTAAGGTTCTATTCTACATATTTGTATTAGAAACTTGTTAAGCATTGATTGTATAAATATAATTTATCCAATGAAAGACTTGATTTTGTCATAACACAGAAAAAATGGTCTTATTTACAAATTTGAAACTAAAAACAAAAGGATATTTTTGTTTGATTCTTAATTCTAGCAAATGTAAACTTTATATTTTATAAGTGGTAGGTGATTTTGTTGATGTATTTTTTGCTTAGCTTTTGTCAGTATATTACTACACCAATGTTTACACTTAAAAGCATTATGGTAATCTTTTTATATGGCTAGTTGTTTGATGATAACAAATCTATTTTGTTTGAAGGTAGACAAGATCTTGTGATTGGCTGTTTAGTTAGCAGTAGATCGATAAATGTGGTTTGTCAGTTTGTCACCGTTATGAATACTGTACTTTGTGTGACTTCTGTGTTGTGTTTTCTGTCTTTTCTCCAGAGAATTCCACACCTCCAACAAAATAGTTTAATTGTTCAAACTTAAACCCTAAGGTAATACAATTATACAGTTAAAAGTTTAAGTATATTTTATTGTCACAAAAGGAATTGGAGATTTCTATGCTCATCCATAAATAGCGTACATACCTTTAAATTGTTTTTCTGGCTGTAATAAGTCATTGTAGTGTATTACATAGGTAGGGTACGCTGCCATACAGACTTGGAAGGTTCTTATTTAATAAATGTTAAAATACCTTTTTTATGAGATTGTTGTAGATGTGTTTGTAGTTGAAGCTGACATTAATTTGCCATATATATATATCTATATATAGTTCAAACAAATGATCAAAATACAGGTTTAAGATAAAGCTATAAGCCAACTTTTTTTTATTAATAGCTATAAAGTATTTCTGGTTTTTGAAGAAATAAAATCAGCTGTTTATTAAATTGATACCCCTTCTTTTGTCAATATTTCAGATACAGAATTATCATGTAACATGATAGCTGTCTCTGGATCACGTTTTGAAGGTTATGTTTTATTGTGCAATTCAGTGTCTTTGTTTTGTTGATTTTTTATGTTTGCCGATGTATGATGATGTAAGTGTGTAATTTGTTAAAGAGCAATCTTAGTCATTCTTGAATTTCAGGAATGTAATTGCTAAATAATGCCATTTTTTAGATCAATTTGTTTTCTTTATGTTTTATACTGTGATATATGTGTTCGGAAGACTAATAGTTTTTAACGATAAACTGTTTTAACAAGGATAAGGAATTGTTTTTTTGTTACATTTATTTGCTTAGGAGTAGAGTGAATATTGGAAAGAGATTTTAAAGACATGCTGATGTTCTTTACTTTGATATATTAAGGGTATACAGTACAAAAACAAATCACCATTCTGTTTATACCTTTAACCAGGAATGCTTGGTTTTTATCTTAATAACTAAGTGGACACATCAAGACAAGGTCTGTAGATAGAATCTCTAAATGTCTTCAATGCATTTATACTTATATACAAACAAGGTACTTAGATATTCATTGATCTATAAATCCATGTGATCAAAGTGATACTCAATCCTAGTACCTGTATAATAACCACATACTGTGTAAACCTGTTGTGTATTAAACAAATTCACACTGGCTATTTTTTCAAAGAGCAAGAATTTACTAATTTGGAGTTTTATTTTTAGTAATAATTCATGTTTTTTAATGAAACCTTAAAAGAAGAGTATAATTGACTGGCTTTTTAGTGGGTGGGGAGGGGGTGCATAACATCTGCTTATGTGAAAAGCTGCTATAAAGTTTGGATCAGAAGAAGTGCTTAAAACAATTAGACATTCTGTGCTTTATAGAAATTCTCAACTTTGATGTAAGGTACTTGTATGTGTGTAAATGACATAGAATGTGTGGCTGAGGAAGTCTTTTGTAGATAAGGATTGTGTGTGTAAATGTTTGAAAGAATTATCGAATAATGCAATATATGGAATATTGATACAATTTTGAATCTAAAATCAAAATGACTATGAAATAGTCAATATACAACATAACGATCATAAGCCAAAATATTATGGATACCTGAATCTCATGGTTATTAAAAGTTTAACCTTTTTGTTATGTAGATACAATGTACACATATTTTGTTAATCATCACTTCAGTCTACTTTTTACAGTATATGTGACCTGTATCTGGACATTTTTTAAATTTCAGAAATTAGAGAAATCTGGTTTGGTGTAAAGTTATACAGGACACAGAGTTTTGTTTGTAATGTGGGGGTAAAAAGTCCACTTTTGATTCCTGTAATTGAGCAAGTTTGAGATGCATTCACAATTACATGTTTGCTTATATACATCACTAGAAAATGAAAAGGAAAACACCACCAGTTGGCCTTTGAAGTGAATATGTGATCTGGTTGTTTTTTTTTGTTGTGGAATACCAACAAATATCAATGTGTAGTTTGTTACTAATTGGAAAGTTCATGTAACAGTTCAAGTCTATGAAGAAACCATATTTTTCCAATGCGCACAATTAATGAAATTGTGAACATAATTGTTTGAATGTTACTATCAGAGAAATGTAACCCTTAGAAATTATAATTAAATTATACATTATACATTAATGATTTCCTTTTTTTGCAATTTATCTATTTCAGCTAAATTAATATCCTTATCGTTGTCAATCCGTCCAATTTTAGTAAGTTTTATAAGAGTTTCTCCTTTAAACAGACATGGCTATTTCCTGGCCCTGACTATGATTTATACAAGTGATTTACACATGTACACTGTGCCGTATTGTGTATTAAAATGAGAGTGATAGCAATACATATCATTTTAATATATAGCTGTGTTTCTTTTACAAATATTTCACAAGTTGTGATCAAAAGAAAAAAATAAATAAAACTTTGATACGTAAATTGTCTTAATGTTTATATTTATTTTTCAGGTTTGTATTTAAGAGTTTTCAACAACAACTTAAGATATGTCCCATATAGAAAATTAAATATGACACTCGATCCTTTACAAGCTCCCACGTGCACTGGAAACCAGGGTTGGGGGCTAGTTTTGCTATGGGTCCATCGTTCTGTTATTTTGTCCAGGCTCTATCACATACACTTCTTCTACCCGTCACAGGAACTTCATACTTGGAGTATAAACATTTTCTATATCTAAAACGATCAAAATCCAGAAAAGAAGAAATCTGACTTCACCGTCGTATCCACCTGTGACCTCTCAACCATCATATCCTCCTGTGACCTCTCCACCATCTTATCCACCTGTGACCTCTCCACCATTGTATCCACCTGTGACCTCTCAACCATCATATCCACCTGTGACCTCTACCATCGTATCCTCCTGTGACCTCTCCACCGTCGTATCCACCTGTGACCTCTACCATCGTATCCACCTGTGACCTCTCAACCATCATATCCACCTGTGACCTCTACCATCGTATCTACCTATGACCTCTACCATCGTATCCACCTGTGACCTCTCTACCATCGTATCCGCCTGTGACCTCTACCATCGTATCCACCTGTGACCTCTCAACCATCATATCCACCTGTGACCTCTACCATCGTATCTACCTGTGACCTCTCCACCATTGTATCCACCTGTGACCTCTACCGTGGTATCCACCTGTGACCTCTCCACCATTTGATCCCCCTGTGACCTCTATCATCGTATCTACCTGTGAACTCTACCATCGTATCCTCCTGTGACCTCTCCACCATTGTATCCACCTGTGACCTCTACCGTCGTATCCACCTATGACCTCTCAACCATCGTATCCACCTGTGACCTCTCCCCCATCGTATCCTCCTGTGACCTCTCCACCATCTTATCCACCTGTGACCTCTCCACTATCTTATCCACCTGTGACCTATATACCATCGTATCCTCCTGTGGACTCTGTACCATTGCATCTACCACTGACATCTCCAACGTCGTATCCACCTGTGACCTTTCCTCCTGTCACCTTTCCACCTTTTTTGTATCTACTCGTGACCTCTCTACCATCGTATCCTCCTGTGACCTCTCTACCATCGTATTCATCTGAACTCTCCACCATCGTATCCTCCTGTGACCTCTCCACCATCTTATTCACATGTGACCTCTCAACCGTATCCTCCTGTGACCTCTCCACCACCGTATCTTCCTGTGACCTCTCGACTATCATATCCACCTGTGACCTCCCCACCACTGTATCTACTTGTGATCTCTCTACCATCGTGTCCACCTGTGACCTCTCCACCGTCGTATCCATCTGTGACCTCTCCACCGTCGTATCCACCTGTGACCTCTCCATCGTCGTATCCACCTGTGACTTCTCTACCATCAAATCCACCTTTGACCTCTCTACCATCAAATCCACCTGTGACCACCATCGTATCCTCCTCTGACCTCTCCACCATCGTATCCACCTGTGACGTCTCCACCATCGTATCCTCTGACCTCTCCACCATCGTATCCACCTGTGATATCTCCACCATCGTATCCACCTGTGAGCTCTCCACCATCGTATCCTCCTGTGACCTCTCTACCATCGTATCCTCCTGTGACCTCTCGTCCATCGTATCCACCTGTGACCTCTTCACTATCGTATCCACGTGTGACCTCTCCACCATCGTATCCACCTGTGACCTTTCCATCAAATCCACATGTGACCTCTCTACCATCATATTCTCCTGTGACCTCTCAACCATCAAATCCACCTGTGACCTCTCCACTATCGTATCCACCTCTGACCTCTCCACCATCGTATCCTCCTCTGACCTCTCCACCATCGTATCCTCTGACCTCTCCACCATCGTATCCTCCTCTGACCTCTCCACCATCGTATCCACCTGTGAGCTCTCCACCATCGTATCCTCCTGTGACCTCTCGTCCATCGTATCCTCCTGTGACCTCTCGTCCATCGTATCCACCTGTGACCTCTTCACTATCGTATCCACCTGTGACCTCTCCACCATCGTATCCACCTGTGACCTTTCCATCAAATCCACATGTGACCTCTCTACCATCATATTCTCCTGTGACCTCTCAACCATCAAATCCACCTGTGACCTCTCCACTATCGTATCCACCTGTGACCTCTCCACCGTCGTATCCACCTGTGACCTCTCCACAATCGTATCCACCTGTGACCTCTATACCGTGAAATATGTAACCCCGGGGACCCCGATTCCCTGATCACTCAATACAGGTACATCCCCCATCGTCAGATGGCCACGGTTGATTGCACTATAAGTGTAGTGTAGAGTAGTGCTATCAACCGTGGCTATCCGACGATGGGAATTCCCTATCCGGCTTCTTAATGACCAGTAGTCCGATATTGGTACCAGACATGGTGTCGGGGCCAGAAGAAACTCGGGCTAAATTACCAGAAGATATAGGATTAGTACGTTCGTCTTTGGCGAAATATCTATGAAATTCAACAATCATCTACAGTATTAAGTATCATTTTATCCTAACTTTAACAAAACATGTACAAAAACTATGTTGGGGAAAAGCGTGGAATCTGTAGTATAATCTTAGACGTACTCTTAACTTAATTACCGCCTACATTATGCCCATTAGTAGGTTAAATCTCGCCAACAGCTACTGTTACTCTACGTATCTTCTGAATTTATAACATCATTAACATTCTGGTTGTAATTTGCTAAACGTGAAAGAAATACTACGTTTTGTAGACTATAAACACCAGAGGATATACAACCTCTTGACTACGTCACAGTACTGTCGTCACTGGACCAAACAAGTAATAACGACAAAAAGGGAATAAATAAAGTATGGCTTTATAAATATTGAATCAAGAACCCCGAGAAGTTGGAAAAATTTACTTAATGATTTCGCGTGACTTTAAAAGCTGATATATGTCACTTACTCGATCGTTTTACACTCCTTCTACCTTTCGATATAATCGCCCAGTGAATCTTATCACATCTGATCTCATTGACCTCTTACCTAGGCTAATACCATTAGTCTAACGGTTATCCGAATCGTTACGATCTGCTGTCTCTTGGAAGAAGAAAGGGACATTTAAAATATTTTAACAAATTTGAGCAGTGACAAAGTTGGTCGAAGACATTAGTTTGAATAAACGTTTTAGTCACACAATACTACTGGCCAAATGCCACAACAGTGGTACTATTTGTTATCTAAAGGAAGTCACTGGCACGTCCATTGATCAATATCATCAATTTGGACAAAGAAAAAACGTAAAGCCATTGTTATCAGACCATCACTAGCCTAATACCAGGACTGTTGTCATTTTGGTTATTGAGAAGATGTTTGTGACTTTAAACATTTGTCAAGGTCATTCATTTAAACAAACATACTGACGCAACATCCCATCACACGACACTAGGGTCTCGATTATTTAGAAGTCATTTCAATGATTTGACAAATCTCCCTCCACCTTGATTTGAAAATCGTTTATTTGAGCAAGTCCGAACCACTACCTTTGCGAAGGCCACGGCATGTCCGTTTCTGTGGAGTTCCGTGTCGACGTGAAAGCCGACGCCGCCGCCGACGTAGACGTTCCAAGAGAAGAAATATATGCCCGGTACAGAACAAATGAAGGCCCCCGTGAACTTGTTGTAACTGTTCCCGACATTTGTAATGACGGTGTCGAACGGGAGCATTCTACGTGTCAACAGACGGAGGGTGGTGGAGCTGTAGGCGTAGAACGCTACCGGGGGCAGGTGTACTGGAATAGTGAAATAGTTTATAATATACTGAAATAGTAAAATAGTTTATAGTACAAGTGTACTGGAATAGTGAAATAGTTTATAGTACAAGTGTACTGGAATAGTGAAATAGTTTATAGTACAAGTGTACTGGAATAGTGAAATAGTTTATAGTACAAGTATACTGGAATAGTAAAATAATTTATAATACAAGTGATCAATGAAAAGACATATAATAAACAACAATATAACGCTGAGAAAATATTTAAAGGTTAACTGTAATATTTTTTTTACGTTATTGAGCAATAACACAAAAAACTGGGGTGTACTCTGAATAAACCGCGAAGCGGTTTATGAAAAGAGTACACCCCAGTTTTTTGTGTTATTGCTCAATAACGTAAAAAAATATTACAGTTAACCCTTATAATTTAATTAACAACGATAAGAAACATTTTCATTCAGTTTAACATGTTTATTCTCCAGATATTTAAAAACACATCGATAAATACAAAATCCCGTGAACAACGGTGACGTCACAGTCATTATTTATGTTATGAGATGGAAACATAATTTTTTGAGCCAATGAAAATGCTTGTTACAAGCAAAATTAAATTATATATTGGTAAACTCCCTGAAGTGACAAAAGTATCAAACGGTCCATGAAAGCATCCGATATCTAAAGCCAACAAAATCATTCATATTTCACCGATCACTATTTTATAAAACTTGTATTAAGCGGTCACGATGAGGAAGACTTCAAAGTTCTCTTTAATTGCAAATTCTTTCACAAAATAATGTCGACCACACCCCAGTAGTTATAATCAGACAGCCTCTCCAGCAAACTGACTATACATGTACATATAAAGGTCATTAAACTTCATATTCATAGGTAAAATGGACAGGTCAAAGGTCAATAAACGTCTTAACATGTATGTGTACTAAGACATGAAGGTTCCTGGTTATCGAACACCATTTCGTGTTAAATACACTGTACGCAGATTTAAAGTAATTTTAAAATTCTCTTAAAGTAATAATACATATGAAAAAATGTGATATTTAGTGTGAAAGCGAAGAAATAGTAATAAAATGATAAGTAATTAAAAAGTACCTACTTTACTCTCTAATATATACAATAAGATATCCTCGATTATAGATTTAACTTTGTGTCCTACTGTACATTAAATACACTAAGAAAGGTTAAAGTTGAGTTAGAGACTTTTCGAGTTAAACAGTTTGACGGTTGGTTATAGCAGAGACATATAACGGGTATATATATGTCTCTGGTTATAGTATTTATACTGTAAAGCACAGGGGCTGTGCTGTAAAGTGAATAATTGTTTGTAGTAACAATAGTCCATATTATCATTTACAGAATATCACATATACCCTACCGCTTGTCCTTGGTAGTCTGTCCACGACTGAATAATTGGAATTCCGGAGATTTTCTCCAGCCGACACATGGACAAGACTTTCCAGTTGATTCTTCAGTAAGACAATTTCCGTAGACTGTCCGGAATACAGGTGCTCCAGGTCACGTATCCGACTCTCGTATTTCTCTGACTCTTTGACACGAGACAGAAGTTCCATCTCCCGACGTTGAGCTTCCGAAGCATCTTTCGCTCGTAGTTGTTCCAGACTTTCCAGTCTCCGGGAAAGATCGGAAATAATGTCAGTGGTACTATCGGAATGGTCCTGGAAAACCCCTTCCGATCTGGACGACACACAGAAAGAGAGAAGAAGTATTGCAATCATTGTAGTCGGCGTGTTGTGTATGTTTATGTCGATCTTGCTCTCCTGGGTTAAATATCTTATCTTCATATCTGAAACACAGGGGCTTGACGACCTCGCTGTTGATGTGTCGACAGACGGTGACACTCATTCTCCCCTGCACATTTTTCGTGTGTTCCCAGATTTGGTACTGTCCCGGGAACATTGCTTTTAATCGGCAAAATTCAACTGAAACAAACCAATTATAATTTCAGTCGTTGTAACAGCAATTCTTTGTTAAAAGAAAGCTTTGGATACTACTTCATTCCCGTCACCCGGACCGTTTATGGTTTTGGGCATAGGGACTCCATCCAAAATGAAAAATAAATACCAGGTTCCGACCCCTATTTATACCTGGGGTTGGTTTATTTTCTGTGTCATATAAAGGTGTGAAGCCCCTGTGGATTTGGGTATCATTATCTGGTATGTTCACGCACTTGCCAGGACCCTGTGATATAAACTTTACTGAAGTCTACATGTTGCCTACTTTCTAAAACCCGGTCTTGTCCTCGTCCTACGTAATCTGTGTCAACATACGGTAGATAAAGGTGAAGTTACTTATCTTAATGTTTGTTAAAATCAAATAATACAACTTCTTGAATTCTTATAATCCTATCTTAAACTTGTCTTCATAAATCATTTTAGTCCAATTTAACAATTTAAGAAACACTATCTCAATAGTATAACTTTAAAATAAGATATGGTCATGAACATGGAGAATGATATTAAATCGTTCGGTAACAAGACACTGTAACAGACGATATTATCTCAACCCATGGGTGCCAAACACCAGGCTTGACTTAAGTTCCTTCACTCTCAGGTTCCCGTCTCATCCCCAAGGGGTTGAAAGGTTATATTAATCGGTTCCCGTCTCATCCCCAAGGGGGTGAAAGATTATATTAATCGGTTCCCGTCTCATCCCCATATTAATCGGTTCCCGTCTCATCCCCAAGGGGGTGAAAGGTTATATTAATCGCAGCTGCCCCAATTCAGAAATTTCCTTTTATTTTCTATTGAGTATCCATTTACATGCATTAATTTATATTTTCCCTCAAAAGCATGTAGCACCATATATATTAGCTATATCCATTAAGTCAGTCGATAAACAATTGCTAGTTACTTTTATTTTTATTAACATGTTTGAAACATACTGTATAAGAGGTCCAATGGGCCGGTATCACACATCTGTTCTTCAGCTTATGAAGCGAAGACTTTGATGATATATTTGACCTCTGTGGCCTTGCTAGTAGATGATGTGTTTCCATTTGAACTAATATGGCAGTCTTTCATCCCTGTGAGCTTCAAAGTAGGTCAAGGTCATTCTTAAAATAAACTTGATGGCCCTTCATCCAAACAAGCTACTGATTCACATTTGATCTGTTATCTTGAACATAGGTCAAGGTCATTCATTTAAACGTAACTTTAAGTCCTTTATATCAGCATGGTACGGACAGAAAGATGATATTGGATGGCTGGATGAGGCTGTATCCAGGCTCTTTGTTGAGGTGAGCTCTAATTTAACCTCTTTATACTGTTAAGATAATCATATAAATGAAACCCAAGTTGTCAGTGTGTGGTAAAGTGTAAACCAAAATAAATAAAATGTATAAATTTTGATCTTGATTAACTAGCGACACTGGGGCCTGGGTGTCTCGGCACTTTATCAACAGCCATCCACCTCCGGTTAGCGAGTGTTTTTTCTCCGGGTACTCCAGCTTTCCTCCACCTCCAAAACCAGGCACATCTTTAAATGACCCCGACTGTTAATAGGACGTTAAACAAAACAAACCAAACTTGCGACACCAATGTGGTGAGAGATTTTGTACAAGAAAGCTAACTAATGATAATATGCAATATATGATCTGCAAATAAAGGCAAGTAGTCTGCAATCACAGCCCAGGGTACACAAACATATTTATATATAGTGTAGACTGCACCAATTTTGGTCAAGCACATCAACTTTGGGATGAATCCAACAAAACCTTAATACCCTGCATTCACATTTCTTCCACAGTTGTTCCCCATCAAAGTAAATCCCATCTTTCATCTACAATCTTCACCTTGTCAATAAAATAATATAAAAGAAAACACAAAAACTTTTATACAGATGTGATTCACTTTTAATGAACCTGATCGGCATATTTACAATTCTATGAATGAATGATGTGATATTGTGAGATATTTACAATCCTGTTTATATGACATGTTTGAACATTAAATTCAAATACACAATTTTATTGATGTACACAAAACTTAATTCTTGCAACAAAATTTTTGTTCCAATTTACCAATCACATGATTTAATCAAAGTCAGCATGGTAGAGCTACATATCAATGGTTTTTAAAACCATCTTTATATAGAAATATGAGGTGGACGTGACACTCTTCTCCTGTGACAATTAGCCATTTACTGTACTTAGAGAGGTATTAGTAGAAGAGGTTTTACCTGATATTTGTACCAGAACACACAAATAACATCTAGTTAGGTAATTTATGTGATTAATCAATGAAGGGTCGTATGTGTTTCACAGGGATTGAACGTATATATATTACTTTATGACAGTAATATATCGGACTAAAGCATGATCACTCACAGGAAAGGATAGAAATTCAGACTGAAAGCAAGATAGCTTTAATGAAAACATTGATATCTAAAATAAGTATTTACAGTTTAACATTCATTCGTACTTTTAACATAAAGACAAACTACTATATAACAGTGATCATTCTAGCACTGACTTCACTCACGATTCATTCACACAAACACAATTCTTTCATCACACTCATATATCTAACACACTTGTGAATACGAGATGTCCAAACAATTGAAACTTTAAATTCACAGAATATACATTATCCAGTTCCCAAAAGTTGTATTCACTTAAATGAATCACGTTTCAGATCTTGAAAATGGATATGTTGTACACAAAAATGTCTGTTATAAATAAATGGAAATCAAAATTCTTATTTAACAATATTTCGTTCCTTCATAGACAAAAATCCATCAATTCTACTTTCAATCTTGGTTGGTTCATTGGTGCAAAAGTTTATTGTTTGTATTAATTTCTATGATCTCTGCTATTGTTGTCCTTGTGGGCCTCACAAGTAAAGTTATCACACAAACATAGCTCCCCTTGTGGGCCTCGCAAGTAAAGTTATCACACAAACTTAGCTCCCCTTGTGGGCCTCACAAGTAAAGTTATCACACAAACTTAGCTCCCCTTGTGGGCCTCACAAGTAAAGTTATCACACAAACTTAACTCCCCTTGGGAGCCTCACATGTACAGATCCTCCCTGTCTGAACTGCCAAGTTCTCCTTCTTCCATGGAGGAGAAATTGAGGAAGTGGGAAGGACGATGAACCTCGTGGTAGAACTCCTTTGGGTTTGATAGCTGTAGTTCATACTTCATGTTGGGGTCATGACGCACACCTAATGAATAAATAAAACAATGTCAGAAACTCACTACAGAAAATATACCGGTAGATACATAATACATATAACAAAATGTCCATTGTAAGGAAACGTTTATGATTCTTTCAAATAATCATCAATAGATTCCCATTTGCTCAAATAGAACCCACTAATTTTTGGAGAATGGTCTGATGGACTAGAGTACAACTGTTATTCAGATCAATGACCAAACAAGAATTGTCACAAGACAACAAAGCTTGACGAGTGGATTGAAATTCAGAATTAGTTTTAGAAGTAGTTCAGAGGTTTTTCAAAGTAGGTCAAAGTTCATTGTCAAGGTCAGCAGGTCTGTAAATGTGAATTTGGGTAAGATCACTACTATCACTTGTTACAAGGAATAATAATGTGAAATGCCTACACTGTATCCTCACTAGTATTTAACACAACAATTAAAAACTTAAACCTTTAGCTGTCAACAAACGACGTTAGGAGTAAAGCAGTAGCTCCCCTGGACTTTGTCCCAACGAGATAAAAAAAAAAAAGTTGGCAAACTCAGCAGGGCCCTTGAAATCTTTACTTTGTAACAATACCAGTCTTGTAATCTTACCCATAAAGTTGTAATTCCAGGAGCTCTGTGATGGTGTCATGAAGAATCCCAGGAATCTATCGGACAATAACATCTGTACACGTTCGTAGTGGGAGGGGAGGTAACCCTTGGGGTTATTTCCTGTATCTGTGTTCTGACGGCCCCATTCACATCCTGTGGGGGTCAGTTTGTAAGCGGTCAGTGAACAGGAGCCAGGCGTGAAGCTACATGTGATGATGACCGTCTTCTCCCCATCCCAGGCAGGGTTGTCGGCCATCACCTTGGCGTGTGTTGTGATGTCCTGAGGGGACAGCTGTGGCAGTTCGTTAGGCTGTGTGTGGATCCAACCCAGGGGTTCCATTTCCTGTTATGATATTTAATACTCTAAATTAGACTTCAATATGACCAACAGCTAGTCATTTACTTTTCAGGTTTGTTCTTTAGTGTCAATCTCCAATTTGAAAACAAATACTGTCGAAACAGTATAACAACATTTCACTTGTACCCTCATTTTAAACACAGACAAACTAAAATGTTTTTTATTTTTTATTTTTAAGATACAAGTACCATCTTAAATGCGACATCTTTGGTAAATACACATTACGTAAAATTTGTATGAAACTCAAAAATCAAGGAGGCAAATATTATACAGTTTACAATGCATATAAACTGTGTTTAGGCTTCCAGTATATAAAAGGCATCAGTACACATCTGAGTTACTTCACCAGCTCAACACTGCTTGGACCAGTGAACCTAGAACGTAGACTAACCTTGAGGTACTCGGACTCCGGGAGGATGTTAGGTAGATGGACGGTCTGGTGAGTTCCCCACTGTGGAGGTAACACAATACAACGTATCTCCTTCACCTGTGGGTTGTCAGGGGGGCTAACTCCGTACAGGTAGCCAGCAATCTGTAAACACAGTCACCATCAGAAATACATTTTCATATAGATAATACTCATAATTCTGTCACATATTACCTGTAGAATGGAGGATCATCATTAAGTAAATGACATAATTTTTAAGACCTTGGAAATGAAACTTATTACAATCGCAGACAGAAGGCAAAACCAATACATAACAGGTGACTTATTGGTTAAAAATTTACCCATTTTTTTCAGTACAAGAGAAACTGCTTTTTTCACACACAGATTGTGTAACAATATATCACTTAACCTTGTTTGAGGATTACCTGAGCTCTAAGATCCGAGATAATGATGAATTTTTTCAGCACGTTCTTTGGTAAGATGTATGTGTAACCCGTCTCTTTGATGTCATCTGACGAAACGTAGATGTGGTTTGTACGCAGATGCAAGTTTGTTGCGGAAATGGCTCTGACTCGCCACTCTGTCTTGGATGCAAAGGTAGAAGTCTCGTAGTTACTGGTTGTCGAGGTGATGATTTCGTCTCCGTGTTTGTTAACAGTTCGCGTCGTTGTTGCTGTGAGCTGAGATTGTTCTTTGGTTTGTTTCTCAATCTCTGCAATTTGTTGACGCTGTGCTGACGGGGCCGAGATCTCCATACCAAGAATGATGTCACGGATTTCTGACTGTGTAAGGGATGCAACATTGACGCTGAAACAAAGAAAATTTAATATTACATCTATACAGCTGGTAAAAACATACTGATAATCATCTTCCTATAGCGAAGCCTAAACACTGATAAACTACATCACAAGTGAAAACAGGATTTCTGGATTATTAAAATCAGAAGGTGCTTCTATTATGATCAATAGATAAATCAATTTCGTGTTCTGGAATTCAAACAAAAGCCGAGTTTCAACCTACTTGTTTTTCTTGCCATAGTCGGCCAGGATAAGATCCTTAAGCTGCATTTCGATCTTCATCCACTCCTCGTCCGACAGCGTGGGCCAGATGTGATGCTGCTCTGTGATTGTTGTCTTGTCAGGCTTTAGGACGATCTTTGTCCGGTCATTGTTGACGTGCAATGCTCGGAGGATCAAGATGAGACGAGAGAATGCCTGAAATCATACATACAGTTAAAACTTCCCTCAACTCTGTCTATATATAGATATGTTGTTTATTATAGAATAGTTTAAAATGACAAAATTGGGAAAAGAAAAAACTTGATGATCTATAAATATGATTTAAGGAGAAATGTATTCTATTTTCTGTATATAACAAATGTTTTTTTGTTTTCCTTTGTTCACTATGAAATACAATGATAATCACAACCATTCAGTTGTTTAACTGTGACGTTATTACTTTTCCCTTATACTTTATCCAACACAAAGAGCCCAAAGCTGATTCCTAAAGTTAGTATGGAGTGTATCTTTTTTTAACTCTGAGAATGTATTGCTCATCCTTTTTAACATCTATCCAGTGTACATACTGTGTAGGATGATATCGTCTTGAGCCAGTCATCGTACAGGTTAAACAACACCATCTGTGGTTCTGTAGCCTTCAGGATAAGGTCACCAAACTTCTCCACCTACAAAAAAACACCATGTATTACTGACCCAAAAACATCAGGAGTGTTCAGTATATTTCCTGTGATAATAAAACATCTTCACTTCACTATTTACTACTTTAGTAAATCTGTACAATCATAATTCAAATTAAATAAATTCTGGCAAAGAGCCAACTCAGCTTTCATTAGAATAGAATAATAATCCATATTGAAATGTGACAGTTCATCTGAATATTCTGAAATTATTACTGTAACATTTCCATGTTAAATTGTTTCGATATTTGTAAATTCAGTTTGCTGTAATCTCGGCTATAATATTCTCATCTGACAGAATTCCTTGACACCTTATCTGCTAGTAACTTTCGAAATCTCTATCAAATCAATAGTAAATGATCTGCTTACTTTGAGACAGGCCTGGAAGGGAAGTTGGAGTTCACTACCCTTGATGACGATGTTAGGGAAGTCGAGGAGATGCACCTCGAGGGGGTCGAGCATACCCTTCCTTGTAACAATAATCTGTTTGGGCTGTTCCTCCACAGGGAGGGAACGAATCAAGGCTGCCACTTCCTCAGCTGTCTTCCATTTGGCCAACTATTGAATAAATAAGACATTCAATTTTGTGTAATTATCTATACGAGTGGCTTTCTTTAATGATAAGGAAAATTGAAGATGCATCACTGTGCCTAAAACCACAAATTTATGTGTTTCTTTTTCTCCAAGTCCATGTTGTAAAATAACTTCAATGAAAATATGGAAATGGATTTAGTTCTGTTAGATATTGGGCAGATATTGAGTAGAATCATTTTTGTATCACATTTTTATATGGAGCCAAACATACGAGGGATGGAAAATATCCTTCCCTATCTTATCATAAGAAGTATAAACTTTAGACAGTTAGTTCAATAAGAAAGATATATTTCCTTCCAGTGCCAAAGCATATCGAAATACTGCCATACCTGTCCGAGACGTTTCTGTCCTGCCCACACGGAGGTGTGAATGATCTTGAGGAAAAGTTGACCGGTACGAGGATTGAAGATGAAAATGGCACCATTGATGGGCTTGGTTGTAAGATTTCCCTCAAAAGTCTGAAATATTACAAATACATACATTACTATAACTGTGTGAACTCGGTAAAAACACATTTTGAGAATATGTACGAAACCTTTTAATGGTTTCTTTTTGTTCAAATTTCAATATCAATGTTTAGAATTCAGACTGATCTGTGGGTTATGTAGAAAGTTTTTACAATTATTTCTTTTCCAAAGATATAACCATAATACCTTGTAATCTTGCTAAAGCAGTTCCAAATTACACGATTTTCACCAAGCTAAAGGTATGTTTGACCTCCTGACCTACCTTATGAATGGTGACCCTGTAGACATTGGTGTCATCCACAAACCAGATAATCTGATTGGAGAAGAGCTCGCCGTAGTTCTGTGAGGACAGATAAGGCTCAGTGGGCTCCGAGGAGTAGAGTTGCAGCCCCTTCCTGATGCGCTCCCTCAGCACATACAAAGCTGGGTTGGCCTTCATTATCTTAGCCATAGCTGATTGGATCAGAGGCTTACAGCCAGGGAACCAGTTACCGTATGCACTGTAACATAATCAAGACAGTGATTACACTGATTAGTCCTCTTAACAATATCTACATGTAGTAAAAATTACGAAGACAACCTAGTCATCACATACCTATAGAATGATTTTAGTAACAGCAGCTGCTTTTTTTTTAGGTTTTCATTCACATTATAATGTACGACGTTAGATTTGCCATGAACAAAAAATAATCTCTTAGGGACTAGTGTGATTACCTGTGCAGGTTGTAAGCCAGATCGATGCCGACCAGTAAACCTGTCGGAGATGGATAGATACTCATGTTGTCTGTGGTGTAGTCGAGGAACTTAGCTCGGGCGTAGCGCTCTATGTCATGTGAGTCGTAGTCGCCCCAACGGAGCTGTATGTCCAGCCAGTATTTCTGGGTAGTGGTGTTGTCCATCACATCTCTACAAGAACAGAATAACATCACCATACAAAATATTCAGCTAAATATGACACAGATGTAATCACTTGCCAATCGGGAAGGCAGACTAAAAATCTATTAACAATCCATGCTGTCTATGTATTCTATGGGTCCTTCCCATATATAGACACTTGCATGCTACCATCAGGCTAATTAAAGATTTTTATCAGTTTCTAACTTTGTTATATAATTTTATGTAAAAAGATTTGATAAAATGTTCATATCCTAATAGTACTTATTATATTATCATTTTATTTGTTTTAAATAAACTTTTCTTCTTCTAATATTCGTCAATGAGTGATGTTTCTATAGTTTAAAAAAATTACCAATTATCATAAAGTACAATTATCATAAAGTACATACTTGGAGTCTGCCAGGAGTGATGGTTTGGACATATTCCACTTGTAAGCAGCAAACAGGAGGATATCAGCACACGAACTGTTCATCTTGTACGACTTCCGTGGATGTATCGTCTCTTTCTGTACTGTCTCTATCTCCAGGGCATCCAGCTCCTGGTCAAAAACCTGTAGACAGAAGTTATGAATGAAAAATTAAAAACTAAAAAGATCATATGGATAGAAATGATTCTATTACAGAATGGTTTACATCTTGCTGACACAGAAGTTAGTTTAGTTGGACATTGTCAGACATAGACAGAAGCAGAAAATGATGCGTGATGCCAGCCATACAGAGATGAGAGTGAACCATATATGGAAATCACTGTCATGAGTGGAAAGGTCAAGGTCAGACTTGACACTGGAGCTAACCATACTGATATATAACATTACAATTAGAAAACCTTAATTACCAGTATATAGGATTATAATGTCAAAATACCTTAATTACCAGTATATAGGGTTATAATGTCAAAATACCTTAATTACCAGTATATAGGATTATAATGTCAAAATACCTTAATTACCAGTATATAGGATTATAATGTCAAAATACCTTAATTACCAGTATATAGGATTATAATGTCAAAACACCTTAATTACCAGTATATAGGATTATAATGTCAAAATACCTTAATTACCAGTATATAGGATTATAATGTCAAAATACCTTAATTACCAGTAAATAGGATTATAATGTCAAAATACCTTAATTACCAGTATATAGGATTATAATGTCAAAATACCTTAATTACCTTAATTACCAGTATATAGGATTATAATTGGGAGTAACTTTTAAGGTCGTTACATCATTTACAAGACATCTCAATAACAGTATATTATACAAGGAGAATGAAATAGGACACATACCTGACAAAGATCCATGACAACTCAATAACAGTATATTATACAAGAGAATGAAATAGGACACATACCTGACAAAGATCCATGACAACTCAAAAACAGTATATTATACAAGGAGAATGAAATAGGACACATACCTGACAAAGATCCATGACAACGCTCTCATGGATCTTCTGCCACAAGTGAGCACGGAAGATCTGGATCAGCGAGATCTTTAGGGTCGGGATTTTGCCGTGCATGAAGATACCTGTCAGGTCTAACTGTACCTGGAAACCTACATATACCTGTGGGAGAGAAACGGAAGGTGTAAAACATATTTCAAATACAAAGCTTTGATTTTTCTTTCTTTAATTTGATGAATATGTATGTGAAATGGAATGAGTCTTGTATTTTATTTTTATTACTTGTATCAGAAAATGGCCTTAAATGATTATTAGACCAAAGGAAACAGATGAATTAACTTTTTTGTGTTTGGAATACATCAGATTATGCCATGTAACATCACAATATAATTACAAACTCTATAAAGCATATAAGTTGATTATCCCTTGCTCAGTATTTACAATAATAACTTCTAGAATAAGTAAATTCACGTTAACGTAAGATACGTACATTGGCCCTGTTGATGGTTGGTGACCACCACAGTGTGAAGCGACGGTTCGGGATCTGGTTGAGACCAGACCTCTGAGCATTGGTCAATTTCTTGTACTTCATAGACTCTTCAAATCCACTGGCCTTCTCCCTGTACAATGAGAAATCATCAAATTATATTTCAGGTGTTCAGAGAAAGACATTCATAACTGCTCTTATATTACAACATATTCCTCATATTGAGACTACACTTTTTTCTTTCAATATATTCAGAGATGAATTAATATCCACAAAATTTCGTTGTTTTCAAATTACACTTCTAATAATATTTTTGATTAATTTGTCTGAACAAATATTTAACAAAGAAAAATAATTAAATTCTCTCAACAGTTTAGTCAGCTTACCAGAAGAGACCTTCCCATGTTGGGAAGTATGTCCCCTTGAAGAGAGTGTGCTCCAGGATTCCCTCCACGCCACCAAGTGCCTGGATCATGTCTGTGCGGTAATTGTTCAGGTTCCACAACTTGCCGTCATGTCGCTGATGTGTCCACCAGAATGGATTTTGTTTCAGTACCTGTCAGGGAAACAACATGATTAATGTATATTAGAATTGACATCATTTGGGTAAGATCACTACTATCACTTGTTAAGCAGATCTCTGCATGTTTTTTGTCACTTTAACCAACTACAAAATGTATGTAAACAGAACTGTGAAACCTAACTATAAAGCTGCTTGCCATCTTGTATGCACAGTGTATTTTCATATTTCTCTTTTATTTTTCCTAAAGTTGTAATCTCCCTTAATGCAAAGCAATTCGCAATACATAAAAGTTTTGTTACAGTACTAGAATTATTTCAAATATCTGTTAAAAAGTAAAATCACAGACTTGGAACATTTTAGATTTGAAGTTTTCTGTTAATACTTTTGACAGAGTACCTGGAAGGCTTTGAACTCTGTTCGAACACGCCAGCCCTTGTCGTAGGCAAGTGTGTGTCTGTCTTTCTGGAACAATGTGTTGATTCTGGGAATTCCACGGTCCCAGCTGTCTTCCAAGTCCTCTAGTGTTAAACGTCTACAAGATACAGATTTCAAATCTGGTTATTAAATTTTCTATTAAAAGAATGGTGGTGGCTGTGAGAATATTTGATAATGATTATATACAGTTATATACAGTAATTCAGGCCATCCAGAGCAATTAGGGTAACGTGTCATACCCAAGGAAACAACCACAACAGCCCAGACTGGCCCGTTTCTCAGCTTCCAAAGAAACTGAGCTTTTGCCGTCCCCTCTAAGAGTATAGATTTTTTGTATTCTGAAGAGGACAACAATTTGGAAACATATTAAAAGTTTACACAATTGAAAGCTAACTGAGTGACAGCTGGATGTCCCGTTTCATAAAGTGATTTCAATATTTTTAATAGAAAAATGTGTATTCACCTGTTCTGTGCATTGGCCTCCTGTCGCTTCAGCGTGTACTCTGCCCATACTCGCTGTGAGTCAATAAACTCACTCTCCCAGGGCATCACATATCTGTAATGATAAATACAATCTGTTGAGACATATTCAAAACCTATTAAATCTATTATATTGTACTTGTGATTGTGTTTAACTAACATCTCGTCAAACTTGTTTGACACTACTTAAGGGAAAATAACCCTTTATAAACACTTTGTCACAGTTTACAAAAAACTCCCAAAAGATTCTGATTAATCAAACCATGAATTCACATTTTGTAAGTTTTTTTGTCATCTGGGGTAGGGAAAAACTTTTTGCAAGAACAGACTAGCTGGTGTAAATTTGTACTTTAATGATTGAAGAAATATGGGAAATGGAAGAGATTATCATGGATGTTGATTATAACTCAAATATCTGCTTATTATACTATATAAAAGAAAATATTTTCATATTTTTCTTTATTTTCAAGAAAGCAACAATATTTTAAACATTAAGAAAGTGAATTCTTTGTCTTTACCTGTATAAATTAGGAATGAGCTGATCTTCATCGTGACTCATACCAGACCGGAAATGAGTGATACCAACATCTGTCTGTTTTGACCACCGGAGATCTGACTGTGGGATAAGAACGTGGCCCATTGACAACATTCCGAGTCCACCCAACTCTTTAGGGGTGTAAAATACCACTGGAGGGAAACGACTGGGCATTTTAGAATTGAGTCCGATCTTAATACGGGTCTGGATTTTGTTTTCACACTTGACAAGAAGGTCCAATAGTTCTTGTGTGTTGACAACAGCCTCACGGAAATATGTCATTAAACCAATAAGAGCGGTGTTCCATTTGTTGACAATCTTTGTGAATGTTGTCGATCCCGATGCCATGAGGATCTGACGTACACGGTTGTGGAATCGTGACATCGACTCATCGTCCACTCGCAGGAAACACTGAGCTGTCCTCTCTTTGGTTACCTGAATAAAAGTGGATGAGAAATCAGTGAAGGGTCTACATGTTTACAATATCTCTGATTTCTTTTTTATTATTGTCTTTTGATGAATCATGAATTAATTTGTTTACTACTTGTTATAAATAAAATGGACATTTTTTCTTTAATAGCCCATTAAAACTGCTCAAGTGCTGACACATTACTCAGATATATTCTAATCGTTTAAAGTGAAATCAAATTTCAATTTAATGACCTTCAAACAATGTAGGTTATACATCAAACATATTTTAAAGCTTGCTTTCTGTAAATGTTTTTAAGGCATAAAGTATTATTTCAAAAATATCTAAAGCTCAGAACATCTAAATCAGTTTCATTAACCATCAAAGCTTTAACATGATAATGACCTCATTCTGAAGGTTCCAGACGCCGTCCCTGTGTGTGAATTCCTCGTGTGTGGTACGACACTTAGGCAGGATACGACACTCAAACCCAGACATGTTGAATAGTAGGTTGGGATTGTCTTTGCTGTACACCGACACGAAGCTATTGTCCCACAGAATGGTTGTCACAGATCTCGGCAAACGGTTCTTGATGTCCCAGAAGACAGCACGTCCCCTGTTTAGAAGAATAGTACCGATTACACAGGTAACCCAAACAATCAAATTCTGGCTGAAATGGTCATATATCTTGGATCATCCGTGATTTATGTTAAACTTCATTTACTGTATACATGTCAGTACATAATGTTGTATCATGTGTCATACACTTTAAAACTGGTTTTCAACAAGACATCTTTTGCCAGACTTTTAAACAATGTATCTAAAATAATTGTTTTAACTCTAATCCTATCAGATCTGATTTGTAAGTCTTATATCCAAAACATTATTGCAGATTTACTATAGATGTAAATCCTCAAACAGACTTACAAGTTGACATCGTGCTTCATGAGCCTCATTCTGGAGTCTCGAGGCCAGCATTTTTTGTTGTTGTAGCCCACGATGTTTTCATTGTTAGGATCAGGATGTTCTGTAAGATATCGCTGGATCAGGTCTCTGGCCTCTTCCGCAGAAAATCTGACAAAAGCAAAGTGACTGTCATTATCGTGCTCTGCGAAAATGGTTTAAAACTTTTACAAGTTTCAGTTCCAATTTAAGTCACAAAATTTTCTGGGGAATATTCATCAATCCATTGTTGAGTAATATCTATTTTCAGTTCAGTGAATTAAATTTCATCTTTTCTCTTAAACTCTGCTTTAAAGGTTATTCTGTTTTTTAGCCAATCTATGAATTCATCTGAAAAACATAATTCATAAATAGATCTTTAAACCCATTTTTGTTTCCCTACACAAATCTGGTTTAAACAAGACTTAATTTCATTTAAGGATTAGATTTAAATGGTGAGTGGCTAAAGCTCTGACTTACCGGAAGAATATATGTATGCGGTCGATGTAACGCGAGTACAGACGTATGGGATGGGCTGACTCTGTATTCACATCCTACAATACAAATACCAGTAAAGGCACAGATTATTACACAAATCATAGAAATATTATCAAAATGGTTTTCACTACAAAGTAATTCTACATTTTTTCCATAAACTTGTTATACAGAATTCAAAATGGAACTTTTTCTAAGATGATCATGGTTCTAGCTGTCAAACCACTTACCTGGAAGGTGAGAAAGTCGTTAGGCAGCTGTGGTGGACCAGCCATCTCACTGGCACGATGTAGGCCCAATACTAAAAGGTCTAGTACCAGGCCATAGTACTGTACTATAAACGAAGCAAACTGGAGTCCTCGGATTATCCCATAAGCATTAGTATGGTTCATGTCCTAGAAAATAAATAAATGTGTTATCTATTACAAAACATTATAAACCAGTAAAATAGTTACAATTTAACATCAAAAGAATCAAAAATGTTCGTTGTATTGTTTTTTGTACGGTTCATTTTGCTGCATTTAAAAACATTAAAGAGTTAAATGTATTGATCTGGCAGTAAACCCAGGCTAGTAATACACCAGCTTACAGTTAAATGATAACCCCTGACTTTGAGTTAGAGGTTCTCCTGTGATAGATATAGGCCATATTAAAGGATAACTTAATCATTAAAGGATTACTTAATCATTAAAGACGGACTTCCTTAACAAACGTAGATAAATGTAGGAAATTCTGGCTTCATAATCAGGACCCAAAGATATGTGAGAAAGCTTTGTCTTACCTTATAATTTATGACGACGTTGTTTTTAGCTGTCATGTAATCGGCGATGTTGTGATCGACGATGAGACGTAACAATCTGTTGAGAAGTGTAAGATCAATCTTTTCATACATCTTCTCGTAGTGAGACTCCATCATGACATTACACTCCCCTTCACTGGTGTCCCACACATCCTGTAAGTTGTTGATGCCTGCAGAGAAAACGTCACTGTCAGAACCAGTGGGCAGAACAATATATGCCAACGTGACATATTGTTTTAATATTTTATGTTAATATTTTTTGTTTTAAAATACATAAGAGATGGAAAAGTAACAAGAGGAATGGCTGTATCAAAGTAATACTTCAGAAACCATAGTCACAGTGTGATAGAGATTGGTTTAAACAATATTAAAATATCTCTTAAACAAGATTTAAATACCGAAATAAAAGAATAGCAAATCAACTCTGACAGCAAAGTATGTTACCGATTTTTTGTAATTTTCAATTTTCTATCCCTTACACCTTCACAGTATAAAGATATCCTATCTACATACACATGATTATAAAACTCACCCTGACACCACTTGTAAGTAAGGAGAGGAGGCGGCTCGGAGTCCGCAGGTTTTATCCAGGGTGGGAACAGGCGTCGTTTGTCAGCCTCGTACCACAGATACTGGTCTAGGTAGGCATCTGTAATCTTCTCCAGGGGCTCAACATCATACACGGGGATCAGATGGCTGTATAGGTCCATAAACTCAATACCCACCTACACACACAACATAGAACAGTTAATGTCACCACACCTACACACACAACATATCCATAGAACAGTTAATGTCACCAAAGTAAAATTGAAAATGTAATGTGCCTTCCCTTCCACAATAACATGTGGGATAGTGTTATCTTTATACACTGTATAATGGTACTCACCTCCTTAAAGGCTCTCTGTGTGAGCAGGTGACGTTTGATACGAGACAGAGCCTCGTGAGGATTGTCGTACGCCTGTTCTATAAGTCCCAGTTCTTCTCTCTGTGACTGGTTTAGTCGACTCTTCACACTGTAATTCAGACAACAGTGAATATACATTGTGTAAGTTGTGCCACAATAACAGCATTCTTAGCAGACAAGAATTTAGCTTTAGACAATAGCAGACAAGAATTTAGCTTTAGACAATAGCAGACAAGAATTTAGCTTTAGACAATAGCAGACAAGAATTTAGCTTTAGACAACAACTGCTTAGAAGCTTCAGGGGTATTCATATCAAAAGGTCTGTGTCCTGAAACAATACTGGTCGTTATTGCATGTTGGTTCTTGTGGGAGTTCCTTGAACCTTTTTTATATCACATCTTGTCAATATATACTTTGACATACCATTATGTTATGTTTGACAATGAGGTGGTTTAGCAGATAGGAAATTATTACCTGTATGCTTCCTTCAGCCTCTCCAATGCCAGAATGAGAAGCTTGGTGTCGTGTTTGTAAGAGAGAGGAGGGAATGGGATGGGAGAGAATCGTCGACTCTCGAGCCAGTGGACAGTTGTGGTGTAGATGGCGACAGCTTCCTCAGCTGTGATGTAGGGACCATCCTTCAGGTAGTTGTGCTGCCTCTCCTGTTCTGCCTTCAGGTACAGACGTGTGAGGCGACCCAGGTTCTTCTTACACACAGTCTTGTCCACCTAGAAAAAACAAGGCAAGTTATCACTCAGTAAAAAATGGTTGCATCTAGCAGAAAATATTTGTATTGTAGTGACAAAATTACTTATTTTTCCTTTATATTTCATTTAAAAACATGTTAAAACATTATTTGATAAGTTGTAATAAAATTTTCAATTTTTTTTCTTCAAAGTTGTTAATTCCCTGAACTTACTGTGGCACCTCTCCTGATTCGTTCCCTGTTGTAATGGGCAGTGTTTGTCCACCAGTCTGCCTTGGCCTTCACATACCGCAAAATCATGTTCTCAATGGGGATTGGCAAGCCAGGCACCTGTTTAAGAAATTATCTGTAAATGTACTTTTTATCCAAATACATGCTCTTGGTTGAGCAAATTTATTTCCAAGGAACTTTACATTACAATGTAGATACAAATGTATTCTGGCATGACAGACATAGGAATGTTTAATCTGGATAGAGTAACAATACAGCAGTTCTAATGTATCTTTTTCCTGAGCTGAATGAACCTGTGATGAGACCTACCTTCCAGGGGATGTTAGCCTTCCAGCATCTCCAGGCCTCACTCAGGTGCTGTAGGATAGTCCTTGCTTTGTTCTGTTTGATCCCCTCGGGCATCATGTCCAGGATGTCGTGCATCACCTGTATATCACAACAAACACTCAAACTTCAAATGTCATAATACAAACTTTACAATGACAAAATGTCATAATACAAACTTTACAATGACAAAATGTCATAATACAAACTTTACAAAGACAAAATGTCATGATAAAAACACTACAATGACAAAATGTCATAATACAAACTTTACAATGACAAAATGTCATAATACAAACTTTACAATGACAAAATGTCATAATACAAACTTTACAATGACAAAATGTCATAATACAAACTTTACAATGACAAAACTGTAATTTGATGTCAAAATCATGTTAATCATAGAAAATATGTTGAATTAACTATAAATCAGGCATCATAACAGCAGACAAAACCTACACATTATCCCTGTGTATTTGTTCTTTATCAACTGCTGTCCCCATTTCCCTGTGGGGATATTTCGTTAAATAATTTAACAAGTAAGAATTGTTTTGATAGAAAATGAAGAAATATTTAATATGTTTTGATATATCTTGCCCACTGATTCTATACTTAATAATAATCACAACACCAGAGTACATATGCTGTCAGATAATTACAGATAAATCTATATATCTTATAAAACTGAGTACATCAAGAGTTCAGTGCTCCCAAATCCTCCAATCCACTGAAATACTTACAGCTGCCCTGAGTTCCAGATCAAAGTGACTTTCAACTCTCTGTTTGGTGACGGTCTTGGCCACTCCCTTGGAATGTCGTCCTTCAAACTGACGAGACAGCAAGTTGCCAAGCCAACGTTCCAACAAGGGTGTGATGCCACGCATGAAGAACAGCCACACCCTCCAGCCTGGGGCCCAGATACCACAGCCAGGGACCCTTACCAACTGGTCCCTGGGGAAGTGAACAAATTAAGTCAGTTATCATATTTAGATATAAGCAAAAGAATGTTTAGTACTTTAGACATTCTGAAAGAGATTTTAAAGACCAGTGTCTCCACACTTCTTCCGAATCCAAGATATCTGGAATGTTGAATGAGAGTCCTTTGACTTTTACATCTCCTCTGGCTACTATTTTCCTGTACAATAAACTACTTATCATTTACTTGTTCTAAATTAAAGACACTGGTACTTACTGTGTTAAACCTGTAGTAGACGACATGTTTGATGTCCTTACACATCCGGATTTGTCTCATCAGTTTGTACTTGTATCTGTACATACCAGTCAGCTGGCCCTACGTGGGCAAACACATACTGCTGGCCATCTGAAAGCTGTAATGATAAACACACAAATCTATATAACATCAAATTTATACTGAGAAATGTGTTCCAGACAATGTTAATGGTTTTCATAGTAATTATTTATTCCGCAGAATTAAACAATTCTACAATACTGCAGTGTTGTTGTCCTCCAAAATTAATACAGAAATACTTATTAGATTCTTAACACATTTTTTCCTTAATGTTTTTATTTTGTTATCACACAACCTTCTATCATTGATTTAAAATTCTTTATCCTTCATAAATGAACAATTACACAACATTCTAATCTAATAAAATGGTTACACTAGAGTTCTTTTTAAACAAGAACTTGTTTTTATTAAACAAAAACATATATTCTTCAAAACAGAATTTCATTGTGTCTTGTTACCTGGAAGGCATCCACGTTTCCAAGGCGATACTGCACATGGCTGTCCACGATCAGTTTGGTCAGACGCAGAATCTCACGACACAGATGGAAAGCATTTCCAAATCGGGACTTCTTCCTTTCCTATGTTTTCAAATATAAGTTTTTTGTTATCTAAAGCATAAATTATCATCGACTGAAATATCATTATAAGAACAAACATGAGGACAGAGTTCCAAAAGTACAAAGACAATAAAGACATTTAACTTACAGCCAATCTCAATTGGTTGTTGGTTTCCATATAATGCATAATGTCAATATGATGTTTTAGAAAATGAATTTGACCAATATCATCATCAGTTTGTGATACGTGTCACTGCCATTGTTATAGTTACACAACCTACAAGACTCTACGGACATACAGATAGTATAAATCTTATCCAGAGTGTTGGAATCTTTCCTGCCCACATCACACAGCCAATACTAATTATTTTTCTCTAAAATTCAAATCATTTGAGGAAACTATTACAAAACAGAGTCGTTAAATTCAAATGTAAATTCTAGTGCGATATGGTCCAACTGCACTAAGAGATGTCTCATGTTATAATTACATTGTAAAGTGGTGACATTTCCAGGATACTGGTGTATGTAAACTTCCTAATGGATCATAGTCATATTTCTCTTTATATGCAAATTGTGAAAATCCTTCAAATTATATAAGGAGGCCCTTTATAAAAGCACAAGGCTTAATAACAATTGAGTTTTTCTTTGCAGATGGTACCTTGGTAGTGAGGGTCTTGACAGGTTTCAGGTTGAAGTTGTAGTCAAGATGAAGATAGTTGAGGTTCTTGCGATGGATGAGGAGGTTCAACATGTTGTAGCCTTGGCGACACACTTGTAATCCTACCTCCACCCAGTCCAGCTGGGTTGTTTCGAAAAACTTGGTCGCCTTGAATGACCGGAACAGGTACCTGTTTAAGCAAGTAAGAAAATTTCATTGATTTATAGCTCACAGTCTACAGAAATATTCAAAATGTTTTTGATATTGCACATAAAACCAAATTTTCACATACATCAAGCAATTTGAAAAATATCTTTTCTGTCAATAACAATTTTCGACCTTGGATTTAAGGGTCCCAATCTCCAGTCTCCTGAAACATTTTTCTTATTCTTTCTTTAAACTTAACAAAATACTGTCATTTAAATTTTTATCGATCTAGATATTCACTGTAGATATTTCATAAAACAAATCTAATTCCTTTTTACATATAAACTTACCTCTTCTTCTGGGCCTTAGGTGGCTTGTGTTTGAGGGCATTCAAGACAAAGTACTTGAGAAGTTTTTGATACGACACTCGCACCTTGACAGGCATGCCTGACGGACAGTGTTCTCTGTACCTAAACAAAAATTGTCGGCAAAAATTAAGTTAATTCTTCTAATCTAAAAGTGGCAATATAATATGCTGAGAATACCTGTAAACATATGCTTTATACCCTTACATTTTTTGTTGAAATTGAGTCAAATACAAAGAATGAAAAAAAAAGTTTAGACCAAAATATGTCATAATTTTGAATTAATTTATTTTTCCACAAATAAATCCATAAAATCGATTGACCTAAAAAGAATCTAAAGTTTCTTAAAACCATTAATAACTTATATCTGAATATACAGTACCAAAGATAAATGCCCCTAATTGTATCATGATGTGGATACATTATGGTGACAGTAAACCCCATACACTTCATAACCTAAAGATCCTTCGACTCCTGACCTTGACCTCCTTTACTGCCACTAGGTTTGACCCCGTGGAAATAGCCACGTTTACAGTATATTAAACTTGCCTACAAACAGGTAACAATACTGAGTTACTTACCAAGCTTTGACCAGAGGAATGTCCATAGCACGACGTGTACGACCTGACCTCAGGTTGAAAGGTCGAGGAGCCCACAACAGGGCAATGCCATTGGCTGTGTTATCAGAGTATAGGGGGGTCTCTTGCATGAACGGCTGGACATAGTCTGGCAGTTCAAATTCCTCCTCATCGTCCGGAAGAACCTCCGACTGAGGAAAAAGCAACAAAATATCATGAAGTATTAAATTTACAGTTGTTCCTTAAACTAACCTTCCCTATTTCTAAGTTCAACAAAATACATGAAGTATTTAATTTACAGTTGTTCCTTAAACTAACCTTCCCTATTTCTAAGTTTCCTATAAAATCATGTAAATGTTTGGAAATGAATTTTGTGGTGTTTCAGACACCAATATGTTTTTTAAATATTATGCCTGAAAGACACCAGAGGTTGTGAAATCTAAAGTCAGTTTACCTCCAGTCAGCAGAAAAACATTATATATCTGTGTAAAATTGATTCTAACCATTCAAAAAACATGTTTATTACTGGAATCTGAATGTAGAGAAGAGGCTGACCTTTACAGTGTGTCTGTGAGAAATGGGATTGATGAGAGGATCAAAGTAGAACGCTGGCAGATCAGGATCCTCAGTCTTGATGTAGACAACATTTGGGGTGTGGTACCTAAAACACAAACCAGATATAAATCATTAGGATTAGTAATAATTTTATCTGAATGAATTCTTTCCCTAAGCTATAAACAGTTCTGTATTATTCCAGATATGTGTACATGTGAAGCCACTGATAATACAGGAGTTCAAGGTGTTTGTACAGGCCACCAATAAACTGAGGGTTGTTGGTTGGGGTCACAAACGTGACTTCCTGTCTCCACCTCTAGTAGTTTTACAATTATAAAGGACAATTATTGTATTAGTAAAGGTGTATTTAAAAAAAAATTACTGCATAAAAATAAACTAAAACACACATCAAATAAAAGTTAAGAGATTTTTTAATTTTCCTCTAGCCAAGACTGTAGAATTTTTCTGCTTGCCATCAATGACATTTACAACCTCTATATGTCTGACTTATAAACAGGTAAATCCTTGATGGACCTTATATGTCTGACATTTTCAGCTCCTGTGGTCAGATCTTCCCACCACAGAATGCGCATTTGTCATTTTCTCTACCACAACATCACCAACAGACAAGCACCACACCTGTCTGCTGTACAAGTGAATGTATGTGTGATCTGATAAACATCTCCCTCCCTACAATATGTATCATATATGGATCAGTTTAAACAAGGCAGATTTCTGTTTTTTTTCCCCTCCAAATTATATATTGAAATGAAATAAGGTACAAAATAACATACATTGTTTTAAACTTCAAAGTAAGATACCATTGGGGACATATGTCATGTTCAGTCATTTTTTAACTTCTGTCATGAGTGAGATAAACCAATAATTTTTTGCTGCAGAAAAATTGACAGTTATTGTATATTATTTGTTACTTCACAAATCTATTATCACCTTATCTGCATTTTCAAACTATAGATTATCATTTTGAATTTATTTCGGATAAAACTTACCATGAAAGATGTACTTTGTATGGCATACTGTTGTACAGGTATGGGAAAGCAATGCGGTATTCTGTCCTGATAGGCTGTCGAATAATTATCTTATTGATGTCATTGAACTCGTTCCAATCTTCATCCCTGCAAGTAAAAGAAATAAATCTCTGAAAATTTGAAGTGGTCAGTTATAACAAAATGTTATTTTAGGGTATAAATATCTTACTACACAGAAAGAAATTTAGAAGTAATGGAAAGATATTTAATATCTATTTGCCTTATTTTATCAATGGATTTCATTTCTTACCCCTCCCCCACTTTCCTTATGACTTTGACATATTTCTAATAAAGACAACCTACAGGTTGAAATGCTTTTTCCTGTTTTTCTGATCTCATCAAGCAACCTCTCCCAGCAGATCTATATACTAGGCTTGTGTTTAATGTAAAGAAGGAATGAACAATTAAAATGTATCAAATTATTCACATTTTTCTCACAAAAACAAATATATTAAGACATGTTGTAAGTTCAATATTCATTCAATATTTTATTAACCAAATTTCCAGTTTATTTTTTCAGGATACATGTATCTGCTTTTTCGGAAGTTAATTCTATCCTTAAAAGAATAAAAAAAAAATTAAAAATTAAAAGGCTTTGAAAATTATTAACAGTAAAGTAACTTACTGTAGTTCCTTGTCCTTAACGAGGGGTTCAAACTTGGGTCCTCCAGGAATGGCCATGTTAAGTGCCTTGGCGGTGAAGAAGGACTTGAGATCAAACAGGTAGAAGTAGTTGTCATCGACTAGATCTGTGAGAAGCTGATTGGCCAGACGGTACAGTACTGACATCACAGGCAAGGTAAGTCCCCAGCGACGGTAGGTAGTGCCGTTCACACTTCTACAACAGTAAGATCACAAACCACACTATAATACTGAATCACTGTAGATATGGATGGGTTCAGTCACATGGATCTTCCTTTATATTAGCACAATCTGCACAGGGACATGGTTTACTCCTACTTTCTGTCTGTCTGTGAGATGCCATACATTATTTGAAATTTGTTAGACTTTACAGCCACTTGGGATACTCATTTTGAGTCTGAAACTAACAGCAACACATTCTATTCTTACATGTTGAATCCGCTAACAGATATTTTGTTACCCTGTGTAGAATCTATGACCGACTTGTACAGATATTTTGTTACCCTGTATAGAATCTATGACCGACTTGTACAGATATTTTGTTCCCCTGTATAGAATCTGTGTCTGACTTGTAGATATTTTGTTACCCTGTATAGAATATGTGACTGACTTGTACAGATATTTTGTTCCCCTGTGTAGAATATGTGACTGACATGTACAGATATTTTGTTTCCCTGTGTAGAATATGTGACTGACTTGTACAGATATTTTGTTCCCCTATATAGAATCTGTGACTGACTTGTACAGATATTTTGTTCCCCTATATAGAATCTGTGACTGACTTGTAGATATTTTGTTCCCTGTATAGAATCTGTGACTGACTTGTACAGATATTTTGTCCCCCTATATAGAATATGTGACTGACTTGTACAGATATTTTGTTCTCCTTTGTAGAATATGTGACTGACATGTACAGATATTTTGTTTCCCTGTGTAGAATATGTGACTGACTTGTACAGATATTTTGTTACCCTATATAGAATCTGTGTCTGACTTGTACAGATATTTTGTTCCCTATATAGAATCTGTGTCTGACTTGTACAGATATTTTGTTCCCCTATATAGAATCAGTGACTGACTTGTACAGATATTTTGTTCCCCTATATAGAATCTATGACTGACTTGTAGATATTTTGTTCCCTGTATAGAATCTGTGTCTGACTTGTACAGATATTTTGTTCCCCTATATAGAATCTGTGTCTGACTTGTACAGATATTTTGTTCCCCTATATAGAATCTGTGACTGAATTGTACAGCTATTTTGTTCCCTGTATAGAATCTGTGACTGACTTGTACAGATATTTTGTTCCCCTATATAGAATCTGTGTCTGACATGTACAGATATGTTGTTCCCTGTATAGAATCTGTGACTGACTTGTACAGATATTTTGTTCCCCTATATAGAATCTGTGTCTGACATGTACAGATATGTTGTTCCCCTGTGTAGAATCTGTGACTGACATGTAGATATTTTGTTCCCTGTATAGAATCTGTGACTGACTTGTACAGATATTTTGTTCCCCTGTGTAGAATCTATGACCGACTTGTACAGATATTTTGTTCCCCTGTGTAGAATCTGTGACTGACATGTAGATATTTTGTTCCCTGTATAGAATCTGTGACTGACTTGTACAGATATTTTGTTCCCCTATATAGAATCTGTGACTGACTTGTACAGATATTTTGTTCCCTGTATAGAATCTGTGACTGACTTGTACAAATATTTTGTTCCCCTGTGTAGAATATGTGACTGACATGTAGATATTTTGTTCCCTGTATAGAATCTGTGACTGACTTGTACAGATATTTTGTTCCCCTATATAGAATCTGTGACTGACTTGTACAGATATTTTGTTCCCCTGTGTAGAATCTGTGTCTGACTTGTACAGATATTTTGTTCCCTGTGTAGAATCTGTGACTGACTTGTACAGATATTTTGTTCCCCGTGTAGAATCTGTGACTGATTTGTACAGATAATTTGTTCCTGTGACTGATATACTTGTGCAGATTTTCTACAATGTAATTTATGGGCAGCTGTTACATACTTTGATTCTGTTAGTGGTTTGTGGTCGTAGAACCATTCCATAACTGGTTTATCTTCGTCCGAGTCCAGCTCCATCTGGATGGCTTCCAAGGGCTCTACATCAAGGATGTTGTCTGCATAGTCCAGTGGCGGCTCTTCATCATCAAATGGTGGGAAACGCATTCTTTTGAAGTGACGACGATCTCTCTTCTCTCGGCGCATCATGATCCACATTGATCTAATTGTTGATAAATAGAATTAAATAAAGACATGAAAGTATTTGACAAATTTCTGTTTAATTAACGTATCGCCAACCTTGACAGATTTTGCCTCTAAATTGAATATTAGATAAATGGTTAGTGTGCTAAAGATACTATGTTTAAGAAACTTTCACAGAAGAGACTTACGTGGTCAAGAGTGCATAAAAAACAGTGAGCCCAACACGGAGATTCATTCAATGGTTCGATTTATTGGAGAGCGTTGTTGACAGTTCTGATGATGGCTACCCTATATCTCGTTCACAAAGGTAAAACTTACACCCACTGTGCTATATACACAGGTTCAATAACGCAGGGTATCTCGTTCACAATGGTAAAACTTACCCCCACTGTGCTATATACACAGGTTCAATGACCCAGGGTATCTCGTTCACAAAGGTAAAACTTACACCCACTGTGCTATATACACAGGTTCAATGACCCAGGGTATCTCGTTCACAAAGGTAAAACTTACACCCACTGTGCTATATACACAGGTTCAATGACCCAGGTTATCTCGTTCACAAAGGTAAAACTTACCCCCACTGTGCTATATACACAGGTTCAATGACCCAGGGTATCTCGTTCACAAAGGTAATGGCACCAGTGATGTGAAACAACACATGGACATCCCGAATCTGTTCCCATGGCATGGGCATATTCTCCATCAGTTTAAGGACAGCATGTGGCATGTATTTCAGAGCTCTGTTAAATGAATCAAACGCATCAAATTAATATGGCATTCAAGTTTTCTACATAAAAGACAGAGGAGTCTCCAATATGGTTTCACACTGCTAAACAATAATAATGTATATCATTTAAGCTGAAGATGACTCTATGATTTGAGGAAAAAAAATACATCTCAATTTTTTTATCAAGATAAAATAATTGATTTAATTTCAATTTTGGAAAGGTACAAACAAACCTATAGATCTCTGAACTTCCTGTTACATAATTGCTTTGTGGTTCAGGAAAATAAATCATTTTACCATGGTCGAAAAATCTACATTAAATATTTCCACCACATTGTACAGCCCGTCCATTGTGCCCACCCAAGATACCATATTGTACATCATGTTTATTTAATGTGTACCCACCCAAGATAAACTCTCTTGTCATGTCGGAACTTTCTGTTAGTCATGTCACCATGGTCTCGGATAATTTTTCGGACAATTTCCGCTGGCGTGTCTTCCTTTTGTGCATCAATGAATCCAAATTTCCTCTTTTCACTGTAGCGCTTGGACTGCAGTTGTTGCCACTTACGAGCTGAAACATCCGAACATATAAACATCAGTAATGTTAACACTGTCATTTCCTGAGTAGTACTCTCACTAGAGGGGTAGTCCAAGGAATGTAAACTGGCATTTCACAATAACATCTCCAACGTAGAATCTATTCAGCCCATTTTAAACCAGGGGCACCAGCTGGTTGTATGTAGTCAAGGTTTGAAATTTAATAATGTGATAATGTGAGTTAAGTAATTGAGGGTTCAATTGAGATTGCTTGAACTCTAAACTATTTGTGAAGAACCTTTTTTCTCTCTGTTTTGGTGAAATTTCATTTACAACTTGTGAGAGATTATCAGTTCTAAGTCAAATGTAGTATAGAACTCAATTTATCTTTGTATTGGGTGAATATGAACTCCATCTGTTAAGGGGGTCATCAGCTATCTTACACATATATTTTGTGCTATATAAATAGACAGTCTCCACACACACATGGACATTTAGCGATTGCTACATTACTGTAAAGGAAGGGGTATTATAAACCTCCTGGAAGTAGAACCAGACAAAGAAATGATGACCTCAGCTCTAAACTTTCATCATGTCACTGTAGAAAATTTCCTCTTGCAGTCCATACTGGTAGATACTGCTGACAGTATTTATTCAAGAAAGACTGTAAATTATGTGATCATCAGGAGGTAAAAAATGAAGGGCACTTCTCCAGAAGATACCAACAATAAGAAAATATTACGTACAGGCCATTTTCTGTAGCCAAAGGATAAATTTTAAACTTCATGATGCTAGACAAGGTCGAAAGGGAGAGAAATTCAAAGCTGTAATGAACTTTATGTGATAGCATCCAAATGCTCCTTTCAGCATATTTAAACACAACACAATAAGTAATATTAAAAAATCAAAGTACTGAAAGTACTGTAGGAGGCGTTAGTCTGATGTAAAAGGAGATATTTGAAATAAAGCAAGAATACAGATTAAACTGATATCAACATGACTAAACATTTCCACTTAAGTGTGTCAAACCAACCGGACATAATGGTTTTCACAGTCCTGATGAATGTAATGGTTTAGACTGTTCCGATGTACATAATGGTTTTAACCATCTTAAAAGTTGCAAACCTACTTCTAAAAGTAGTTAAACATTTCTTATTTCAATCAAACCTTTACTTAAAAAGTCAAACATTTAATTTTTTTTTCAAATCAATTTCTACTTAGGTACATGTCATTAACATTCATACTTTAAACCATCTTTTATACTTAAGTAGTTCAAAATTTGCATTTATGTGTTTAAAACAAACTTATATTTTATAGGCCTGGGTATTAGAAATGTCGAAACAATATGATATGCATTTTGATCAGTTATAACAATACACAATATGTATTGAAAATACAGGGAGTGTCTGCTACTTTTTTTGTTGAAAGTGTGCAATGTCTTTCAATATCTTGTAAACAAAATTGTTTATTCCTTTCTATTTTGATCTTAGAATAATATCAAAATTAGATTGACGGCTTTTAAAAGTTATTACACTTTTTTTTCAACAAAGACCTCATTTTTAAGGACAATTATTTCAAAATTAGATATCAATTCCATCTATTTTAATAGATCAAATGGCAATATTAATAATAAACTGTGATTTGCGATTTGTTGCTTTTTAATTTACCACCAAGATGTAGATAATAGCCTAGTAGCTATAGGTACTGTATATAAATATACAGCGTTTTACATGCAAAATATTGAAGAAAACTTTCATATTTGATATCAATTCAATATGATTGTATAAGGCCCTTGGGGTGGGGAAAGAACCCTGGGCCTATTTTTACATCAGGATTGTGTTCATCTCTTGGTGTCCAGCAAGATTATGGAGTTGGGATCTGAATGGTTTTACAGATAAAACAAGAGGCCCAGAGGGCCTGTATCGCTCACCTGGTTTTATGAGATATGAAACAAGAATGATGCTTCAGTTTATTTGTTAATATATCATAAGCATTTTATATGGGTACATGTACATTGGTTTATTGTTATTCTAAAAATGTCAATTTAGCGAAATTGACCTATTTTGGTCCCATCCTTCAGCCCCCGGGAGGTTAACCCCAACATTCGTTTAATTTTGAATACCCACCCCATAACCATGCTACCATACGAATGTAGATTTTATACCAAATTGTGCAATTAATCCATGAAATGAAATTGACTTTGGGTACAACCCCATAGGGATTGCTACCACACCAATGTGAGTTATATCCATAACTTAGTTTCAGAGAAACCAATTGACCCCTTTTGACCCTGACCCCCGGGGGTCAACCCCACCATTTTTACAATTTTGAATCCCTACCCAAAAGGATGCTACCAGTCAAGTATGAGCTATATCGATTGCTTAGTTTCAGAGAAGAAGTTATTTCTGTCAATTGAGCCAAATTGACCCCTTTTGAGCCAACAATTGAATTGCAATTTATGGATAATTTTTTATTTTGGCAAGAAAACATTCTTTAAAGGGCATGTCTGCATCATTTTTAATAATTTGCCCTTGAAACTTCGCACACACCTTCATAAGAGCTGGTTCTTTAAAATGTGAATGAAGGTCAAGGTCAGAGAGATAAACTCAATATTTGTAGCCAGTCACACATGCTACATGTATCTGTTTGCCAAATATCCAGCCTTCGTGTGTATGTGCAGTTTTGGGTCATTTTTTTCTTTTTGGTAGGAATTTCTTTTTAAAAGTGCCATATCTGTGTCATTTTGATTATTTGACCTTGATACATTGCACACACCTTTAAAAGGGCTGATTCTTTAAAATGTGACCCAAATTAATAATTTTGAAAGAACTTTGAATTTTCTTGATCATTTGACCCCCATGACCTTGAATGAAGGTCAAGGTCAAATACAAGTATAACATTTGTAGCCAACCATATGTTATCGATGCGCCAAACATCAAGCCTTCATGTGTATATTATAGATAAAAGAGCAGAAACCTTTATTCTGCAATTTTGGATTATTTTTTAATTTTGGCTGGAGAAAATAGCTTTATGATTCTTTTCCAAGTGCCATATCTTTCTGCCATATTTTTATCTGATGACAATAAAATATGCACATTCTGTTTCAGTGGACTATGTTCTTTCATATGAAATGAAAAAAATAATCAATATAAGATTTTTATTTTTGACATTCGAACCCATAACAAGTCGTTGGCCTTGACATTCTCCGACAATATATCATTGAGAAAAGTTTGCCCTAACCACGTGCTAACCAATTTCCAATGAAAATGAAACAAATTATGCTAAAATATGTGTGATGACTTTCCTATATAAACTATAGTAAAATGTATCCTCTCCCCAGGGAGAATGCGACACATAGGGGGCCATGAAATTAACAATTTTGATAAAACAGCTTAAGAACCTTTTGTGCACCATTCTGCGATATCTTGGTCTTAAGAAGAAGACCGATGCACGACGACAGATCAAATTATAATGGTGTATATTATGAGCTGAATGTCAAAGGATTGTAAACTCTGTACAAATTGTATTATATTATCAGGCAGTCAGCCTAAATGTATGTTTCATATCTACCATATTAGAAGTTTGATGTTTTGTACGATATATATATATACTTAATTTTTACACGTACATTAAAGGAGTTAGCTACTTTCATAAATTAAGATGTTTTTTCTAGAGTTTACTAGGCCGGATGAAATATGATCATGAGCAATCAGTATGGTAAATATGAGATTTGATAAAATGCCTCTCGTAGTCAACCAATCATGATCACTCAACTTCTTTTTGTAGGAGTCAATATTATATGTAGGAGAATTAAACTCTCGCTATGTCTGTTGCACATAAGTACAAAGAAATACATTATCACTTTAGCCGAAAAAATTCACACTTAAGTAGCAATAACACATAATAGTCAAAAACCCAATATATGTGATCAGTGATAAGAAACAGTACTTATAAGCATTTTTGGCAATTTATCCTGAAACAGCTATAGCCTTCCATATTTGACATCCCACAGATTGTTGCTTGTATATAGTATATAGTTTTAAAGGTCAACATTGGAAAAAACCTAAATGGTTATACATGAATTCATAATGAATAGAATTATTGACAAAAAAGTTTCATTTATTTTCACACTTTCTGGAGACCAATAAGGAGATTGATGATCATTTTAAAGGATTTGTTCGTGACATGAAAATCAAACATTTTTAATGAAATTTCAAAAGCAAATATAGATTTATTTTGAAAGTTATGAGGAATATTGATATTTGAGAAAGTCTTATATTATATGGATTGTATATCGATTGCCAATAGATATACATGTATTTATCATTTTACATGGAAACAACAAAAAGTTATATTACATGAAAACAGCAAAAAGTTGTACTAATACCAGTAGTATATAGGTCTCTGCTAATACGTTAAAATGCAATTGGTATACATTTTGTTAATCTACAATTACTTTGTATTGTTTAAATATTCTATGTAATACAAACATTTCACAGCTTGGTGCATACAAATGTATATATATATATTACATGAAAACATTTGAAAAGGTTGAATCGTGAGCTGAATAATATATAAATAAATAAGACAAGCAGGTTCAATAATAATTTAGCATTTTCATATATATTACGAATGCGAGTAGCTACTGCAGTAAACCTTATCACAAAAATCCAGATTCTGTATATTTTCTCTGTCGGGGAAGGTACAGCACAAATGACCACCACGACAGATATGTGCCAATTTTCTTAGTTTTAAAAAATAAACGATCGAATTCCATCACGCCATCACGTAGGTCTACCGATTCATAGATTTGAAACACAGGGACTTCGATCAGTTTTCGCAGTAATCCGAAGGGTTCTGGTGTTGATATCGCCTTAAAGCTGATTAAAGTCTGCATATAGTATATAGCAAGATCGTCAGAAAATTCGGACTATAATCGCCGTAGATATTGTGATTTTGTGCTCTGGCCAGGCTTGAACAACTTATCGTAAACAGTTTCGTCCTAAATAAACAAACGCTTATTTCAGTGGGTCAACAAACAGATTTAAACTTTGTAAGCAACTTGCCTTTAATTCATAATGATAGATATTAATTTCTAGCGACAATCATCACACTTTGATGCTTCGTGTGAAGCCCGTGTCCTCCATTTTGACAGAGTGCTCGCTCACGTAAACAGACGGAGCACGTGATCGCTAAATATCGGACCAAATCTCATAAAATCTCGTGAACAAACTACCAAGTTGTAAACAAAAGAAATGTTGTTAACCAAAACCCGGAGGGTATTATGAAAATCTGGAATTTGTTTGCGCTTGGTTGTTATGCCGTCTTTATTCCTAGTAGTTAAACAAGTGTCCTCTGTAAGGTAACGTCAGAATATCGCAGTTATCTCCCTTCAATCAGTATTTTCGATATAGATTTGCAAAAATCGATGCAGGTGTAGATATTTACGAGACATTATTCTTATTGTTTATTCAAAATAGTTCCTGAAATGTTCACAACATTATCAGCATAGTTAATACATTTCTGTGCACATCTACTTTGAATGACGGACTACTATGACGTGCCTCATACTTGGACTAATAAGCGAATCATTACCCCTAGTTACAGAAATTACCACCAGAGGTCTCAAATTCCGGGCTTCCGCCGGTGAGAAATTTATACTGAATATACCTTTTTTCATGTAATAGCACTTTATTTGTAGTCTTGATAGTTTTCATAAATGTATATATAGTTCAACTACATCACATATGAACCGAAAGAAACTACAAAATGAACTGTGAAAGGAAATATAACGAAAATGAAAGTGAGAGATTGTGACGTCACAACTCGTAGGTGATTGTAATATGGCAGGCGTAAACGCCTCCATAAAAACTGAAGATATGAACTACAATTTGTATTACAAACCCCTGTGATCCTGATTGCTCAAATGATACTATTTCAAGCCAAGGTGTTATTGACAGTTTCTTTAGATATGATGTTTTATTTCCCTGGCTCACACGGCTCAGGGAGATATGATGTTTTAATTCCCTAGCTCACACGGCTCAGGGAGATATGATGTTTTAATTCTCTAGCTCACACGGCTCAGGGAGATATGATGTTTTAATTCCCTAGCTCACACGGCTCAGGGAGATATGATGTTTTATTTCCCTGGCTCACACGGCTCAGGGACTGAGATATGATGTTTCATTTCCCTAGCTCACACGGCTCAGGGAGATATGATGTTTTATTTCCCTGGCTCACACGGCTCAGGGAGATATGATGTTTTAATTCCCTGGCTCACATGTACACGGCTCAGGGACTGAGATATGATGTTTTATTTCCCTGGCTCACACGGCTCAGGGAGATATGATGTTTTAATTCCCTGGCTCACACGGCTCAGGGAGATATGATGTTTTAATTCCCTGACTCACACGGCTCAGGGAGATATGTATTATTTCCTGGTCACATGAATCATTTCTGCTAATCATATGCACTATTTTAAACATGAGGTATAACAATATAAAATGTCTCAACATCAATAAATAATATCTTCTGGATAATCACATTTGGTCGCATGTTAATTCCTTTTTAATGATTTACATTTGACATTTATTTTCAACTTTTCCATTTCTGATTTGAAATTTGCCAACTGTCAAGTATCAACTGAAAGCTTTGGGGGTAATCATTACAGTATTACAAACTTACCTTTCTCCTGTCTATCATACCTCAGCCTCCCAAAACACACATACGCACTCACCACATGCATTCATGTCGCAAGCACGGGAGGCCGTCCTTAAATGACCTTAGCTGTTAATAGGACGTTAAACAAAATAAACCAAACCAAACCAAAGTCTAGTATCAACTGAAAGCTTTCGGTGTAATTATTTCAGTATTACAAACTTACCTTTCTCCTGTCAAGCTTTGGGTGTAATCATTTCAGTATTACAAACTTACCTTTCTCCTGTAAGCGGTCCTCTGACATATAGTCAGGCACTTTAGGCTGCTGAGGGGGAGGAGCCACAGGAGGGGGCATCTGTTGAGGCTGTGTCTGTAATACTGGCTGGGGGATCATTGGTATCTGCTGAATGATGAAGGGTTGACCCCCAGGCCCTATCATGTATGGGAACGCCATGTTGGTTCCCTGTCTTTGGTCAGGGACTCTCTGAAGAAAACAGAAATGTTGATTACATATACACTGTTGAAGAGACATTTTTCTCATGAGAAACAGACAATCAGATCAGATGAGGATTTAATAATGTCACTGCAGATGTTGTTCATGATCACTTTATCATGAAGTCATCAGGTGTCTCGATATCTACATCCAATTCAACTAATTTATAATACATATCTACCTCCCAAATGTCACCTTCAGGAATAATGAAATGTAACTGCTGTTGATTTTGAAACATAAGTGCAGTACTTGAGTCTGAAGGGCAAAAATTGATCAACAAGAGAGTAGTTTACATTTTTTAAGAACTTGAAAATCGCTTCTTAGGGGTCATGACCAATTTCCTTCTACTGAATTATAGCAGAAAATTCGTATTTCATGGTCTTGTTAAATCAGACTGGAAAGTAAAAAGGAAATATAAAAAGTCGAGATAGCGTTACGATATTACGTCTCTGGAAAAATAACAATTTTAAAAGCTATCAAATAGCTTTGAATGAGGTCAAATAGAAAAGAAGTCTAGGCAAGTGGTTTTTACAATCCACTTAAAAGATAAAATTCCAAATTTTGATGCTATATATAGGATGCACTCAGCTGTTATATATACAATGTGACATAATAGTGTAAGACGAGAATAAGATTCACTCATTAAAATAAGAATTCCACTCAATCAAAGTCCTTATAGCTCCTTTGGAAATTGAATAAGTGTGGTGTTAGTCAAAAGTAATTAGTTGAAGTCATTTATGGATGGATGCATTAGTTTGCTCTATATCCATATCTAACGTAATTTAGTTAATTAATTTTATGCACCTATGTCTCCAATAACAACCCAAATTATTGTAATAATTATTTATCTTATATTAAAGGCTTTTCTATAGGCCAGATTTCAATTCTGTTTCGCTATACAAATGACCTGTCTGTGTCATATTGGTCCACACCTGTAAATAAATTCTGCTGATTCTCGTTCCTGGTTGTTAGTATAATACTTGGATAAGCTCTCTAAAGGAACAGAAACATGTTTTAAAGCTTGATCAATTAAAATTCAAAGCCAATATTCAAATATTTCATTAGTTTCTTTGTATAGCGGGACTAGATCTAGTGACAATTTTCATTTTTGAGAGAAAGAGAGAGCCGAGAAAGGGGGGGGGGGGGGGGTGATAAATCTAAATTTAATTTGAAAATCTTCATCGAGTGTTGAACATATAATTTGATCAACATACCCTATAACTAACGTCCGTGTGGCTTTAGTAAAGAAGTTTAATAATTATATAGGCATTCTCAGTAGTGAGCGCATGTTTTCATAATACAACACCGCCACCGGTACAGTGGCGTCGTTCATCAACTAAATTTGGGGGCTAGTTTTTACAAGTTCACAGCAAAATACATAACTCAAAATCGGTAAAACGAAATATCACTAGCTGTTGATTATATTTATGCAGGTGTTAACATTATTATAATACCATATACCTATGCTTCAGTTGTTGTTTCGTCCCAATATTCTAAGCGCCTTCCACAAGGGAAAATGGCGTGAACGTTGTAAAAACGCGTGTGGCGTTGTTTGGGTATGAAGAGTCTAGAGATCTTCCGATCGAAAAAATCAAAAGATCTTCCGAAAAGAGTTCAAGTGGAGACAACTGTAGACGTCACGAGACCGAGATCACAGGAAATAGAAACGAAACTAGTGACAGAACGTGAGCTCTAGAAAGTATAACGTTTGGCGGACAAATTCAGTGTTAAGGAATAACTACGAAAGGAATGATATGTTCGACGTTGAAGGTAAAAGTTAATTAGTAATTTGAACTAACTGTCATTATTTTTATCTCATGCATAAGATGTCATAACAGTGTTATTTGCCCAACTGTCGGTCGGTAACAGGCCTAGTAACTTGCAGTGATTTGACCTAGTACAGGAAACAAGTGTGTGCCATGTTTTATGTAAGCAGATATAAGACCTAAGCTAAGATAAGCCACGAAACACTGTATTTGGGGTTTAGGGTATAATTTACCATGTAAATCTTTGCTGTAAAGATGTAACCAATCTGGTCCGTTTCATCGATTTTTTCTAAAGGAGATGTACGAACACTTAACTTATAGTATTTCCCTACCTGGGTCAGTGGGTAGCCCTTCTCCTATAACATAAAAGGTCGCAGGTCAACTGATTCATTTTCTGACGTTATTGTGGCGACTGGGAGGGCGCCTATCATAAATTTCTCGCCCTGTCTTTAACATTTTATAATTACAGTCTGGACACACATGTCCAGTCTTATATTATTATTATTCACTCCTACTTTTGATTGAGTATGTGATTTATTGATAAATATTTTGAAATTGCAAATTTACAGTTGCAACTATGTCTATCTGTATATTATGTATTATCATGTAGTATCAGAGACATATATACAGAGGGATTGGCAGCTCTCTATTTGCCCTTGTGTTTACATAGTGGCCCCTGACCTTCCCACAATCCTTTGCGGTCGCTCGGTTCAGTCTTAACTAGACGCCATATTGGAGAAAACTTGAAAACCACACACATAATTATCGATAATTTCTAATTGAAATCATCACCAAGATCCAATTATGTGCTTTAATTTTATTAATATCAAAGTGCAGAAGTGTCATCAATATGAAATATATCACAATTTGCTGTCCAAGTGTTTGTATTTTGAGTATGAAAGTCAAGCACAACGCAGGAAAGATCGGCGGGAATCTCCAATTTTCGAAAAGTCCCTATGGGGTTTTCGAGAATACGGATAAATGACAACAATGTGCATGATAATCAAGACCACATTCCATAAGTATGATAGTTTTTGGTTAATGTGGTAACTTTTGTAGTGGCCTAGATAAACAATGTGCTTTTTGTGTGCGTTTAAAATTGACGATGTTTTGGTCGGACGTAATGGCTGCTTAATTACAAAACTTGGACATGTCGAATAGGACCCAATGGATTTTAGAAAATACGGATAAATGGCAACAATGTGCATGATCAATAAGACTATATCACATAAGTATGATAGTTTTTGGTTAATGTGGTAACTTTTGTAGTGGCCTAAATAAAACGATGTGCTTTTTGTGTGCGTTTAAAATTGACGATGTTTTGGTCTGACGTAATGGCGGCTTAATTACAAACATGGGAGGACATGGACATGTCGAATAGGACCCAATGGATTTTCGAAAATACGGATAAATGACAACAATATGCATGATCAATAAGACTATATCCCATAAGTTTGATAGTTTTTGGTTAATGTGGTAACTTTTGTAGTGGCCTAAATAAAACGATGTGCTTTTTATGTGCGTTTAAAATTGACGATGTTTTGGTCTGACGTAATGGCGGCTTAATTACAAACATGGGAGGACATGGACATGTCGAATAGGACCCAATGGATTTTCGAAAATACGGATAAATGACAACAATATGCATGATCAATAAGACTATATCCCATAAGTTTGATAGTTTTTGGTTAATGTGGTAACTTTTGTAGTGGCCAAAATAAAACGATGTGCTTTTTGTGTGCGTTTAAAATTGACGATGTTTTGGTCTGACGTAATGGCGGCTATTTACAAACTTGGACATGTCGAATAGGACCCAATGGATTTTAGAAAATACGGATAAATGGCAACAATATGCATGATCAATAAGACTATATCCCATAAGTATGATAGTTTTTGGTTAATGTGGTAACTTTTGTAGTGGCCTAAATAAAACGATGTGCTTTTTGTGTGCGTTTAAAATTGACGATGTTTTGGTCTGACGTAATGGCGGCTTAATTACAAACTTAGACATGTCGAATAGGACGCCAATGGATTGTAGAAAATACGGATAAATGGCAACAATGTGCATGATCACTAAGACTATATCACATAAGTATGATAGTTTTTGGTTAATGTGGTAACTTTTGTAGTGGCCAAAATAAAACGATGTGCTTTCTGTGTGTATTTAAAATGACGATGTTTTGGTCTGACGTAATGGCGGATTAACCAGAACATGTCGAATAAGTTCCAATACTACGATACACACATGCGCATAGCCCGATTTACCTGCGCTCGCGTGTGTTTGATGGGAGACAGGACGCTCTCGATAAGGGATATGCTTGAGTGGTCACGAATAAAGGGAGCCACTATGTGTACGGGGAAATAGCGATGTTACTAATCTCTCTGTATATATGTCTCTGGTAGTATGTCATAGATTCCCAGTTGGGCTATCATGATAATATGGAGGGAGGGCAATTCAATCACGATATCTTGCTAGGGCGAACATGAATGACTCCACTTTGCGAGTAGATAGAGACAGTGCTGTTTAAAATGTTTTCCTGGTTGTCCCAGTTAATATTGTAACAATGTTGGATGTTTCAATTTACATCCTACATTTTTTTTACATCTATTCTCTGTTTTTATTTTTGACTGGGTTGATCATCGTTGACCAGGTACATTTTTCTTTGTAGCTCAATTTTTATTTGTATGGGTTTGAACCCCGGTCTGGCCGCTACATTTTTCCTCTCCTGTTACATGTAATTGAATGGTCAGGTGGTATCTGCCCTTCTGCCACATTGTACAGTACTGTAGAAGGATATGAGACATCAGTGTTGTCTCCTGGCAGTGTTGGAAGGTTTAGGTTTTGGAGTGAGGGCACTAGTTTAGTTTTTGAAGTGAGGGCAGATTTAGTTCTTGAAGCATTTTTGTCATCCAACTTTCCTCTTTAGGTTTATAGTCCTTTGTTATGAATCATCTTTGTATGATTTTGTTATCTCTATGATTGTGTGATGGTCCCAATTGATTTCTACGTTTCTAGTGTTCTTCTGTATTATCTTTCACAGTGCTGCAAGTTTCAGAGAAAATTCTTAATAGGAATCCAAGTGTAGAGTTGGGTATTTAGATCATTAGATGATGGGGTTTTCAAATCACTCTGTGTCCATGGCCTGTCGTCTGTCATCCGTCCTTAAACAATCCTTGTTAATTATTGCTATTTCTTGAGAAGTACTAGATGAATCTTTCTCAAATTTCTTATGTAGGTTCCCAAAGGTCCCTTATGCCTTTTTGATTTTGAGACTGATCAGAGAAACAAAGTGGCATGAAAGACAGCCATCTGGGATTTTGACAGTTCAGATTTGTTATTGATATATTTCATAAAGAACTTCTTAGATCATTCTTAGACATCACATGTAGGTTCCCCCTATTATTGGTGTTTTTTCTGGTTATACAGATTTAGCAGTACAGTACTGATACAATTGCAGGACTCATGCAAAAACATGGCTACAGCTGTTTTAATAGTACGATAATTATTCACAAACAGAATGTAGAACATCCGATTCATGTGGCATTAATCAATATTGTATTACCGTATGTCCATGTTTATGTGACACCTTAGTCCGAGAGAGTATGGATAATGATAAACTGCATGCATCCGAGTATACTCTAAGTCACTGATAGTAGATAAGGCATGGAACAGGACACATCATCTTGTTTGAGGTAAAACAGGCCAACACCTTCAGTCTTTGTAGTATAGTTGATATATATGAAAGAAGAATATCGAGGCTTTTTCTGGGGGCTTTTTGGGGCAATTATTGGGCCCCATTCACAATTGATATTATTTCATATTGAAGCCAAACTCCCAAATTTGCAGCTTGAAAAGTCTTTCCCAATTCACCAATTTTCTTCCTAAAATGAGACAAAAAGGCCCTTTCCCAAACCAGTGAGAAAAAGCCCTTGATATAATATGAAGTAGCATCCGTTCTTTATAATTAAGTTTTAATGTATGGTCAAGGAGTGACATTCTTAACAGGCAGGAGGTGGGCTCTTCTAGATTTTTATTAGCTCACCTGCCCGAAGGGCAAGTGAGCTTATGCCATGGTGCGGCGTCCGTCGTCCGTCCGTCCGTCTGTCCCTCCGTCCGTCCGGCCGTCCGGCGTCAACTTTTTCATTTAAACAACTTCTTCTCAATAACCAAGAGGCCCAGGGACTTCATAATGGGCCTGTAGCATACTAGGGTGAAGGGCTACCAAGTTTGTTCAAATAATTGACCTTGACCTTCATTCAAGGTCACATGGGTCAAATAGGCTATAATCTTCAAACGACTTCTTCTCAATAACCAAGAGGCCAAGGGACTTGATATTGGGCCTGTAGCATGCTGGGATGAAGGGCTACCAAGTTTGTTCAAATAAATGACCGTGACCTTCATTCAAGGTCAAATGGGTCAAATAGGCTATAATGTTCAAACGACTTCTTCTCAATAACCAAGAGGCCCAGGGACTTGATATTGGGTCTGTAGCATGCTGGGATGAAGGGCTACTAAGTTTGTTAAAATAAATGACTGTGACCTTCATTCAAGGTCACATGGGTCAAATAGGCTATAATCTTCAAACGACTTCTTCTCAATAACCGAGAGGCCCAGGGACATGATATTGGGCCTGTAGCATGCTTGGGCAAAGGGCTACAAAGTTTGTTAAAAAAAATGACCTTGACCTTCATTCAAGGTCACATTGGTCAAATAGGCTATAATCTTCAAACGACTTCTTCCCAATAACCAAGAGACACAGGGACTTGATATTGGGCCTGTAGCATGCTGGGGTGAAGGGCAACAAAGTTTGTTCAAATAAATGACATTGACCTTCATTCAAGGTCACATGGGTCAAATAGGCTGTAATCTTCAAAAGACTTCTTCTCAATAACCAAGAGGCCTAGGGACTTGATATTGGGTCTGTAGCATGCTGGGATGAAGGGCTACTAAGTTTGTTAAAATAAATGACTGTGACCTCCATTCGAGGTCACATGGGTCAAATAGGCTATAATCTTCAAACGACTTCTTCCCAATAACCAAGAGACACAGGGACTTGATATTGGGCCTGTAGCATGCTGGGGTGAAGGGCAACAAAGTTTGTTCAAATTAATGACATTGACCTTCATTCAAGGTCACATGGGTCAAATAGGCTGTAATCTTCAAAAGACTTCTTCTCAATAACCAAGAGGCCCAGGGACATGATATTGGGCCTGTAGCATGCTTGGGCAAAGGGCTACAAAGTTTGTTAAAAAAAATGACCTTGACCTTCATTCAAGGTCACATTGGTCAAATAGGCTATAATCTTCAAACGACTTCTTCCCAATAACCAAGAGACACAGGGACTTGATATTGGGCCTGTAGCATGCTGGGGTGAAGGGCAACAAAGTTTGTTCAAATTAATGACATTGACCTTCATTCAAGGTCACATGGGTCAAATAGGCTGTAATCTTCAAAAGACTTCTTCTCAATAACCAAGAGGCCTAGGGACTTGATATTGGGTCTGTAGCATGCTGGGATGAAGGGCTACTAAGTTTGTTAAAATAAATGACTGTGACCTTCATTCGAGGTCACATGGGTCAAATAGGCTATAATCTTCAAACAACTTCTTCTCAAGAACCAAGAGGCCCAGGGACATGATATTGAGCCTGTAGCTTGCTGGGGTGAAGGGCAACAAAGTTTGTTCAAATAAATGACCTTGACCTTCATTCAAGGTCACATGGGTCAAATAGGCTATATTCTTCAAACAACTTCTTCTCAATAACCAAGAGGCCCAGGGACTTGATATTGGGCCTGTAGCATGCTTGGGTGAAGGGCAACAAAGTTTGTTCAAATAAATGACATTGACCTTCATTCAAGGTCACATGGGTCAAATAGGCTGTAATCTTCAAAAGACTTCTTCTCAATAACCAAGAGGCCTAGGGACTTGATATTGGGTCTGTAGCATGCTGGGATGAAGGGCTACTAAGTTTGTTAAAATAAATGACTGTGACCTCCATTCGAGGTCACATGGGTCAAATAGGCTATAATCTTCAAACGACTTCTTCCCAATAACCAAGAGACACAGGGACTTGATATTGGGCCTGTAGCATGCTGGGGTGAAGGGCAACAAAGTTTGTTCAAATTAATGACATTGACCTTCATTCAAGGTCACATGGGTCAAATAGGCTGTAATCTTCAAAAGACTTCTTCTCAATAACCAAGAGGCCCAGGGACATGATATTGGGCCTGTAGCATGCTTGGGCAAAGGGCTACAAAGTTTGTTAAAAAAAATGACCTTGACCTTCATTCAAGGTCACATTGGTCAAATAGGCTATAATCTTCAAACGACTTCTTCCCAATAACCAAGAGACACAGGGACTTGATATTGGGCCTGTAGCATGCTGGGGTGAAGGGCAACAAAGTTTGTTCAAATTAATGACATTGACCTTCATTCAAGGTCACATGGGTCAAATAGGCTGTAATCTTCAAAAGACTTCTTCTCAATAACCAAGAGGCCTAGGGACTTGATATTGGGTCTGTAGCATGCTGGGATGAAGGGCTACTAAGTTTGTTAAAATAAATGACTGTGACCTTCATTCGAGGTCACATGGGTCAAATAGGCTATAATCTTCAAACAACTTCTTCTCAAGAACCAAGAGGCCCAGGGACATGATATTGAGCCTGTAGCTTGCTGGGGTGAAGGGCAACAAAGTTTGTTCAAATAAATGACCTTGACCTTCATTCAAGGTCACATGGGTCAAATAGGCTATATTCTTCAAACAACTTCTTCTCAATAACCAAGAGGCCCAGGGACTTGATATTGGGCCTGTAGCATGCTTGGGTGAAGGGCTACAAAGTTTGTTAAAAAAAATTAACCTTGACCTTCATTCAAGGTCACATTGGTCAAATAGGCTATAATCTTCAAACGACTTCTTCCCAATAACCAAGAGACACAGGGACTTGATATTGGGCCTGTAGCATGCTGGGGTGAAGGGCAACAAAGTTTGTTCAAATAAATGACCTTGACCTTCATTCAAGGTCACATGGGTCAAATAGGCTATAATCTTCAAACGACTTCTTCTCAATAACCAAGAGGCCCAGGGACTTGATATTGGGCCTGTAGCATGCTGGGGTGAAGGCTACAAAGTTTGTTCAAATAAATGACCTTGACCTTCATTCAAGGTCACATTGGTCAAATAGGCTATAATCTTCAAACAACTTCTTCTCAATAACCAAGAGGCCCAGGAACTTGATATTGGGCCTGAAGGGCTTCAAAGTTTGTTCAAATGAATGACCCTTGACCTACATTTAAGGTCACAGGGGTGAAATCGGCTTAAATCTGTAAACAATAATTTTGCGATAGCCAAGAGCCTCCTAGACCAGATATTAGGCCAATAAAATGCTGGAATGAAGGACTAGAAAATTTATTAATATGAATAAACCTAGCTTACTATGATAATCAGCATAGTATCTGTAGAAATGACCTCAATCAACTTCAAAGTTGCTGTAGAGCCAGGTGAGCGATACAGGCCCATTGGGCCTCTTGTTATTTATCATTTAATTTATTCTATTTTTTATTACATAGTCACCCACTTATATATATCATAGTATCCAAAAAAAAATCACTTTTGTGTCTCTGACCTCTATAGTAAACTTGAATGTAGCATGGTAAGAGTTCCAATCCATACAGAAGGAGGTAAGTGTCTCTCGTGAGTACGGCCAAACAAAAGAGATATCATCAATGTATCCACCATATCAGTGGTACTAAGGCCTGTGTTGACAGGAATCCATGTTCAACATAATCCATGAAAATAATTGCATAGTTTGGTACCTAATAGTTCCGGAGGCCAGTGTTGTGATCAAAACTCCGGTGACTGTTAAGGCTCATGAGCCTCTAGTTTTATTTTCTTAGCAGATACAATCAAACCATTTGAGTCATTGTCTAGAAATTGTATTTGTACGTCGCTTTGTGGCAGTAATGCTATGTGTGTTGCTGCTTATTTACTAAATGAAACTGTTCAATAATAAACATGTTTAATTTTATTATCCTTCCATTGTTTGCCATTGGTACATAGATACTATACAATATTCCTTAAGGAGTTTTACCTGGGCTATTTAATGGATGGTTGTGTAGTAATTCATGAAAGCCCACAACCAGTATCTGTGAACAAAGAGAAATGATTTACATAGATACTTTCTAATGTCTGTATACAGCGGGAACATGGTGTTACTACAACACACACAACACATATATATATATATATATATATATATGTAAATCTGTGCTACATGTACTAGATAACTGATCGTCATGTGAACAGACAAAAATCACTTTTTTTTTGTCACATGATACAGGTTGATAAAGTAATGGCCTACCCTATTTTCTGTGATGAGACACATTATATAAAGGTAAAGGCAAGTCCATTGTAAACCGGGGGGGGGATTAGGGCTTCGAAATATGTTTAAGAGATTTGTAATAATGATATTTTTTCTAGTTATACATCATACATCATGAGGTGTAATGCATGTGTACTGGGTGTGCACTTTTAAAATGTAACTGGATGCTGATTTATGTTTATTTAAGGCAAAATGTTTAAAAGATTTTGATTAAATTATATTGAATGTGGTTATTGTTAATCAAACTTTGGTGTCTAAAATGTATTTATATTTCGTCACATTAGAATCATTATTGGAATGATTTGACATGGATTATAAATGTCATTTTATATAAAGTGAAGAATATGATTCTATTGTACTACATTCAAAAAAAAAAATTTCTACTTTGAAATATTGGTAGACGTTACCATAGCTGAAGGTGTTTTAAAAGATTTGGTAACATTAGGTGATATTTATTTTACATGTTGTTTCTGGAGCCTAAAGATTTGGTAACATTAGGTGATATTTATTGTACAGGTTGTTTCTGGAGCCTAAAGATTTGGTAACATTAGGTGATATTTATTTTACAGGTGGTTTCTGGAGCCTAAAGATTTGGTAACATTAGGTGATATTTATTTTACAGGTGGTTTCTGGAGCCTAAAGATTTGGTAACATTAGGTGATATTGATTTTACAGGTGGTTTCTGGAGCCTAAAGATTTGGTAACATTAGGTGATATTTATTTTGCAGGTTGTTTCTGGAGCCTAAAGATTTGGTAACATTAGGTGATATTTATTTTACAGGTGGTTTCTGGAGCCTAAAGATTTGGTAACATTTGGTGATATTTATTTTACAGGTGGTTTCTGGAGACTAAAGATTTGGTAACATTAGGTGATATTTATTTTACAGGTGGTTTCTGGAGCCTAAAGATTTGGTAACATTAGGTGATATTTATTTTTTACAGGTGGTTTCTGGAGCCTAAAGATTTGGTAACATTAGGTGATATTTATTTTACAGGTGGTTTCTGGAGCCTAAAGATTTGGTAACATTAGGTGATATTTATTTTACAGGTGGTTTCTGGAGCCTAAAGATTTGGTAACATTAGGTGATATTTATTTTATAGGTTGTTTCTGGAGACTAAAGATTTGGTAACATTAGGTGATATTTATTTTACAGGTGGTTTCTGGAGCCTAAAGATTTGGTAACATTAGGTGATATTTATTTTACTGGTTGTTTCTGGAGACTAAAGATTTGGTAACATTAGGTGATATTTATTTTACAGGTGGTTTCTGGAGCCTAAAGATTTGGTAACATTAGGTGATATTTATTTTACAGGTGGTTTCTGGAGCCTAAAGATTTGGTAACATTAGGTGATATTTATTTTATAGGTTGTTTCTGGAGACTAAAGATTTGGTAACATTAGGTGATATTTATTTTACAGGTGGTTTCTGGAGCCTAAAGATTTGGTAACATTAGGTGATATTTATTTTACAGGTGGTTTCTGGAGCCTAAAGATTTGGTAACATTAGGTGATATTTATTTTATAGGTTGTTTCTGGAGACTAAAGATTTGGTAACATTAGGTGATATTTATTTTACAGGTTGTTTCTGGAGCCTAAAGAGTTCAGTGATCACCACCAATTAGCTTCATGGCAGATACACAAGTCTGGACGACATCAAGCAATCTATAGGACCAACATGGTCGAAAAATGAGAACAGAAATATAATTGTGCTAAATCTTTTGATGTAAAGAATAATTTGAATCTCAAGTGGTAAGATCGAAGACGACATTGTATTCCATGTTAATTGAAGAATAAAAACAATCAGCCAGGGAAAAAAATCCAAGATGTCATCTCCAGATTTTTTGGCTGTTTGTTGTGTGAAAAATGTTTCTGATGTGGATGTGCAGAGAATGGAAGATGAGATGCTGGTTGGACAGATCATGCTGATTATAACCATGGTGATCTGTATTGTTAGTATACTGGGCGTGTGTTATTTGGTTTTACCAAGGGGGCAGCCTGGTTCATCATTATTCCGGAACACCTCCAACAGGATATTAGCTGGACCGAATCTCAACATCATCATCAGATATATAGTAACATGCAACCTCCTGGCTACTCTTGGTAAGGAACATTTCTTCATGCCTAATTAATGGGTTGGTCCTGGCACCCGAGGGAAAAGAGTTTGACTGTTGACTGATATTAACATGAAATAATTGTTGTTGTTACCTGAATGTAGATATATAAGCAGATACATGTATAATGTAGGTTATTTAAAACAGAAGACCCTTCAATTGTTGACGCTGGAAACAAATTAGCTCAAATCTCAATCTCAAGGAGTTTTGTAAAATGGGATGTTATCTAATTTCTTCATCTGAAGTTACTCTCCTCAAAAATCATACTTTTTTGTACAATAAGGAATAGCCTTGCACTTAATTATGTCTCAGATTTCACTTACCAGGTTATTTGAAAAACAACAAAAATTCCAAATTTACAAACAAATAAATGAATCAATATGACTTACTGATGTAATATATTTCACTGGTGTGATGTTCTAGGTAATTGGATGGTATTTATTTCTTTGAGAATTAATTTTACAGTTTATCTACAATACAATGTAATGTTTACAGGGTTGTTGGTGCGGAGTGTAGTTTGGCTGGCAAAACAATACCCATCACCCCATTCTGTCAGTCTGGATGGTAGACACATCTTTTGTATCGTGACAACAGTAAGTTCTTAACGTCTTCTTTTACTCAGAATATTTAATTATCCTGCATTTGTTAAAATTTAAAAATCTGGCGAGATGCTCATTATGGTGAGTATCTGAAGTCCAAACTAACCATGTCTTACATCGAACATTAAGAAGCTAGGTTTAAACATACAGTTCATGCCCAAAGGGAGGGGAAAAAATTAAATTTTTTTTTAATTATTTTTCAAAAAAAATTTTTTAAGGATTTT